>NW_021940660.1:1291349-1722287 GCF_001715985.3 Manacus vitellinus
GAGAAGAGAAGAAGAGAAGAGAAGAAGAGAAGATTATATCTGTGTATTATCAAATGAGGTGGAGAGGGGTGGTGGTTTGACTGGGTAGTGTGGTACTTCAGCATGATGTAAATGCTATGGGACAAGGGACGTAGAATGTGCTGGTTTTGGCGAGACACAGTTAATTTTCTTCAAAGTAGTTGGTATGGGGCTGTGTTTTGGATTTGTGCTGAAAACAGGGGTGATGACTCTGTGCAAGCGCTGCTCAGCAATTACTAAAACTAAACTCCTGTGTTAAGACTTTTTCTGTTCCTCACACCACACAACCAGCGAGTAGGCTGGAGACCCACAAGGAGCTTGGAGGGGACACAGCCAGGACAGCTGACCCTAACTGATCAAAGGGATATTCTATGCTCAGCAGATAAAGAAGAAGGGGATGATGGTGGGAAGAAGAACGGGATGATGTTTGGAGGGAAGGCATTTTTCTTCCCAGGTCACCCTTACACATGATGGAGCCCTACTCTTCTGGAGGCAGTCAAACATCTGTCTTCCCATGGGAAGTGGTGAATAAATTCTTGTTTTGATTTGCTTGCACACGTAGCTTTTGCTTAACCTATTAAACTGTCTTTATCTCAACCCATGAGTTTTCTCAGTTTTACTCTTCTGATTCTCTCCCCTGTAAGCAAGCAGCTGTGTGGTGTTTAGTTGCTGACTGGGTTAAACCACATCAGTCCTTTTTGGTGCCAAATGTGGGGCTCAAAGGTTTTGAAATAACAAGTTTGATTGGAATGTGCTAGATGGAATTTATAGCTGTTATTGCTCTTTGGCTATTAATTGGCAGGCTCCTGTGCTTGCACAGGACTCACTTGTGTATTAGAGTCTAGAGCTCATTAGTGGCTGCTTTTTGCCTTCACTGCTGGCTGTTCCACTGTGCTGCTGATCACCTCACTCTGGGAACATTTGGATTTTGGCAGTGGAGATGCTCCTGGGCTGGCAGGTGGCCAGCACACTGCTGCTGTTTCTGTGCTGCTGTACCAGACAGGCTGGAACTTCAGAGTGAACTCAAGTCAAAGGGATTGTGACCTGTGGATGGATCCACAGTGGAGCAGGTACATCTCAAAGTGTCTGTGGCCATGGCTATGTCTGTGCCACAGCAGTGTCCCTCTGAAGGGATTGGGGCCCAAGGACACGACTGTGCTGCAGCAGGTACACCTTGAAGCATCAGTGGCTGTGCATGAGCACATGCTGGAGCACCTCAAAGTGTTTGGCCATGGACAAGCCCACGACAGAGCAGGAACACCCCTGGAGGGACTGCAGCCAGGGCTAAGGCCGTGTTGGCAGGCTCTAAAGGAACAGTGGCTGTGGGTAAGGCCACACTGGAGCAGGTGTATCCCTGAAGACTCTGTGGCCCATGGATAGGACCATGCTGGAACAGGTGCCCCTCAAAGTGACTGTAGCTGTGGATAAGTCTGTGCCACAGCAGGTGTCCTCCTGAAGAGACTGTGGCTCATAGACAAGGCTCCTTCTGCAGCAGGTAGAGCCCTGAGGGATTGTAGTCTGTGGATAAGTCCAAGGCAGAGCAGGGATAAGGGGAGGAATTCATTGCAATGTTAAACACAATGGTCTGGTCCAAAGGGACTGGGGTGGAGATTGAAATGGAAATACCTTTAAACTGTTGTAACCCAGGATTTCAGATGCATGTTACAGAAACACATATTACAGATGCATATTACAGATGCACATTAGGAGCCACCTGAACCAGTGAAGGGCAAGCCTTACATGAAGCAGTGCCAGTGCAGAAATATCATAGTATATTGCTGCAAAGTGGCCAAAGAGCTTGAGAAAGAACTGCTACACATTCCAACTACAAAAACCAGTAAGTTGCTCAACCAGGGCACCACCTTGCACTGCTCTCAGTTTTTCAAGGGGGCTCCTTATCATGATCAGCTGAGCTTATAAGCTATAAGAATGAGGTTGTGGGCTGAGCTGAGTACACTGGGCTCAGTTCAGGGGAAAACTTCCACACACAGGTTCTTGATTTCTCACTACTCATAATATTTTGCACCACTAGTACCTATGGTTACAACCTCATTCATTTGTCAAGTGACTAAGCACAGATTTTGTGAAAAACTACACCCTTTGTTTCATCTTACTGTGGAGTTTACACAACATGTTTAAAAAAAAAAAAGAAAAATAATCAAAACTTTTGCCAGAGGAAGTTACCTGATATATATCACCATAATTTTCAATTTCTCCACTTCCACTGTGACATTTGCCATCATTGAAATCCCAGCCAGAGTATGGTACAGCTGGAAAATCTCTGTTTCCAGCATTAAAATAGCTTCCACAGGTAGAATGGGTGCCCGAGCCACCCGCAGCTCCACACATGTGGTTGACGACAGCATCCACATAAATACGAACCTGGAAAAGCAATGTGAGCATTTCACTATGTTTTGTAGTGATTGTGAAGTGATAGCCTCAACTTTACTACTTCACTATTGACTTTTTTCCACTTCAGTTTCTTCTCAGTATATGTTTCCTTAGAGGAAAGCAGCAGTACCTTCCCTCAGCTGATACAGCACTTCTTGCCATATCAGATACAGATTTTTCAAGGCACTTACTCCAACATTGTTGCATCTGGTCACCATGTCTCTGAACTCATCTTCATTTCCTGACCGAGTGCAGAGCTTGTAGCTAATGGGCTGGTACCTTTCCCACCAAGGTCTGTTTGGGTTAGTAATGACAATATTTTCATTTGGAGGTGAAACCTGTAGATGAAATTATATACTTTGATAAGAAATCAATTGGTTTTATTTTGACGTTTTAAGGGCAAAACCTGCATTCAGCATCTCTACCCTCAGAGGCAGGCTAGCACCCAACCCAGCCTCTCCCACAGCATAAGCCCAAGTCTGAGAGATATCTGTCTTGTACACTGGCAAGAAAGAGGTTTTATTTTTTTTCTGTGGGTTGCCCAGATCCAGCATGGGCCTGCTTTCAAGGGCATGTGCACGGGAAGGCTGAAGCCATAGGAAGTATTTGTAACTGGAGTGGTGACAGCCTTAGACAAGCCAAACCTCAATGCTTATGCACTTCCCTCAGAACAAGGGAAGAGCCTTACTTAGCTTTCAGGGGAAGCCTTTCAGAGGAAGGCATGCCCCTTTGTAACTGACCTGCTAGAGATACAAAATCATTGGCCCTCTCCAACAGCAAAGTTACTTGGAGATGGCTGTTTCCATCTCAGGGATTTTGATTTATTAATTAAATGCTACAAATGCCATTTTCCTACTACTCTTACCTGAACACCTCCAAATCCATTAGGAGCTAAATAGCGTTCACACTCCAGAGCAATATCCGCCCAGCGCCATTCAAAGAGATGTACAATAGATGTCCTCTTAGAGAGGGTGTTGGGGTTGTACTGCCCCCAGCAAAACCCCACAGCTGCAAGGAGGAGGAGGAGGACTTGCATGGTGCTATCTACTGAAGGCACTCTAGTCTCTCCACAGGCTATTTATGTTCCTGCAAGATGACAAAGTTCCTACCACAGCTGTCAAAATTCACAAGGATCAATGCTATCAGTTATTATTTAGCTAGCTAGATCAATGCTATCAGTTATTATTTAGCTAGCTAGCTCAATATCATTCCTTCGGTTGGTTTTCCTCCTGGATTGCCCAACAGCTGAAGATAAAATACCTTTTCACAGTGATTATACACTATCATAAACTAAGCAGTCCGTGAGCAGTGTACCCAAATCCAGAACTGCACTCTTTCATGTAAACAGAAATACTTTATCAAAAGTATTCCAAAACATAACACACAGACCCTGAAAGGGGTCTTTGGAAGGTAAAAGGAGGGAGAAGTGACTGAAAGATGAAAACCTAACAGCACTAGGAGAATGACTGAGTTCATCTAATCCTGACAGCTGGACACCTCTGAATGCTGGCAGAGTTCAAACCAGGGTACCTGATCAGCCACTCTCAGTCAATTACAGCTCTATCGGACAACAGGCTGTGGATCTTCCCCAGGTGAATCACATTGGTAACTAGAAACTGATGCCTTTTCAGGCCTGAAGCATTTCTCTAGTGTCACTGCCCAGTCTCTGCTAGGAACTGTTATCAGTTTTCTTCACACAGCTGGTTGTGCAGAATAGCTGTCGCTGTACCTGACTGAAAGTCATCCAAGCTGTGTTTCTTTCTCCAGCAGAAACTTTGCATAAGGTTTCATCTCATTTTAAATGACCATTGATTCATCTGAGCCAAGGAACTCAACCCAAAATCAGATGTAAATATTGCAGATGAGTGTTAGCTGACTGACATAAAACAGAATCTGAAAGCCAGAGCTGTTGTCCAAGTCCCTTTTGGCTTTTCCTACAGTCTTCTCCTTTGAAAAAAAAAACTACTGACTTTAGCTCATAAGATGCCTTCAGGTCTTCATACAGAACTGACTTATAAAATCAAGGTCTTAGCAACAATTCTCCATGAACAAGCTTGAGTCATACCAACACCACTCTGAAAGAATACAAAGACCATAAAATTTCTGACATTTGATGAATATCTGTGACAAAAAAAAAGTTAGAAAAAAGGTCACATCTACTCCAGAAGAAAAGAAACATCAGTACATCAGTGCACTTTGTACCCAAACTACCTCTAGTGTGTTCTTTCTGAAACTAGCCATGCCAATATGTCACATGCATCCTTCTCTTTCCCAGAATTTGTCTTCAAGGACAAAACACAGAAGCATTTGTCCCATTTGTCCACCTGTTCATTTTCATGTCACAGACCTTATTAAAAGCCTCTTTTCCCACTACTATAATGAAATAGTAAATTACTGCAAATAACCTTGCCTACTCACTAACAGCAAGGAACCAGTGAGCGATTGCACTTTGTGATTACCAACTCAGTGAGAACAGACCCCCTCATCCCTCAATATTACTGAAAGCAACCAAATGTGCCTCAGGTTAATTTTTACATCATCATTCCCTGTGGGGTTCCATTGATGAGATGGCATGTCACTGCATGACTTTCAGCTTCCAGTGGCATGCATTTTCCACTGAAAAATATGCTGCTGTCAGCCAAGAAGAGTAAGGACCCATCCTTGCTAGCCTGATGCAATGGATGGCAAACCCACTGGGAAAGAGGACTGAGAGCCCTCACATGACAGGCTGTGCAGGCTGTGACTGACTGTCCAAGGGTGTTGCAAGGAATGCTAATTTAACACACAAACTCTTTGTGTGTAAGTGGTTTAGTTGAGTGCATTAGCTGATAATGTAACTGTTTATCCCAGAGTTAATTAAAAAGGGTGATTATCTCCTTGGTTTAGCCAGACCAGCATTGGGAAGAATGTAGACATGGCTCAGTACAAAAGAGGTTACACAAAATTAAAAACTAACAGAAGTTTTTTTGCAGGTAGCAATGGGCTTTAGCTGGTTTCAACCCACATATTCCTTTTCCATGACTAGGAATGCCCACCATCCTATTGGTGATTGTATTATAGGCAGCAGTAACGGAGATCAAGTCAATTTTGGGGTAACTGTGGAAGAACTAAGTTTTTTACTTGTACAGGCACAAGGTGACTGTGAACCAGGTAATAAGACGGGCTTGACTGATGCCAAAGGCTGGAATAAACAACTGGCACAGGCCAGCTTCCTCTGACCCAGACCCCATGTTTGGTTTGTCACAAAAAAGGGACAGACTTGATTTGAATGCCATTTTTTATTCACTAGATACAGAGAATGTACAGATCAACAGAGGAAACAGATTTTCAACTGAGTTATCATTTGGAAGCAACTTGAATTGTGCCATGTTTCAGCACAAAAGTGTCTTCTCTTGGTTTTTGGACATCCTGTCAATTCCTAGTCCCACTTGCCCCTAAAGAGAACCACACTACTTCCACTCATGGACAGAGCAGCACCATTTTAAATTAAGTAATTTCAATTTTCTCCTTTCACTTTGTATGAGTATTTTAACTGAATAAAGCACGCTTAAAAATGCAAACAGGTGTACAGCACCACTCCCAGATGTGCGCTGGCACCACTAGCTCCTGTTTCTGTAGAGCAGCGGCTCACTATTTCATTAGTATTAACTAATAGACTTTGCTCTACCTTGGTTCATTTAGTGCTGGACATTTGGCCCACCTGTATGTTCTCAGCAAAAATACAGAAGAGAAGAAACAACAGGTGCACAACAGATCTGGCTACAATTTAGCATCAACGTGAATGGCAATGAATGGGTCTTCGTCCTCATTACCAACCAGGAAATTTGCCATGCCATCAGCAGCAACGTGAACTTCACCTGCTGTACAATGGTCACCATTCTTTTGCCCAGAAATGACATCGCAGTAAGTGCCAGCAGGCAGACCAGTCTGCAGAGTTACATTCAAAGACCTTTGGAAAAGATTGAAATGCAGTAAGGATTACGTGGACTCTAAAATGCTCTGCAACTCATATTGGAAACCTTCTCAGATGTTAGGTAATTCTGGAGTTATCCTGTAGCACTTCTCTGGACACTGCAAAATCTGTACAACCACTACATCCTTCAAATTGCTTATCACCACAACCTGCTTCTAATTATTACAGGCCTGACACACTCTCTTTCTCTTATCATCTCATTATTGCATAAAAGATTGCAATACAGTTTTTAAAATTGTCACTTTTAGACCACATTCCTGAGTTTACAAGTTCCCTCATTTCTATAAGTTCAGACTTTGCTGGCTGACCCTGATCAACGACCCAGCCAACTTCAGAACTGGGAAACAGCGAGATCAGAGTACAAGGCCTAACTGCCAAGAGTGAAGAGTGTTCCAGGTAGAGTGGAGAATGATAAGTTTAAATTGTTAGAAAAAGACACAGAGGATGCATCTGTTCCAAAGATCTGCTGGACCCAGCAACACCCTAAAAGCTTTCACTATTACCTAGATTTTTAAAATAAATAATAAATTATTTATAAAAATAATAAATTATGATTTATTCCTCTCTTACTTACCAGTCATCATTATTGAAAATGATGAAGCCTTTATTACCACGGCCAAAAGCTATTTGATTGCTGCCATTGTCCCACCAGTTGGAGAAAGGTTCACCGTCCACCACGTTACGGAAAATAACCATGTTCCTGAAAATACAAGGAACGGCTGTCACTGCAGCTGCAAGAGCTCTAAAGCCATGAGGAACATGAAGCAAAAGCAACTGCTTTCACTCAGTTTTTTCTCCCACAGTGTCCTACTTTATCTGACGCCAGCGATGTTCACAAACCCAGTCGTTGCCACAGGTAGTGTCCTCATTGATTGTCACAGGCTTTATTGAGCCATCCGAGTTACTTGGGGGTCCAACCCAGTCATTGATGTCCTGTAATTCAGAAGTTTATAACTTCTTACTGAAAATGCAAAGAGCCTCTTGGGAGAGAAAAGCTAGATGGAGCATCAAATTTTCACCAGCTAGATCATGGCCCAGTGAAATCCCTTAACACACTGAAATGCGCTGGACTACTTCTAGGGCCCTGCTCTGGTCCTTATCCACCACAAATGCATCGTCAGCATTGCAGGCTTACCTTTCCATCAACAAAATATCTTGGCCAGCGGAAACTTGACATCACACGTGTGAACCCATACGGATGGGCCAGCATGAAACCAACTGCCATTTTATAGAGCCTGTTGGTTGGACAAAGCAAGTCATGAGACGTGCAAAGAGAAACAGACAGACAAAACAGCACCCAGACAAGAGCAATCTCTTACCTGGCATCCCAGAAGGTCAGAATAGCAGATCCACCGGCCCCATGCCCCCGCTGGTTGTCATGATTGTCCACAAAGACCAGGGCTCTGTCAGAAGGCACAAAGCCCCAGCCTTCTCCCCAGTTCCTAGCCAAAAACACAAAGAGCTGAAGTTACCCTGTCAACTGTTGTATCCAGTGTAGCCCAGATAAACAGCAGCACCTCCATCCTTACTTTAGGTAGGCCATCTTTTCTCCGTTCCACTTGCGGATCACTGTCCCCAGCTTTGCACCGTATTTGAACTCTGTCACTCGGCCATTTCCAAAGTATTCACTGCCTTTGATCGGCTCTCCACCCAGGTCAATTACCTGGGACAGGAAAGACATGGTACTGCTTTCTACTTAAAAACCAAACAAGTAAAAGGCATTCCCTTTAACATTGGTTTAAGGAACAGGTAATACTCGAGCTAATTATATTTTTTGGCCTTCCTGCAAAATTGTATTTAAAGCTATTTTCCCCTTTTACCTCAACCTAGCTGTGAACTTGTTTTCCATCTCCATCCTATGTCTCCTTATGCTGATTGATCACTAATACATAATTAATGCTTGGGCTGTATCAACTTTATATTTAGTTTAGTCACCAATGTCTCTGCTTCCAGCAGTTTGGCAGCCTCATTTCGTTCTGTAGCTAAACACTGTTTCATTATTGGCCCTAGTGCTTCCAGGCCCGATACTGATCTAATAAAATGTGTCTATCAACTTTAGCTTCTGCTGACTGAAACCAGCAACTACCTGCTTCTTAGGTCTTGTTCAGATTCATTATTCAAATACAAAGCACAAATTCAGAACATCAAGCAACACTAGTTATGGCATTGGAAAACAAAGTTTCAGACTGTAGACACCAGTTACATCTTCTGTTACAATTTATTATCCAGAATTTAAAATTCAGGAAGTGAAATCTGTTTTTTCAGACCAACAGATTTTTTACACTAACTTCAATGCAGTAAATTTCATCTCAAGTGAAATTTCCAGGTGAAAATTCCAGAAGATCCAAAACATCTGGGGCATTCTGCACGCCAATTACCATTTATGGGCAGATTAGATATTTGCAAATTATGGTGATTAAATCTTGATGATGATTTCTATAAATCTTCAATCTGAAAGGTGCTTGGGTTCAGTCAAGCAAAGCGTTGCTTTCTGTGTATGAATGAGTCCATACTGTGCCTACAAAAAAATGCATTTGTTCAGTAAAATTTTTAAAAAAAAATAAAGATTACCTCCTGGTAAATGAAAGGTTTAGTTCCTTCAGGAAACCATGTAGTATTTAAATCTTTCAGCTTGTCTAAAATCGCCTTCACATCCCCAGGCCACATGTGCTTGGCAGCATCAATTCGGAAGCCTGCTACGCCAATGTCAATGAGATGGTTCATGTACTCAGCCACCTTCGAGCGCACATAGTCCTTCTCCAGGGCCAGATCCAGAAGGCTGACCAAGCGGCAGTCCCGGACCTGGACAAAAATTCTGAAATGAAGCATTTTTCCCCTAATAAACTAAACATAGTGTTCTGCATACATTTTGAATTTTCTTGCCTACGTTACAATGCCAAATAAAGCATTCACTAGCCTTTGTAAACCAACCATATCTTTGCCTTGGACGGGTACCTTGAACAGTCATCTACACAGAAGGAGCATTAAGAAATCTGCATTCACCCAATTTACGCATTTGCAGGTGCTGAAGAATTATATTATATTACATTTATAATTAGCTTTTTAAATGCAAGTATAAGGCATTTTACTCAGTACAGTCATTTCTTCTCTGATATATGAAAGACTTCTAGAAATTATATTCCTAAATATTTTCAAAATCTCAAGTTCCTTTAGCCTTCTAAAACATTAAACTGTAATTTCCTGTAAATACAAAATGATGGGCACTGATTTTCATCAAAAGAATACTTTAAACAGACACTGAATATACTGAGATGCTTTTTCCAAGAACACTCATTATGGGTTTCCATGGCTATGCACATCTTCCTGGAGAGAGTAAGGTGCATTAGTCTGTCTTGCAAACTGAACTAAAGAACAGTTCCTTTAGAACTTCTTCTGTCATTTCTCCAAAACCCCTTTCCCCTCAACTTAGATTCAGGAAAGATCAAAGGCATTTGAAAGACATAAGACATTATTCAAGAAAAGTAGGTATTTATTTTTAGAAGATAATTTTTTATTCTTTGGTAGTTATAAAGTCCTGACCTCAAAATCTAACACAGAGGAATAGATAAACTCCTAGGAAATATCTGATCAGAAGGTCAATTTTCAAGATTTTGGCATTACTATTTTCCTTTAAAAAATCCTAATCTCTCTTTTCTGAAATTGAGACCAAAGAAAACTTCCAATTACAATAAAAGGCAAAAAATAACTCTAATTTTTTTTTAACACAAAACTCCCACACAAGGTAATTGCTAAATAGACTTTATGAGCTTTAAATTGTCTTTATAAAGTACCTAAGCATATTAGTCTAAATCTGAAACCGAGCCATTGTCTCAAATAGAGCTATCCCTTTAAGAAGTGGTGTTCCTGATAGCAACACTAACATCTATTATTAATCTGGATGGTTTTCTATGAGGCATTTTGTTTTAAAAAATGTCTGACTGTAAATGAGAGCAGAGAAACCACAGCACAGGAACAGACGTACATGAAAATCATAGTTCTAGGTTTACCTGAGATATATCATGATAATTCTCAATGTCTCCACTTCTAGATTTACATTTACCATCATTAAAGTCCCAGTCAGAATATGGCACAGCTGGAAAATCTTCAGTCTTTGCATTGAAATAGCTTCCACAAGTGGCATGGTCACCAGCACCAGCATTAGCTCCACACATATGGTTGATTACTGCATCCACATAAATATATACCTAGAGAATAATATTCATATAACAATTTGAGAAAGCTACTTCCCACAGCATCACTAATTAATGTTCTCTCTCCCACACCTCCTGCCTCATCCCCCTATATAGGCTTGATTGCTTCACCCAATATTTTATTCAAATTATTTTTCTTTTATTAGCATACAGCAACGGTGATACAGCATGCAGCCCTACAAACAAGCAGATAACATTGTATTCATTTTTTAAAATGGTAGAAAGGAGGATCCTGGAAACTACTGACCTGTCAGTGTCACCTCTGTGTCTGGGAAGATCATGGAACAGATCAGAAAATCATAGAATGGTTTGGGTTGGAAGGGACCTAAAAATTACCTAGTTCCAACCTTGGCCATGTGCAGGTAGACCTTCCACTAGAGCAGGGTGCTCAGAGGCCCATCCAGCCTGGATCCTCCTAGAAACTGTGCTAAAGCACATGAAGGACAAGAAGGTGATTTAAGACAAGGAGCACAGCTTCACCCAAGTCCTGTCTGCGTAACCTAGTGGCCTTCTATGATGGAGTGACTGCATCAGTGGACAAGGCAAGGGTTACAGATGTCATTAATCTGTACTTCTGTAAGGCCATTGACACCATCTCCCACAACATCCTTCTCTCCAGATTGGAGAGATTGGATTTGATGGGTGGGCTGTTCAGTGGATGAGGAATTGGTTGGATGGTCGTATCCAGAGGGTAGTGGCCAACAGCTCAGAGTGTCAGTGGAAATTGGTGACATGTGGTGTCCCTCAGGAATCTGTACTGGGACCAGCGTTATTTAGTGTCTTCATCAATGACACAGATGAAGGGATCGAGTGCACCCTCAGCAAGTCTGCAGATGACACCAAGCTGAGTGGTACAGTAGACACACCTGAGGGATGAGATGCCATTCAGAGGGACCTGGACAAACTTTAGAAGTGGGGCCATGGGGACTCTCATGAGGTTCAACAAGGCCAAGTGCAAGTTTAGACTAAATATAGGAAGCTTTTTCACAATGAGGGTGGTAAAACACTGGCACAGGTTGCCCAAAGAGGTGGTAGATTCCCCATCTCTGGAAACATTCAAGGTCAGATTGAATGGGGCTCTGAGGAACCTGATCTAGTTGACGATGTCCCTGCTTATTGGAGGGGGGGTCAGACTAGGATGATCTTTTAAGGTCCCTTCCAAACAAAACTATTCCACAAAAAACCCCACCATCTTCACTCCAGTGCTACCATGTCTTCCCTTCCAAATTACTGCTTGTCTATATCCTTGCATTGTTAACACCAGAAGATTTTCAAAGCACTTACTCCAACATTGTTGCACCTGGTCACCATGTCTCTAAATTCAGTTTCATTTCCAGATCGTGCGCACAGCTTGTAGCTGACAGGCTGGTATCTTTCCCACCATGGCTGCTTGGGGTCAGTAACAATAACATTTTCATTTGGAGGTGAAATCTGTGAATAAAACAATGGCACTTGGTAACAGGATACTGATAGTGGTTAATTTGTTTGCCCATGTTAGAGAAAGAACATAACCCATATAGATACTCACTATCCTCTGCTTACACTGAAAATAAAAGACTTAGACCTGGCTTTCAGCAGGTAGAAAAATACTATAAAAATTACGTCCATGGACATAGTGTCCTAATAGCTTTTGTAACTGCAGGCCTCAAAGATAAAAAAAAAATATCTGAAATCAAAGAATTAGGTCAGCAGATATAGGATCAGGAAGGAACTGACTGCATAACAACTGATGTAATATCCTGCTCTTAAAACTGATCCAACTTCCCATTTTTGTAATGTTTTGGATAAAAGCATTCTTGACGTAATTTTTGCAAGTTTCCAGGTGAGTTATACCTCTTCCAAAATTTTACAGACTCTCTTCAGGATACTTTTTAGGCAACAAGCTTTTGCTGCTACCTCTAAGTCCTCTGAGCACAACCACTTGATCCCACCACTTCTCAGAAAGATCCCTAGGTTGCAGCCTACTTAGCTGCCACAGCTTTGTGACCATCTCAGCAAGCCATCATCTGAAAATCTTTCTTTCTGAGACACTGTCAAAGAATGGCTTAAAAAGATATATAGGCATATACCACAGTCTGAAAAATCAGTTTAAAAATCAATCAGGTCTGTGTGTCTGGAAAGAAGATTGCAAAGAAAAGCTGTTTTTATCTGAATATTATGGGAGAGTTCTTACTCAGGCCAGCTTGCAAACTTCTGGGCTACAAGAGACAGGCAGGCTTCTCACCAATTTTTCCTGAGCAATCTGACATGCAAACTGAAGTAGCTTAATAAGTGTCTGTTCTCCAGCCACACTACACCACCCATCTGACAGTACTGGTTCTACAGGAACATGTCTCTGTTGTTCAGACAGAACAGACTCACATAAGCACACCCCCACCAGAACCTGTGTTCAGTTCATTTCTGCCTGCTCACACCAGGTTCCTACAAAGAAGGGTCTCTTAATGGCTTACTGTGACACTTTGCTTAACAGAGAGAAACTTGCCAGTTTGGGTGAACACAAATAGCAGCCTTTCATACTTAATTATTTAAACCTTCAGCACTTTGTTATTCTGAGAGCCATTTTTTCAGTCATAGTTCTATTTTATGTTTATCTAGCTCTTAAGAGCTTCCCTCGATTTAAATAATATCAAGCAGATAAACATAGGTTACTCTTTACAGCAGTAAAAAAAAAAAGATTTAGCCAACAATATGCAATTCTAATTCATCTAAATGTAATAGCACAGAATGCAAAATGTGCACTTTGGAACAATGAAATAAAGTCATGCTTTCTCAATGATAGCTGAAGAATATATCTGTCAGCATTTACTACTTCCATTACCAATTTCTATTTTTCTTTCTCACTACCTGTCCTTTGAACATTTTGAACAAAATTGAACATTTTCTCTGAAAAACAAATTATCATCCATGTAGCAATTTTACTACCTACTGATAGGAACAGACATACCTGAACTCCTCCAAATCCATTAGGAGCTAAATAGCGTTCACACTCCAGAGCAATATCCTCCCAGCGCCATTCAAAGAGATGCACAATAGATGTCCTCTTAGAAAGGGTGTGGGGGTTGTACTGCCCCCAGCAAAACCCTACAATTAACAGAAGAAAATAGATACCCATCCTGCGCTCTGTCATCAGCTGCGCTCTTCCTACTACCTATTTATGTTCCTGCAAGAGGGTAAAGTACACATTAGAAAATACACATTTAAAAGTAAATGCCCACCTCTGGCACTATATTTAACTTGATTGCCATTTTGTATGAGAACTGGATTCTATCTATGCTATATCAACCTCCCATTCTTACAGTAACTTTGTTTTCCTGAAGGTACAACTAAGATGTTGATAGGCTGTCTCCCGTAAGTTGTATTTTTATTAGTATAAAGCCAAAAACGACCCCAAAAGGCAAAAGAGTTGTTATATAAACTAAAATGGATATTTTGTTTCTCATTTTAATCCCTAATATTTTACATTCCTATTTATCCTTGAGAGGCATCTTTTTTTCAAAATGGCGTTACTATGACTTGCACATATTTAGACAAGACCTTGGAGAAGCAGAATATTTCTTATTGTGAGTTGTCACAAACCCCCACATATTTTGGAGGTCTAACATGGGTGTCTGTCATTCATGATATTCATGACACCTGCCATCCAAACAACTACCCTAACCTTGGAAGATCTCTCAGACACAGAAATTATTATAGCGACTCAAAACCAGAAATGCTCATGTCTAATCTCTGTACACTTGTACAATTTCTGTGGAGATACTATCCTTCCAAAGGACACAAGGCAATGGCAGACATTAGAAGTGCTGTGAAGCTCCCTAATCAAGAAATCTTCTCAGGGCCAAGGTACAGAGTTCTGCATACGAAGGAGCTTTCCAGAGGAGGAAAATCAGCTGCATTACCTTCTGATGAGCTAGGCTAGGAACTCTATTTCCCAATTCATATCCTATTTGTATTTACCTGTGGACAAACACAGAAGACAAGCTTTATATTTAAATTGCCTCTCCTTTTTCTCACCTAAAGAGATACAGTCTGTAACAAACCAGAAGTTAAACAACTATCAAGGTTTGCATTACTCTATTTAGGATCTTGTTTCACACTCTTCATGTTTAGAAGTTGATTGTTACTTTCCTCTTAGGAGCTGTTTATTATAAAAAGCTACCTTAACACAGAAACAACACAGGGCAAAGAGGGAATAGGGAGATTCCTCGGTGTTGTTATAGGGAACACCAAACACTTCACGGAAGGTTTAAACATGAACACAAGGGCTTTCAAGGTTTGCTACATGAAGGAAATCAGTGCCTTTCCTGATTCAATATACATTTGCGAATGCACTGCTGAAAACTCCAACCTGCTATGATACAGATACCCAGGCCAAAGTTTATATCAAATCTTCCATGACTTCCACAAAATGATCCTCATTTTTGTTTCAAGGAAATGATAATTCATATCCATCAGGCAATAGAGCTGCACTCTTTGGAGCAAATTCAAGCACAAAATACATCAGTTTATATATAGTACAGAATCTGCTTTCCAGAGCCTGTTGCTATCAGCTGTCACTATTCTTCACAAGTAGATAGAGTTATTTAGAATCAATAGTTTGGTATATTTAGCTTGCTTTTCTTCTTGTGAACAAAATAATTTTAATGAAATTATTTACTTGTAGATCTTTGGTAAAGTATACAGATAAATTTCAGCCACTAGCAGTTGTTGTGTGCATCCATTTTCATGAAAAAATGCTTCTTTGCCCTGATAGGAAGAACACACATTAACAGAAAACGAGCTAAGAAGGTTTGATTTTCTCTGATGAGAGAAGCCATTTATCAGACTGGCAAATTTTACTTACAGCAGTAAGTACATAAAGCAGTAAATTACACAAAGCAGTAAGACTAATGTACTTTGACCCAACCAGCTCCAAGGCCTAACGCTTGAAGACCCAATGTTGTTTTTCATTTCTTTGAAATAGATACATGGTTGTTCTAACTTCAGTACAAGTAATGATAAGAGAATGAGGATGTTGAAAGCCCCACCACATTCTGATGGCTCTGGCTTCACAACGCTTTTGAAACTTAAAAACTAATAGGTCTGTATTCACCTATGGAAGAGAGCACAACTGACTGGACTTCAGAGAACATGCGAGAAAACTGTCTCTGAAGAGCACTACTGCTGTCTTGGACAGCATGAGATCTCAGGTCACCTTGTCTTCTGGGTTGGTCTGTGCTGTGAAGCTCAGCTGCAATCTCCAACACGCCAGCAGCAGCATTTACATTTGCGAGAGGTCTGACGCAGGTCTGCTGAAGCTGTTACAGGATAGCAAAGCAGTGCCCCTGTCACTTCGAGTGGCTCCCCACAGGACTCCCCTCCCCAGCTCGGTGTTTCGCACAGGCGAACCAATCCCCGCTTCGGCCGCTCCTCCAGGGCCCGGCAGGGCAGCGCCGCCGGCCGCGAGTGCGCCGGGCCAGGCCCCCTTGCTCCCCGAGCTCCCCCGGCCGCGCACACCCCGAGAGGAGCGGCGGAGCCCCGGGACCCCGTACGTACGTGCTGGGCCGGCCCCAGTCCCGCACCCGCAGCACCGCCCCTTCCGCCGGGACCGAGCCGGGCCCGCACAACTGCGCCAGAGCCCGGGGAAGAGCCGAGCCCGCCTCCGTATACCCGTCTCTGCTGGGGATCGCTATTTGGGATTTCGTTCGTTTGCTTTTCTTTCCCCTGGAATGCTAGTTTTGTTGGCCACTGGTTTCCTAAAGTAGCTTGCCTTGCTACTGTTCCTGTTGTAGGCCAAACACTGCAGCTCCTACCGAACTAGCAGCTCCTGGCAGAAGGTCCTTACATGTTATATATAGATGACCAAATAAAACTGTTTACTTTAGTTGTGGTTTTGTCCATTCTCAGATAAAAGAACCATTTTTCTATGACTAACTCCATTAGTTACTTTGTATGTCAAAGCCACTCTAGCAACACTAAAGGAGAAAATATCTAGAAGTTTTATATTACACACGATGATGTCGATTCAATATAAGATTATAGTCTGGAACATATTCTTGAGATTTGGGAAGGGAAGGCTCTAGGGATATACAGTTATTGCATGCCTTAAAAAAGTACTTTTGTCCTTGAGCACAGCACCACCTTGCTGTTACCCTACTTCACTGCTTTGAAAACTCACTTGCTGGCCTTTTATGCACTATTTTAATAACTTGGTCCTGTACTTGTAGCTCAACACGGGTGTCAGGACACACTATCATAGAACCATAGAAACAAAGCCCCAAATACAAACCGTCAGCAGAAATAGGTATACAAAAACCCAGTTGACTTAAAGGAATGAAAGTTTTTCCTCCTGACTTCCAAAAAAATATTCTCTCAACAAGACTGCAAAAGTTTCCTTGATAGTTTATGAGTGTAAGATGGTGGACATCATGTTTTATTTGTATTTTACTTTAATAATTAAAACCCCACCAAAAATACAGCTTAGCTTTATTCATAATGGAATGGCCACAGAACACACACAAAAAAAATTAAGCTACTTTTTTCTCACTTCTAAGCATCATAAACCCTTCAGCCACTCTCATAAAACTTCTCTCAGTATATTTTTCCTGGTCTACACGTCCAAAACCAAGTAAGATGAACTAACAAACAACTACACAGTCCACATGGGAATGTAACAAATAAGCTAAAAAAGAATTCCAGTAAAAGCATTTTATAGTAATATGATAAGCCAATTCATATGAAAAGAACCAGCAAAGATACACTTACTTTGGTCCAGCCATTATAACTAGTGATTTGGACTGCTTGCAGCTGGAATGATGACAAAATAAATCTTTTACACGAGCTAGTTACTAGACCATCAACCATGACTTAGTATTTTATGGAATAACTTTAAGTCCACTAGACTGGACTCCCTATTGCCAAGTAAACATCATTTCAATGTTTCCCACATGATTTGAGACAGTTAGAGTAATCTGCCAAATATGTAAGAAATCCTACTATGTGACCTCCATAGCATTTGTTGTTATTAATCACAGTTCAACAGGGCATTTACACAGGTTTAACACTGCTTTAACCGCTACTGTTGTTTTAATGACTTCAGTCTCACTACTGACATTTTTCAAGATGCAGGTGAACAATGGAAGTTAATTACTGAGTAAAACAGTGCCTAATTTCACAGTACAAATTCATGTCGGTGCACTAGTCCTCCTGCTGGTTCCAAGACAGGAAAAAGATCCGTCCCAACTCAAAAACCCCACAATAAAAGCCAAAATGAAGAGAGAAAGGCAAAACAAAGAGAAAGGAAATAATTTATTAGATTTCACAAGCAAACTAACATACATTTATCATGTAAGTCTTGTGACACTTTAAAGATGTGGAATCTTTAAGACGAGAAAATTTATAGTCTGCCAATTTATAGTCTGCCTTAAATACTTTAGAAACGCTACTACGCACAGTTCAAGAGTCCTGATGATTACACTGCTTCTTCCCCCAGCTTGATAATACTTGAAAGAGATGGAACACAAAAGGGACCTGGAACATCACAAAGGCATGTTAAAAGTAAGAACAAACAGCAAACAGCACTGTTATACTTTGTTTTGACAACTAAACTGAAAGATGTTAAAGTCTTTTAAGAAGTGCTTAATGTCTGAAAAAAATATGACTTAATAGATGCAGGCTGTATTAATTTTAAATTACAGAAAGTTAAGTAGTAATGTAGTATGAAACCCACAAGAAAATTAAGTCACTGGCAACAACACTACCTCAGTGCAGAGAACAATCTAAAAAAAAAAAACACCAACAAAAGGTAGCAGTGATTAATAGTTGAGTATTAGTTCAAATGCTTCATTGCAAGTTATTATTAATTTTTTCTTTACTCAAAAAAGACATAGTAAGGAATGTATAAACTGAATCAACTATACATTGTTTCTCATATACCAGGACAACAGTAATCATCAAATGATCTAAATACCTGTCAACCCCTTAATATTAGGAATTGCTCTGCAACATATTTTAGCCAACATATTAATATAATATTTATTTAAAGAAAAACAAAGTGACACCCTCAGTGTGAGCTCAGCACAGCTCCACACACATCAGCTTGTTTGAGCTAGAACTGTTTCACTAAGGAATGGGACCACAAATTAGTAAGGTATATGATCTTTGAGGAAAAAGGTGGAGGCCACCTTTTAAGACTAAGAACCTTTAATGTGTCTATTCACACAACACAGAAAACTCATTGATTTCTTTTTTCCCCCTGAAAAAGCATCTTTTGCTTTTCAAAATTACCAGATTAGCTCAAGCTTTAAACATGTAAACTCCTCCCCACACCTACTCTATAAGAAAACTTAGATGTAGTTGAGTGCTACGGGAAACATTGCACAAAAAAAGGATACAACAAGAAAGGATACACTCTGCATGACAGTATTACTGCAGTATTTACGCAGGAATGTTTCTAAAGAAGAACAGCAGAATGTGGTTTAATTTTACTTGATTCTCAGTATTGCAGACACATAACTTTATGCTACCTATCAAAAGCAAATATGCTTGTTTGATAAAATACAGTTCTGACACCTTATGAGATTTAAAGAGGGTTGATGGATCCACCAACACTAAACTCCATATTCAAAAGTAAATACATTTTTTTGTAACTGGAACTACTAGGATACCACCAGATTTTTCTGTTTCATAATTCTCCTTCAAGTCTTTGCCATCTCACAGACTCACTTTTTTTTTTCCCCATCAGGTCCAAAACCCAATCACATTTCCATTTAATGCTGGCTTTCAAGTCACTTCTTCCTAAGAAGAAGCTGGAGAAGTCTCAGCATCAGTTTCTTCTACATAACCTTTCTCCCAAAAAGTTGTATTTTAGCTACAGGAAAAATAGTCACCCCAAATACTAACTGAACTTTTTTGCCAGTCAATCAAGAAAGATATTTCAGCCAGCGAGGACTTACATAGTATTTTTATAAACCATAGGTATTATCTTCTCCACAAAGGATAAAATCTCTATAGAGGAAATTTTAAAAACCCCAAACAAACAAACAAAAAACCCCATGAAACACAAAACCAGACTCAGATTTCTATAATGGAATTTTGCATCATAAATCAGCATCCACCAGAATGTTCCAGTAGGAAAAGGAAAACATAGTCATGCAGAAATAGGGTTCCATTTCATCATTAGCTGGGAAATCAAACAAATATTTTCAACTAAACCTCATGGATCCTTACAAATCTGTATCATTCTAAACATTCTGTGATTGCTATGTACAAACAGTCAAGCTAAGGGAGCAGTTCTGCCCATGGTACATTAAACCAATGACACCTGCAAGATGGCAATTTAGGTCAGACTTTCAAGTGCACAATTAAGTCTTGCATAGTATGTTTTTGTTCACTCTAAAAAATGCTTCTGAGTTGACCATCATCATAATTAATAACCAAGTAAGCACTTTGTTAGTTTCTTCATGGAATTCAAGTTTTTATCAAGTTTAGTGAATTCAGAATTAATGTACAAAATCAGTTGCAAAGACATGGAATTCCTAAAAAGAATAAAAATGCTCAGTTTTCATCTATCAGGCTTTCCAATAGCTAAAATGTTTCAAGTTTCTTTTTTGAATATCAAGACACTTAGTAATCTTCTTATTAGATGCTAGATAAAATATAAATACAAGTTTTTGCTAACAAAGCAGGAGTAGGAAACAAGACTGAAACTGTCTCAACAACACTTGTTCCTAATAAGATACTTTAGCCACGGCTCATTTCTCTGTTTTCAATGACCAATACAGAATGCCTGTAAAAAAAATTACTTTTAATTTTACAAAATATAGATTTTGCAAACCACAATCAGTTGTACGAAACAGGAACTTCTAAGACCAAGTAGTATCTCAGATATGAGGGAAACAAGCTCAAACATAATCTGATTAAGAAATCCTTAGGACAATTGATACAACAAGGAACATACAATTAACATAACTGTTGTAAATAGAAATACTACCCTCATAATAACCATTCTGTGGGGTCTCCAACCAATTTGTAAAAATCAAAACCAACTGTTCACATCCTTTATTTCAAAGTTCATGTTTTCTTCAAAGTAACAAGAATCAAACCTCCAGATTAAAAACACATCATGGATTAAGTAGAATGCTTCATAAGCACTCAGCCTAAGATTTGAGTTCATTTTGTCTTAAGTGGTGGCTTACCCAGAGCAATCCCCAACTGTAACCAGTGATTAAGTTCAATGCCCTTTAAATTTGACCTTGATCTATCAGAGAGTACAGCTTGAGAACTGAGTGCTTCTTATTCTTGCATCAGTTACTTCACATGAGAATTTGAGAGTTCACTATGCAAATGTTTTCAGGCCATGAAACCCATCACAGTTAAATTAGAGCTCATTTCGCTTGAGTTAAAAGGAAATAGAGTAAGCAGTAGTGAAGTAAAGCTACATCATAAGAAATAATAGCAATTACTTTCTGCTATAAGTTATTTTCCCAACATGTTATGATGGGATAATAATGCCAAAAATCAGGACCTGCGCATTCCACAAAGGAAGTCTTGATTAATGCAGCATTAAGCAGCATATTCTGACAGAAAATCCTTCACTAATTCAGATAAGTTTAAAGGATGCTGCAACAGCACTAAGATCTCATCTTCCAAAGTTAGCAAAGCCAAAGGTCCTTTACAGCTAGCAGAAGTTCATTGCTGGAACCAGTTCTTCAGCATCACTTTACTCCTTCCCTTCCATCCCTACCATTGTAAAGAGGCAACTCTTTTCAATACCAAAACCCTGGAAGATTACTAAAAGGTAAGTGGTCCAATTCCACATAATTACTCTCCTTAGCTCCCCAGATTAAGGATCAGAGAAACTGACAGGTACCCTATGAGATCAGGAGCAGTGAAATGTCAGTCTCCGAATTGTTAAACAGAGGAAGAAGCAACGTTTTAAACTTACACCAACTATATACCTTGCACTCTTTCCTCATATAAGCACACATTTAAGAAAAGAAAATTGTATGGAATGTTTCCCAGTATTCCTAAATAAGCCATTAAAGAGATATTACATAAAAGCAAACAAACGCACACGCTAACAAAAAAAATCCAGGCCTGATTATTTATTTTTATTTTCAGGCAGAGAGTCCATACCTTGTGCAGTGTTCTACTTTTTCCTTTTCCCTTCATTGGCATCCTGTTTTGGTCTAGCTGAACGAGCAAATTGCTGAGATTCTGTTAAGGACTACAAGTGTCTGTGATACGTAGAAGCCAATCAGGAAGAAAAAAAAAGATTACTTCTGCAAATCACAGTCTAGAAAGTGATCTTTACCTGTGAATCAATTCTACTACAGTATAAAGTATTATAACAGTAGTGTCCATTAGTCAAAGATTAGGACCTCACCATTACACAGTACTAAAGTTATTAAGAGAGACTGTCCAAGAGTTTGCAGTACTAAGTAAATAAGGAAAACTAACTGGAAATAGGTTTGGTGCAGAGTAACTACAGACGGATAAATGCTTGATATCTACAATCTTCCATCCCAGCGTGTTAATTCTGTAACTTTGATGTCTCAGAATTTAGGAGGAAAAAAGGTAAAAGGAACAGAGGTTGGGATAAATGTGAGCACAAAGAAAATGAAACAAACTATGAAACATTCAAGTGAAAAATAAGGAAAGATTTACAACAAAAAACAGTGCCATGCAACTAAAAAGTGACAGTTCCAGCTGGAGACCCAGTGTAAACAGAGACAACTGACCCCAATAGGAACACTTCTTATGTTCTTAATTCTGCAAACATAGGCCCAACCAAGTCAAAAAGCTTGTATTTAATTTAAATACAGAGGTCATACAAGCTAAATTATTTTTTGTATTGTCTTTGCAGGATTGGAGGTAAGACCAGAGAATCTTATTGTCTTAATATTATCACCTTTAATCTCCTATTTTAGAAGAGGTGCCTCTATTTTTTTTCAGCTACCATAAAACTAACAATAGTACACTGTGTTATGCTGACTGGTTTTCTGTGTCTCCTTTTTTGTAGAACACTATGACAGCAAAACAAGAGACTGAAGGACAGATTACAAAGAATATAATGTAAATGTTTGAAGAAAAAGATACAACCACCATGGGTTTTTCAAATAAGACATATCCATTTGCTTCTTTTAATGCTTTAGCAGCTGCTTTTTCATTAGGAAGTCCAATGAAAGCCTGTCCCTTCATACGGCCTTCTTTCATCAAACGTATATCAAACCTAGAGGCAAAATGGAGAATTGGGAATTACTCAGGTTTCACAAAACTTTCATATTTCACAGTAAAAATGTGATTCTCATGCATCAAATTGGAGAAATAGCAGAAACAGGAGCAAAGCCTACAAGTAGGAATGATGTCCTTGGAGACCATTTTGCCTGGGGGAACCATTTACTAAAAAGTAACATCGGACTGCAGGATGGCAAATTGGTGTGCAGTACTACTAAATAGGACATGCAAAATGACCAGATACACACAATCATCTACACTGTTCATAAAACAATTCTATTTCTGTACTTGAGATAAATGAAGATTTTCAGATGAAACACATTTTTTCTTTATGTAGAAACATAAAAAACGATGACTAGTTCTAAAATCACAATTTTCAACAGTATCGTAGAAGATAATATAAGAAACTTAAATCTAACCAAGTACCAAATGAACTCACATATTTCGTTCCACTTCTGACTGGAAGTCAACGTATCTTCCAAAAATGAACTTGAGATCCTGAAATTAAAGTGTAGGTATAAGAGAAAAGCTAAGAAAAAGCCCTTTTGGATAAATATTTGATTTGCTTGTTTACCTACCTTTTCTTGGACTTGTTTAGCTAAATTCTTCACATAGATCCTGCAATTTGGATCACCTGGTTCATAGTTTTTGAAAACAGAAAATTTTTCCATTTCTTAAAGAAGAGAAAAAATAGAGACTGTTTTAGTTCGTTTACTTCGCATATTTGCTCAGTACATAAAATAACTTATCATCAACTAAGAAAGGAATTACTTATTTAAACTATTTGTTTCAACAAATCAAAAAGGTATTACTAGATAATACATTCTCAGTTATACCTTCTCTAGAAAGTCTGTTTTTTTCTAGATCCTTTCTAGAAATAAATTCTGATGGTATTTCATCATCCTCCTCTTCAGTTTCCATTTTATCATTTGAGCTAGGAGCTGGGAAAATCCTTCCAAAGCCTGTATTATTGATTTCTTCTCTGGTTGCAGAAAGATCTGAAATTTCAACACATTATTTAAGCAGTTTGTATGTTTATTCACAAGAGGATCAAGAGCAAGCAAAAGAAGTATACTCCTTTCAGTAATATTTTAATATAGTAGACTTTGTAAAGCAATTTGAACACATCCTTTAGAAAATTAGTCTTAATCCCTGGTTTGACAAAAGCATCTGCTCTATATGGTCCTATAAAACCCAATGTACTACAAACAAAAGCCATGGCACATGCTAGTTAGCATAAAACAAGCCTTCCTGCTCAAGCCTGTATTCCTTTCAATGGTTTATCTAATTTTGATTTAAAAAACCTGAATATTACTATAAAGTACTAAGAAACACAGACTGACCATAACCCTATAAAAAACCATCACATCTCATTGCTATTATCACCCAGCACTATTATAGCAGATAATCAGTGCACCACAGAGAAGGACTTGGCAATCACTTGGATGCTGCTCTCTAAGAGCTGGAAAAGGAAAATCTGAAATTAGCCTGATATATTCATTTACACTATAAAGTACTGAGAATGCATTTGTAACATTTGCTAAAAACATCTTAACATTTAAAAGGCAGTGCAATTCACCATAAACCTACAGAGCACATAGGAGAGAAAGAGACCTTTAAAATCCTCTGTATCCTTTACAAAGCTTGTAACATGGGAAAAACAGCAAATGCAAACATGACACAACTTGGTGTTGAAAGCTCCAGTACAAAAGAAGAAAAGAATTTCCTGGCCTAAATTTCAGCACCTTTCTACACATTGAACCCAGATGATTTTAGTATTAAATACATTGGAAGTACAAAGTCTTACCATTTTTTTCTTCTTTTTCTGAGTTTATCTGAAGAACAGCTGGGATGTCAGTACTAATATGAAACTCTATTTTTTTATGACCTACATGATGTGGCTGCTCAAAGACATCTGAAGGTGACAGTGTAGGGTGCAAATTACTGTTTAAAACAACAACATGTTAATTAAAGGTTCAGACACTGGTGAATGCATATTCAAATACAAGATTTCTTCCAGATGTATTTTATGCTGTTGTTTACCACAAATACATGTGTTCTCCATTTCATAAATCTCACCCAACACAGTTCAAGTTGATCAGAACACAAATACAGTAGGTATTGCTGGCAGTGGGAGCAAAATCAAGAATACATACCACATACCACATTACAAGACAAACAGGCATTTATTAAAAACTTTAGCAGTTACTTAAATATGAAAAATAACTGGCCTTGCTGCTGTTCTCACCTAGTGTAAAAAAATATACCACATTTTAAAAAAATATAGCAAATCACTTGGAGGAAGCAGGTGGCTATTACGAAAAATGCATTCACAATCACTCATCACCACACAGAAATACTACACTGGTGACTACTGTGCCACAGAACTGCAGCTCCAAAAACCAAACTTATCTTAAACCAAGTCCAGTATAATAATTTTATTATAACTTTTTATTTTAATAAGTATTTAAAAAAAAGACCCATATTGCTTCTGTCACAGCTGTGATACAAAATTAGTTATTTTTTTATGAAAAGGAATTTTTATTAGTTTGATAGCAAGAGAAATACAGAGCTTGAACAGGTACACTTTACAGATTAAGGTAGTTGAGCAGACTTTAGTTCAAATTACAGGAAAATCTGGACTTTTTGAACAATAAAACCAAGCATGAGGATAAGGGAAGACCATCTTCCCTTCATCTGCCAAATTCAGCTATCAGTGAAGAATGCTTGTTTTAAAAAAGCAACACTAAAGCAAACATGATGCAGAGAACACAATTTAGTAAAAGGAGTAATCTTCTGAAAAAGTAAAAAAAAAACACAGAAAAAATACAAACCTGTGGGGAGTACACACAGGAACATTCAGTAAGTCTTTAATTCTTTGCTTTTTTCTAACACCTCGTCTCTTTGTGTTTATCGGTCTTTTAGGTTGAAGGGTTGCTAATTCCATCAACTTGGTCATTCTATTTTAACAAAAATAAAAAACAAACCAAAACAAAGTGGTTTACAGTTTATTTGAAAATACTCATTATGAAAACCCTTCTCCTCTCCTTAAAGCCTTTGAAATAGAACTTTCCAGAATATGATTACAAAACTAGGTACCTTAAAAATGAAACTACACTAATAATCTATAATTGTAATGAGGTCAATGATGCCCTTTCCTTCCCCAAGCATGCTCCTAATTAGGACACTGAAGCTGTAAGGAAAGCTGTGACACCCCAAGCTGAACCTTAATTTATAACACAATTTTCACTCAACAGGAGTGCCTTTTTCCAAATGCATGTCTCTTTCTGAATAAAGCATAATGACTTTCTGATTTACTTTTCAGTTTGAATAGCAAATAAAAAACCTGTTTTTTTAATTTTAGTATGAGTTTAAAGATTAAACAAATCCCACACCTATGATGCAATTTAGTCTCAAAACTGCAAGAGCATCGTCAGCATACAACCTCCAATTATTAATATACGATTTAGGCTGAGTAGTTAATTCAGTAAAGATATGGAACAATGAAGAATTCAAAAAACAAACTAATGCTTCCTTGTAACTGCACTGTGGGGGTTTTTTGACATGAGAACAAATGATAAATTGCACACCAATAGGCCGTTTTCCTTTTCTTACTGCATTTAAAACAGCACTGTCCTTCTGTTATTAAGTTGATCTGGAGTTTCTCTAAGCACCTAGAAAGATTTTTATATACTATCTACTAGATACTATATCTATGTATTGCAAATGTTAAGAGAGATTTCACCACTTACTGAACCAGAAGCTAGAAGAGTAAAGGCACCCACCACTTTAAGTGAGCCCACAAGCTTGCAAATGACTGCAAAACACATACCTCTCCTTTTCCTCATCATTATCACTTTCATATTCCGATTCATCCCCACTAGACAGTTGCTCTTCTTCCTCTTCAGGTAAAGGAGGCTCTTCAGGAGGCAGAGGTGGGATTGGGGGAGGTGGCACAGGCACTGGTAAATACTCTTCATACTAATTATGGGGAAAAAGTTTAAAAAAGTATCTAAACTTTGTAAGAAAAAAAAAAGTGTGTACCTTCTTTTCCTTTACTTAATAAAAACAGTCAAAGCAATAAATTATAATATGAGAAGAAGCATTTTCTCAAAGTATGCTTATAGGGATCTAGATGCTGTATTGGTAAACCACATTATTAATGAAAAACTTTCCACAACCAAAAAGAAAATGTTGCTGCTTTCTGAAGCATAACAGTGAATGTTTTAATTCTTTTAAGCTGACGTGATAAGAAATATGGCAAACCCATGGTCCTGGGTTTTCACCTTGCACTCAGCTTTAAGGACTTTCCTGAGAAGAATATAGTCAAAAAATACAGGTGGGGGCCTAAGCTCCAAAGCCATCTCAGTTTCTACAGCAAGCCAACAGTTTGAAACATTCTAGTGCTACTGTCATATATGTGTATTTATTTGTTCTAAGTACAGTCAAAAAGATTTCTTTAGAAGACCAACATGCACACTGTACCCAGTGAAATGCAGCAGTATTTGCTATCCTCTAGAGATTTCTCCAGCTTTTAGAACTTAGATCTCCTACCATATTACTGACATTTTAAATTGTGAATCACTTCTACAGTACTTAAAACATATATTTAAAAAGTTACCATGGGAGGGCGAGCAGTAATCGGTCCAAAGGGTGGAGGAAGATTCATTTTATTCATTAGATGAAGTACCTGAAATTATTCAAAATAAGCAAGGTTTCCTTAAACAAATAAGTGACAACAGTTCCTTGCTAGGTATCATAGCCAGTAACTTCTGGCAGCTGTAAATCAGTAGAGTTTTAATGTTAATGAACAATGTGAAAGCCTCCACCTGAGACGCCATACTAATGGTAAATAAAAGCAACACCCTAAAAAGGCTAATCAGAAAAGCAAAGCATCTTCTCAATTGAAATTCCAAAGTACTCAAGTCACATCTAATTAGGAAGAGCATATCCAGTTAAGTCTTTAGTAAGCTATCTCTGGTCAATAAAATCTTATTATCTCAACATGGTAAAAAATTAAGATTGATTAACACTGTCACAGAAAAAGTAACTTATTATTTACTATGACAAAAAAAATTATTTCTGTGCATAACTGAAAGAGGAAAAATAAGATTTGATTTTTATACTTAATTTTGTTTCCTGTTTTTTACTTACCTGGACGTAAAATTTGGGCACGCTTGCCAAGGCATTTGCTATATTGGCCAGAATTGCACTTGAAGGTGGTGGGTACAAATATTTGAGGCAGGAATTGATGGGAAAGGTGAGGCTGAGGAAAAAAAACAAGACACCTTAACACCACTGCCACTGGTAACACTTAATGATTACTAGAAGCTTAACTATTCATTACATCTGAAGCAACACTGAAATATTATTATTTCCCCAAGAACAGCTTTGGGCCCCTTACATTGACTTTAACACCAGGGAATAGGCCTCAGTGCATGACAGACTTACTGGGCTGGGCACAATGAAAGTATCAACCTAAGCAGAAAGCCTAAGTACCTAGAAACAATCAAAGCATCCAAAACCAAAAGCACAGCATAGCAGGCTGTGCCAACATCATAAACTCAATACTCAGAGTGCTGAATTTACTAGCCTCCAAAAAACTTGTTCATGTGTGCAAAAATGCAAATGGCTGGGGTGGGGGGGCAGGAAAGAAGCAGCGGCATCTGGAAAACCAAAAATCAGTAGTATTCTGCTGTTAACACTGGGACAACCTACCCAGCCCTCAGACTCCTCCTGAGAAAACAATGCATAGTGCTAGAAGGCTACTGTGCAATCCACAACTTCATGGCTCAAAGCACCAGTCACTACTCGACTGTGAGGATTCTAAACTGGAGGAATTGAAACTTCATCTTTAAGACAATTCCTACAGCTATGCCTGTGGAATAGTAGCATACTAGAAAACAAAACTATTGTTCAACAGTACATAACACATTTCAAAATAACCTGTAACAGAATAAAATAACTAAGACAAATAAAAAAAACACTAACCCATGGTTGGGTGCAATTCCATTCTCTATTTTAACACAGCTTGGTTCTACCTTCTCTTCTTCTTTCACTGGTTCTTCTGAACTGAAAATTAATTTAATCTTAATTAAAAGAGGGCTAAATTTAAATGCTTCATGTAGTATACAAAATAGGCATCATCTATTAATACTAGAAATTGATTAACACAGGTATTTTTAACATCTTTATCAATGGTATTACTACAGCCATTATCAATGCTTCAGAATTAATACATGTGGACAATTATTGTAGCCACAGTCTTCTAAAATAAGTACTTATGCAGATTTAAGTAAGCCTCCCTATATTAAAACACTCCTGACTTCAATCTACTCATAGGAAAAGAACTAAAATGATTTCATGCTGTTCAGAGACTGTATAAATTCAAAGGTACTAAATTATTGATTTGTTCATATTCTAAGTAACTTGAAACCTCTACTACAGTTGTTTTAATTAAACACTATCACATAGCTTTTATCACTTAGTTACATATTCCAGAGGTAATGACACAGGTCTAATGTGAGGAACGCAGTCACTTATCTGTGGATCTGAACCTCCTTGTTAACACTTCTTTGTGGTTACAATTTTTCCTTTGAGTTAAAAGGACTACCAAAGTATCATGAATATGAAATTTCCTCTCCTTGACCACAATCATAACTATATTACGCACATACCTTTTACACTTCTCTGAGACAGAAGGCTGGCTAAGAGCCTGTACACTCTCTTGCTCCTTCGCAAATTCAACAACCAAGGTGTGACCTAAAAGTTTCAGCTGATGCAGCCTTGATAAAGCCTTCAAGTAATTACAGTGGAGAAAAGAAAGAAAAGGAAGAGGAAAAACATGAGAATCATTTTAAAGCATAACTGTTTCTCCTTTGATTGGTAAATTAGCCATAGGATGCAGTCCCGACTGCTTTAAGCTCAGTCTGTGCCACTATGGACACAGGCAGTCCTGCACTGTGTTTGCCTGAACAGCCCTGCTTTTAGCACCTCTTTCTTGCTGGCAGGAAGAGACAAGGTTGCACAGCCAGAACCACGGCAGAGTCAGGTCATCTGAACACAGTGGCAGAACTGCAGCCTCAACAGTGATACTTATTACACAGACTAGTACATCTCTGTGATTTCAAGTAACTAGCCTCTTGCTCATAAACTACGAACATACTGAATTCCGCTAGTAACAGCTGGGAATTTTAAGATCAAGATTCTTAAAAGTAACAGTAAGAAGATCCAGCATTCTGCAAGTCCAGAACACAACAGGCTGCTAACAACTGACACAAGCAACCTAATTCACCACTGTTCACCTCATACAGTCTTTGTAACTTTTTGAGTACTCCTCTGAAATGTAGCCTAAAAAATAGAAGCAACGCAAAAAAACCAAAACCCAAACACCAGGGCATAAGGCGGAAGTTCTAGACACAGGCTTTTTAGCAGACTAGTATTTAAAAAGCATTATTAGCATTACCTTTCTGGCATCTAAGTCTCCCACTAATGTGGTAGTTTTCTTATCAAAGTTGGCATTCAAGGCAGCCTTGAACTGTGTACGTCACTAGGGAATTTTATGGCAAATACGTAATTATGCAGGAAACAAGAAAATTAGGTTTGGTTTAGTTTGTATATAAATGCACATACATCCTTGACAGTCTCAGCTCCTCTAAGTTTGCCATGATCTATGTGAAAGGTTGGATCAGATGACTTCCACAAGCAATTTTCAATTCATCTTTCTTAGGTATCTACTGAAGTGTTCATTTCATCAAGTCCTGCAAGCAAATCCTGAAACAGAACTCTAATACTACATTGTGCTGCCTTGTTTTTTCTAGCACTGAGTACTAGATGACATGCAAAACATTTTAGAGCACAACTGGCAATCCAGAAAAGTGCTTTGCCAAACCATTCAATAACAAACTCAATACAAACCTTTGCAGCTGCATTTTCACTGGGAAAGGTGGCAAAAGCAGTATGTTTCTAGAAAACAAGCAAAAAAAATTACTGTATATAATATATATACATTATACTGCATTCAAAAAGTTGAGATTGAATGTAAAATATATGTCCACAAGAAATTTGTAAGTTCAAGCTTACATATTTGAAAGCTTCCAGACAGTAGTCACCTAACTCCCACATGGAGCAAACGTGAAGGACTAAAAAACATTTTTCTTAAGAATTTAAGATATAAACCTCCTGCAGTCAAAAATCAAGACAGGAACTCAGTTGCTTGAGGAACACAGGAAAAGCTTTTTTTCTATAACCAAAAGCCATCCTAAACTGCAAAAAAGTACATATGGATAAAGAGGTCTAATCCTCTTTTCAAACAAGAAATTTATTTCACCTCACAGTAACACATTTTCATCAAAGCAATTTCCAAAATACTATTCCTGCTACAAAAGTTGTAACTATTGTTGTACTTTGAATGGTTTCTAACTAATTTTCCTCTATTTTTTAGGTTTTAAAAGGATGCAAGCTTTTCAAATTAAATCAAAGCCTCACAGAATACACAGTTCATCTCAAAGTTATATTTGTTTTAACAAACTTTATTACTTCACCTTGCCACTACGTGATTTGGTACCCAAAATGATTGTAACAAAGTCAGTATTTCTGATATCCTATAAAGAAAGCACGACCCTGACAGAAGATGCAGACATCAATTATCTGTAGCTCTGCAGGAATACAAGGCTCTTTCCGAACAGCATCTGTCACCAAACAGATACGCTCGTGTTTTTTTAACTTGGAAAAAGAAAAAAATCAAATAAGAGATTTCTACAGACACACCTGTGAAAGTGCGCCCCTACACCTGCAAGAGGCCCCTCTGCACTGCTCTTCCACAGGCCCATCGCTAAGAGCCAGCGAGGCCGAAGCCGCGGCCCGGGGTACCCCGAGCCCCGCCGCTCTCCCGCCCTCCCCGCGGGCTCCCGCCCGGCCACACCGCTCGGGCCCGCTTCGCGTGCCGGGGGCCCAGCCATCACCAGCCCCCGTGGTCCTGACAGGAGCCACAGACACCGCCCCAAAGTGCTGCAGCAGATCCGTCCTTCTCCGGCCGCCGTCAGCTCGCGGGCAGGTGCCGCACAGCAGCGTCCGCCCCCCGCCGCGACCGCCGGTGCGGCGGGACAGCTCCCGACCCGGGACACCGCTGGGTGCCGGCGGACAGCACCCGGACAGCCTGACCGGCACAGCTGGAGTGCGGCGGACAGCCCCCGGGACACCCCCTGACCGGACACCAGCTGGAGTGCGCGGGACAGCCCCGGGACACGCCCGGCCGCCCGCCCGCAGCTCCGCCACAGCCGGCGCGCCATCGCAGCGCGGGCGGCGCGCGCAGGGGCAACTCGCGCGAGAGCAGAGGCGGGGCCTGAGGCCTCAAGTCTCGCGACACTGACACAGCCCTGGGAGTCGGGCGGAGCTGCGCGGCGGGACCGGGACCCTTCGGTTGGGACCGTGTGCCCCCTCATACACACGGTGTGCCCGAGTCACATCCCAAAGGATGCCTTTCACACACACGGTGTGCCCGAGTTACGTCCCAAAGGATGCCCCTCACGCACACGGCGTGCCCGAGTCACGTCCCAAAGGATGCTCCAACGTGAGACAAAACCCTCCCGCCCCAACAGTTCAGAGCTTGTCCTCAGACAAAATTCTAAGCTGAAGAGAGTTGACGGACCAGCGAGCTACTGACACCTCACTGGGACAGTCATTAACCTGCTGCCCTGGTGTCTGGGCAAGGCAGGCGGTGTGGGTGGAGCACAGCCCCAATGACAACCTGGGACGGATCCCAGGGCGAGCAGTGAGGACAGAGGCAGATCGCAGCCAGTAACCACTGCAGCCACAAGGGCTGCTCCAACCCTGCCTTGCTTCGGAGGGCAAAGGTTGTGATCTCAAAAGGGGGGGGAATCCCCAACCTTGACTGATGAAATGTCAGGTTTTAGCGCATCTAATTAGCTGTTTGCTGGCTGGCAAAAGCACCACGTGCCTGTGTCACTGTTGCCACTGGCTGTGGGTCCCACAGAGCCACTCGCCCGATGCCGCTGTGCAGAGCCTGCAGGCCCTGCGCTGGGGTGCACTGAAACCACCACAGAAAAAACATGTTTGGAAGGCTGTGCAGTGTACCTGCTGAATAGGGAATGGCTGTTTCTTGCAGCTTTCAATAGAAAAAAACCAAGGCCTTCAGTCCATAAAGTCTTCAAGGCTCCTGTTTCTTGAAGAATCACGACGGACCTGGCACCATATGTGCAGTACACCTGGAGGGTCTTAGGCTGTGCTTATTTCATGACTGAACACTGGCAATCTGGGAAAAGATCTGGCCATAGTGGGTGGTCACAGGGATCTCATTCAGTACATCAGATGACAGTCCAAGTTCATCCAAATGAGTTTGGGGAGGAGTTGGCTGAAAAACAATCTTTAAAAAGGATCTAGGAGAAAAGCAGAAAATTAGGAGCAATTTCTTACAGGATCCATTAATGCATTTTTGTTGCTGTTATTAGGATAAGCTGGAAAATATCTATGAACTTGGAAACAGGTGGAATAATTAACATAGCGTGCAAATAGGGCAGTGTACTTTCCCTCTTGATAACACCAGCAGTACTGGTTTTTCTAAGGCTGTTAAAACTTTAAAAGTAACACTGACCAGCCTAGCCAGCTCTCTGTGTGACTTGCGGTTTGTATAAAGTCCAGAAGACTTTCTGGGATATGCTGGTCAACATGCAGTTGTAGCAGATGGGAGGATGAGGATTGCAAAAGCAATTCTGTGGTGGCTGTTCTGCAGCATCCTGTTTAAATTGGCCTGACTTTCAGCTCACTCCTGGGTAATGACTTCAGACAACTTATGTAGCAGGTCTGTGAAACTTGTAGGCAAACCAAACTTCCCTGTTTCCTTCTAGTTCTCTAGGTACATTCCAATTATTAATCTGCACATCATTCGCCAGATGGGGAAATAATTATATAACTTCAAATATGTTTTCCTTTCAGAACTAAGAAACACTTCTCAGTTCCGCTCAGAAAAGTCTGAGAAAAATATGTACTTTTTAATTACATTGAACAAGTTACAAGAACAATTTCATTTGAAATAATTCTGATATCTGATAGCTGTTCATCCCTCCTAGTACAGAATCCCCCCCAAAGAAAGAGAAAAACTCTTTTAAAGTCTCTTCACCCTGCCAGACCAGGCTGCTGAAGATGAACGTCTCTAAAGCAGAGGTTTAACAAAGTATCATGCAAGTCAAGGTGATAAAATTGTGCATGTGATTTTTCTAAGATGCAGAAAGAAAAAAAAAACCTGCCCTTTCTCTCCCCCTCATGTCAACAGGCAAAATAGATGACTAATATGTTTTTTTCTTTTTACTTTCCAAGATTAAAATTTCCAAGATTTAAATTTATAGATTCTTGAACAATAGAGTTCTTCAACAGCAGTGCATCGTGGTTTTGTGTCAAAATTCATGGTTAAGTACTTTGCTTATACAGAGAGAAATTTCAATGCAAGTGTTTTAGTAATACTAGTATGAGTCAGAACTACAGACTCATTCAGGTTAGAAAGGAAAGAGATCCTTTTGCAGCAATCTGTAGTCTAGTCTTCTACTCAAAGCAGGGTCAGCACTAAAATCCAACCACATCACTTAGTACTCTCTCCAGCCTGGTCTCAAAAGGCCCTAAGGGTGAAGATTCTATAGCCTGCATAGACAAGCTTTTCCATTCCTTAATTAACCTCCTAGTGATTTTCTTTTCTCCCTTTCTATCCATTTGGAACTGACAATATTTATATAAATGTGTTGTAACTCCATAAAGACAAAATTTCAAATTCCAATTAAAATTTATTGAGTTGGTAAGAAATACAAGTTTGGGAAAAAAAAAAAAAGTGAAGAAAGGCAGCTTTGCAGAACACTCCGATGTTTTGCACATCACTCATTACCCACTTGCATAAAGCTGTCTATTAGTGACATCAAATCAGCAGTGGCCAGGGGCAGATACGGTTGTCCAAAGTAATAGAAGTCCAACTCAGCCTGTCCTTTACAGTTACTTAGGAAAGCAGTAAATTAGTGCCACACTGAATGATACACAGGTTTATTTAAATCTATAAAAAAATATGCAATGGTCCACCTGAAAGAGATGAGTTTTCTTTTGGATGGTGTGAGTTAGTGAATTCACAGATTTTTGAAAAGTACTTATCTGCATCATTAAGCAGTCAAAAGTGAGCATTATTATGAGAGCAGCGATGCTACTGTTTCTTGCAGAAATTAAGATACACAAAGATACTGTTATATCATCATCCTAATAAAGTGAGACCAGAAAGCTAAATGTTGAAGAAAATAAAAGCTGGAGTGTGGATTTTTTTTTTTTTTTTTTTTTTTTTTTTTTTTTTTGCCTCTAGGTATTTTCTCTTGCCTCCAGTATATATTCCAGTTGGCTGGACACAAGGAAGCTCTGAGTGAGGGGACAAGTAGCTGCATTAGCATGAAGATAAGCCCAAGGCTTGTTTTACCTTCTCTACAAAATACTGTATATCCATGTACTTAAATGAATCTGTGAGGGCAACCTAACATATCGGAACTCTCTTGTTTGACTAGGACCAGATAGGCCATGAGAAGCAGAGTTTTAAATGGCCCCTAAACTGGTAACACAATTCACAGAATAAATAACATTGTATAATGGGGTCACATTCTTTCATTAATGGAATTGCATATTAGAGTTAGCACTATAGAAAGACTGTACAACTGAATTTACTGACTCTTCTGCTTTCATATTCATCCTTTATTGACACAAGAAAAAAATCTTTCAGATTACAACAGCAGAAACTCCAAATAACCTTAATTCAAGTTTCTTCTTCCAGAAAGAAAAGTATGGACTTTTAATGCAATTTGAGAGGCTGTCAACAAAGGCTTTTTCAAAGAAAACAATCTTTTCACTAAAGGGAGGAAAAAATGCTTTCCTCAGTTATTTTTCTCAAATGATACAGCTGTTTTTCTTGGGTGGGTTTTTTTTTCTGCTTTAATGAAACACATGAAAGACTTTTGTTACTCTCTATCCATTCTGTACATTATTCAAACTATGGCCACTGGAATTCTAGTATCAGAATAAGGAAAGCATTGTCCCTGCGCACTGAAAAACCTCAGCAGCAAGTTCTAGTAATTCCTTTACTGTTTAAACAAAGTTCCCAGAGTTTGTTCCAACAGTGGGGCATTTTGCCTTTCTTTCCCTATGCAGTTGTGTTCTGATTGCTTTTCCTCCAAGCCTTTGTTTGAATAAAAAATTTTGTAACAATGCATCTGCATGTTTAAGCATGTTTTGCAGCATAGGTATAAGAAACCATTTATTGTAACAGTTTTTCTGTATTGTAAAGTGCCACATTTTAACAGTGAAGTGTCAATCAAAACAAATTACTTTTCACTCAGTATGTCCAGGGGAAAAGCTACATGCTGCATTTCATCATTTCCAAAGTTCTCAGGTTACATGTGCAATGCTAAGGTGACGTATTTCATACCTTAACGCAAGTGTCAACAACCTTTCAGGGGAAAGCAAAAAATACACCTCTACATAAGCTGAGTGCCTGGCTTTTTTACCCACAAGGAATGAGGTTCAAGACCAATACATTATTGTGTGTTATACTTCTGTGTAAGATATTTAGTGCCTTTTTTCCACCAAACACAATCAATACTTTATATGGAACTACAACTACATTCTAGATCATTGGATTATGATTTTTCAAACATGCTGCCTTATATTGAAAGAAAGAGCTTGCACAATCAGCTCTACCCTACCATTCCATAAGTAACTGATATTTTATTTTCAGCAAGCCGCAATTTCCCCTTTCTCTGTCCCCCCTGCCCTGTGGAATGATATCTATATATAAGAAATAATTATAGGTAACAAAAAATAGATAGAAGGGGGAAATTTGTTTTTCGTCAGAAAGAGGAATGTATAACAAGCAAATGGCTTTTAGAATTGTGGCTTCCACAAGAATATAATTTTAGTTCTCCAGAGTTTCAAATTTGGCACTTGACAAAATTAATTCTTTCACTTTCATCCCATCCTTTTAATCATTAGGTTTTCTGCCTTATTTCATAAGTCATTAGAAAAGACTTGGTTTGATCAAAGACTGTGTAGTATAGGACATTTATTATTTCTGATTAAGAGTTAATTCATCATATAAGATTTGGTGACATTGTTACTCTGACTCAAACATGTTAAAAGGGTTAATATTTGTATACTAAGTGTTTGGCACAAGAAACCAAAGATATTTAAAGCCATAAATAAATTTCCTTGCATTCCAATGGTATGTTGACATGTGGATTTTCTCAAAATATCAAAAATGTTTGCCTGTTCAGCATTAGGTGTTTTTTAGGACAGTATCAGTGCTGGTTTTGCTGTTTTTGCAATTGCATCCTTTAAAGCAGAACTTCTCAGTTTGTGGAACGTGGTGCAGTGTAGATTCTATCCATTGGTTAACAAGTAAATATATTTCCTCTACTCCTGGGACAAATGTCAAAAAAAGACTAATATAATATAACAGCAGAGATTCCATCTTAGCTTTCAAACTCCATTTGAAACATCTGGTCTGTAACTATACAGTGACTTGCAGAACTGTATAATGTGCAGTCAGGACTGTTTGACTGGTTCTCTGAGTGAAGTCTGCTTTTATTTTCCCTCAATAGATTCAAAATACAGGTTACAAATACTATTGAGCACTCCGGTTTCTACAAAGCTTCTGCAGCTGCTCTTGTATGTTTGCCTACAATTACAGACAAATTGAGAGGCTGATAAGAATGTCTCCATACACCTCACTGATTTCAAGGCCTCTGCTGTCACACTAGGCCTGTATTTCTGCATTAGATTACAGTGATAAATATTTCATTCTATACAGAATAACCAGGTGTTACTAACAAATCTGATTTTGAGATAAACAAAAGTAAATGAAATTAGGCATAGCCACCTGATAGGAAAAATTGTTGTTACAGCTAAACAAGTCAAGACGAAGGTCCAGACAGGTCTAGATGAATTCAAGCAAAGCAAGTCTGACATGCCTCAGTTCTTCGCAAACTCACTGAAGGCCTGTGGCTCTTTATTAGTAATGACAATATTGTATTTACTGGCTTACAGGCTAACATTCTATATTACCAGGTCATTGTTGTAATAACAACTCCATAGATCAAAAATATTGGAGTAATAGGCAGTATTAGATGGTATTCAAACTTAGTTCCCAAAAGATATTTTTTCTGTCTAATTCCTTGTGAGTTAGACAAGGCTAGCAAGGCGTTTGTTAAGAATTTTGGAAGCCTCAGGCCAAAATGTTTTAATTACTAAGGTAAAAAAGAAAACCATAAGAGTAGCTTTGCGATACAAATGGCAACACTACCAGAAATCTGATTTTCATGGTGGCAGTTCTGCAACTGTTTTCATATTAATATGAATAGCGTGGTGTAACAAAGTAGCTTTAGAAAGAAGGTTGCAGAAGGACTACAGTAATGTTGACAAGATAACGTCTGTTACTGCTGGAATCGCGTCCATGTTACAAAAGCTTCAGGTGTGTACCAGCTTTATTTTGTTAGGTACTATTGTATAGGGTTTGTGTGGCAAGGTTTTGGTAGCAAGGGGATTACAGGGGTGGCTTCTGTGAAAAACTGTTATGAGCCCTTCTAGAAGAGCCCATGCCAGCTGGCTCCAAGGTGGATCTGCTGCTGGCCAAGGCCGAGTCCAGCAGCAGCAGTGGTAACGCCTCTGGGATAACATAGTTAAGAAGGGGAAAAAGTTGGTGCACTAGAGCAATTGCAGATGGAGAGAGGAGTGAGAATATGTGAGAGAAACAGCTCTGCAGATACCAAGGTCACTGAAGAAGGAGGGATAGGAGGTACTCCAGGTGTCGGAGCAGAGGTTCCCCTACAGCCCTTGAAGGACCTCATGCTGGAGCAGGTGGATGCCTGAAGGAGGCTGTGACCCCATGGAGAGCCCAGACTGGAGCAGGGTCCTGGCAGGACCTGTGGAACCTTGGAGAGAGGAGTCCACACAGGAGCAGGTTTGCTGGCGCCAACACACTGGAGAGTGTGTTCCTGAAGGACTGTGCCCTGTGGAAAGGGTGCTGTGCTTGATCAGTTTGTGAATAACTGCAGCCAGTGGGAATGAGTCACATTGGAGAAATTAATGGAAGATTGTCTCCCATGGTAGGGACCCCACACTGGAGCAGGGGAAGAATGTGAGGAGTCCTCCCTATGAGGAAGAAGAAACAGCAGAGACATTGTGCGATGAACTGACAGCAACCCCCATTCCCCATCCCCCTGCACCACTGGAGGGGAGGAGGTAGAAAGAATCAGGAGTAAAGTTAAGCCTGAGAAGAAGTGAGGGGTGGGGTGAAGATGTCTTTAAGATACAGTTTTATTTCTCATTATCCTACTCTGATTTGAATGGCAATAAATTAAAATAATTTCCTAAACTCAAGTCTGTTTTGCCTGAGAGTGACTGGTGAGTGATCTGTCCCTGTCCTTACCTCGACCCATGAGTGTTTTGTTATAGTTTCTGTCCCCTCTCCAGCTGAGGAGGGGAGTCACAGAGTGAGTTTGGTGGACACCTGGCATCCAGCAAAGTCAACCCACCACAACTACATCAGCGTACACATAACCCTAGAAACTGCAAAATGATTGCTGTGAAAAATAATTTTCTGTTAAGAGGAAGTTGATATTTAAAGAAAGCATTAAGTCAGGTAACTGCTTTCCAGACCTTGGCCTGCAACGCTTCCTGAAGCATAAGCAGCCATTTTCTTTTTGCTTTTCATTCTTCTGTCTGAATAAAATCCCAAAACAATGGATAGATCACTAAGAATTCTCCTTTTCATATATGACCACTAGGTGATGCTGTGACCCTTAATTGCAAATTATACTGTACTGTTAACACTGTTATTCTTTCATTTTATAAAACTCCGCAGCATATTTATATATGAAAAATTGGTATTTTCTTTCTCTTTCTTACATGCATTGTAGCTGTAACCACATGTAGATCAGGGTTTTTTACACAAATCCATATATATCAGACATCTTAGCAATAGCTCTTTCTGCCAGTACTGAGAATTTGACATGATTTTTGGTGCTGTGCATATATATTCTCTGTAGATGAAGATGGGGCTGCTTTGAGTAAAGACTTTTGCAAAAAGGGGGAAGTGTACTGAGAAGAGATTTGATATATTTAATTCAGGTTTATATTTCATTCTGTTTATCTGTCCTATATAATAGGTCAGAATGTTGTTCTTAGTTTCAAGTTTAGAGTTTATTTTTCTATGCCATAACAGCATCTAGAATTAAGGGAGATATTTCTATTTAGCAAGTATTTCTAAAAAATTAGGTGATCTTAGTTATTTCTGTAGGCCTTATTTCTGTTTTCTGTTTCCATAAGTCATTTACCATTTTTATTTTAAGTGCAGTGATTTGATCCACACTGTTGGGTCTCTTAGCCAAGAGCTCTGTTAGACTTTCATAGATCATCCCATTTTACTGATGATCTTCTCGAAGTGGTTTCAAAAGAACAGCATTCTTTCATGAGCTAATTGTTTTTTCACCAATCACCATTTCTATGAACTCCTTCAAAGACTTTTTAATTTCTGCAGCGGTTTTTCTGTCTTCTCATCAGAAATGTTAATACAATAAGGTTAAATTGATTTCAGCAGACAAAGCAAATATACTCAGCTAGCCACCTCCTGCATAGAAGTGCTAAGGGCACAGCTCCATTCAGGTGATCCCCATATGTCAAAAGCAGAGAAGGAATGAAAACAGGTTATACAATTTAGAACAGCTTGTGAGCTAGGTCAGTGCCTGTCAATTCCAGCAGAAAAGAGGTTTGGAACTAGCTTAATATCAGCCTTTCCCACTTCTAGACATGCATGTAGTACACTTCTGCCAGTCAGAGATCTGGATCCTATTTTCAATATGTAAGCAAGGAAATTACACTCTCTGAGAGGTAAGTAGTACATAAAACCTATTTTGCCCTGGCTAAAATGGCATCTGCCAGTCACTCTGGGCTCTAATAGGGAAATCCCTACATGGCACTGCAGTGCCACTGTTATATCCACTGCAGGCTCAGAGTTGAGGTATAAGTTGTCATTCATTTTAAAAGTGAGCTTCGTTTTTGCAAACTCAATTACACTGAAACTGAACTCCTGTCACATAAATGTGCTAACTCTTTTTGGCACGTGTCTTTACTGGTTTACTTTGAGGTAGGCTTATATCAAAACCAGCAAATAAATACATAGGATATTACTCATTTTACTTCCAGGTGTAAGCTTACTGTCACCTTCAAAGGCACCTAAAACTGCCTTCCAAAAAAGACATTATATACTTACATAGGTAACAAGTACATGAAGTTTAAAACTCCTTAAGTAAAAAATTCAGCATTAAAATATGTTGAAAATGCTGTGCCACTAGAACGACAGTGTTAGGGACCCCAAATCTACAGAGCATGCTTACACATGTTCCTGTGCTGTGCAGCAGCATGACAGAGAAACATGCTTTCTTCAGGCTTAACCAGAGGCCAGTCTTGGGTTCCAAGAGACCTACAGCAGAGGCTTAAAGCCACTTGTTTTTCTTCTACCTCATGACCTGGCAATTTAGATCCTTGTTTCACTAATAGTCCCACTGATATCCAGGTACTGCATGAAGTATTTATTGGGTATTAGTAAGGATAACAGCAGTAAGGATATCTACCTGGACTTATTCTGGTCATAAAGCTATTAGTGTACTACTGCAAGGATTGAAATTGATACAAGAGGTTTCATCACCGGAATTTCCATTTAAATAAATCTAGATATTCCCCAAACTTTGAAGAGTTTTACATTGTAACAGACTCCTATCTTGTTTGAGTGATATTTTTTTTAAACTTTCTTTTCTGTGTCTTAACAATTTTTTGAGTATTTTTTGGGTAAGTATATCCACTTCTATTCTGGTAGAGTTTCACTGGTGGGAAGAAGCTTCTCTGCTGCAAAAAGAATTTTCTTGAATACCTTTAAAAAGTCTTCTGGAGATTTATTGACTCAAATTACAGGAGTTCACTTTTCACTAAGGCTTTGTGTAAATCACAGAAAAGGATGACAAATTTCACATGGTAATACAGTGGATTTCACCCATTGTCACTGATAAACAGAAGAGTTCAAACAATCCCTAATATTAGATGTGTACATATACTTTATATATTACTGCCAAAGTCAACTTGGAGATTGCAGTCTGGTCATATTAAAAAGGAGGAACACAAGAGAATGAGAGGACACTTTTTTAAGCCAAATGGCAAACCCAAGATATTTACTAGTGGTTAAATTCTTTCCAGTTCAGAGTGTCTATAAAATATATTTTGCAGCTCTGCTTCATTAAGACACAACTATAAATGGCTGTATTTCCCCCTAGGATCTTCTCCTTGTTGTACCCTAATTAGAGTTTTTATCTAGCGTGTTATTATTCTGGTTCTACTGAGTAAGAGCATGACTGCTTTGGAAGGCTTTCAAGTGCACACTTTCATAAGTCCACTCGCTTATTTTCCCCCCAGCTTTTATAAAGCCAATAATTTTTATGTTTATATTATGATATTTAAGTATTACTTATCCCCTTGGGGCATACATTCTTTTTCTATTTGCACACTAGATAAAAAAGCTGTGGAAGCTAACAAAGTCGTTTATACATTTAGACCAATTTTTTTGCAGTGCAACTTTGATAAAATTTATGCAGTGAAGCATGATATTGCCCTCATCTGTATGCTTCCAGACTGAGCTGGCAGAGGTCTTTAAGTGAAAGATCGTCTTACTAAACCTTTTTTCCTATAAGGATAATACTTTTCAGACCAGCCTACCTTAGGCCAAGACCACTCTATGCAGTTTCATGGAATCCCTATACAGTAAAATAAATGTTCCTACACATTCTTAAATGCAGCATTGTCCACCTAAATGTGTGTGGTAGAGGCAAGAATACATAGAACTGAGGAATGGTCTGGAGTGACACCTATTAGACTGATTCCAGTTTTGCTGAAGGGTCATGTCATGTGAACTGTATAAATGGAAAAGGTTTTGGGCTGGCAGCTTTAGAGAGACATTTCCTGTGCGAGAGAAATTTTTCTGATTCAGAAGAAGGTATTTTCTACTTGAGGACTGAAATCAGCATGCTCGAGTATTTCAAGGATACTTGAAGTGGACCAAATGAAAAAAGTTGCAGTTTACAATAGGAAAGTGGAACTGGTATTGTGTTGTATGGTTATATAAAATGCTTATTATTGAATGCTGTACAAATAACTCTTTACTCCTTAATGCTAATAGTTTAAAAAGTAATATAACCCCTAGTTAATTATGGAGTATATCACTTTTTCTAAAGATTATTCAAGCTGATTTTTTAAAAAAATCTGCTTTAAATTTCAAATAATATTTCTGCTAAGAAAGATTAATTAAAACTGACATAGCATAGCCAAACTCCTGAGTCATGCTTCTGCTGTCAAGAGGTAAACTTATTTTCTTTTCCTTTCCTATCTATTTTATAGAATCCTGTGATATCAAAGGTAAATTTCTGTTCAAAAATTCTATTGTAAAAAGCTGTAACACCTCTAGGAAAACATGTTCTGCTTTCCAAACTGACTTTAATAAATAAAAAGCTACAGTGACCTTGACATTCTGTAAGGCCTTTAAAATGTCCCATCTACCCTCAGGATATGAAAAAACATTTTAGAATAAATTTTTACGTTTGGCACTAATAGGTACCACACTAGCCAATTTAAAATGAATTTGGTGTGCAGCAAGAATGTTTCAAAGCATCCTAAAAAATGGAGCACATATCAAATGGCATTGAAATGCAGATGATACTAGTAACTGAAACCGCATACAAGTGAAAGTTTTAGTCATTTGTTTTCTTTTGTGCCTCCTTTGTGAACAGTACAAGTGTATCATTGAATGCTGAGGATTTCAGTCCTTACTCTGTATTCCCGCAGAGTTCACATAATGACAATGGAATTGGACCTGAAATGTGTAAATCTAGGGCCAATATATTTCTTAATGCTTTCTGAGTTTATATGCTAAAACCAGATTATTTAATTCTAAGCAGTCAGGCAGTTCAAGTAGATGATCATCGTGGGTCCCTTTCTGACTGAAATACTTCTATTCTATTCTATTCTATTCTATTCTATTCTATTCTATTCTGCAATCTTTATAAGCAGAAAGAATGTGGAAGTCACAGCACCACTCAGGTGTCAGGCTAGCGCTACCTGCTCTTCTTCCAGGAACTAAGAACTGCCAGAAACCCCACATGGTTTCTCTGGGGAAAGCAGAAGACTCTTTGACTTTACATTCTGTGAATTTGACAAATAGCTATAAAAACCAAAAGCAGAACCAAAACAAATCCTTCATCCAAATCCTAGAAAGCAGATCACTTCACTTCACACAAGAGGATAAACTGAGAAAGTGCCTCTGGTACCTGAAATCCTGCAGCCCCTTTTCTAAAGGCAGATAAAGAGAACTAAAGTTGTATGACTAAAAGCACCATAGCATCCAATGTAATTTTAAAAAAAAAAGTGCTAAATAAATTATTTCAAATCAGAAAGGCCAATTTAGAATTAAAAATTGTTGAACGCTGTAAGACCTTTTCTCCAAGGCTCTGGAAATGTCCAGCTGAGACTCAGCCCACCTGGCTTTTGTAGTCAAGGAAGGCACTGCATTACAGCATAGAGATATATTTAAACAAGCATGCTACTCACAGTAAGGAGTTATGAAATGGTGTTAGTTCTAATAAATGCTTTCATGAGCAGTTATGGAAGACTGATGTAAACTATACTGTGTGCAAAATAACAAATTGTGAAAACTGGTGTTAGAATCAGATTTAGAAATCAGGTACAACCCTACTTTTTTCATTCTTTAAATAATTTTCAAACCAATAAAATCACCATGCACTTTTGGTGGTTTTTTTTTTTTCACAAATTAATGACACAAAATTGCCAGAAAAGAAATATAAGCTTCCTCTGCAATTCAAAGCAGAGAAGAGGAAATGCTACAGCAAATAGTCTGGCCAGATCTCTAATGCTGAGTGTTCTAGGATATCTGGAAATACTCTAGTGCAATTTGGGTTGTGTAGGTAGGTTGGCAAGAAAGGGTTGTAGTGTCATAATCAGCTCAGGCTAACTGGTGCTGTGTCAGAAGCAGCATCCTCTCTGCTCCAGCCCATGTGCTCTGCTGCACTCCCTGTGCTGGCAGACTGCAGGGACCGTCCTGCCATGGGGGGTTTCTGCTGCTGCTCTGGCTGAGAGCTAACCACGAGAGCAGGATTGTTTCACCTTCTTCAACATGTGCCTGAGATGCTTCTGCTACAAAATAAGCTTCTCTGTCCTAGAAGAGATGTATAACCCCCCTGGGTTACACAGATCACTTTTAATTTAGTATCTTATTTTTCCTACATTGGCTTTCGGGATCATAAAATTTGCAAATAATGCCTGAAATAGATAACTATGAACATTAATTTTTATTTTCACTTTGAATATAGTGTTTGCAGAGTGCATAAGTGAGGTGTCTACATGTCAAGAGGCAGAAAGAGCTGTTCTGAGACAAAATTATTCCATGTTAATGTCATTTTCCCATTCATAGTTGCTTCAGTTTTCTATCAAAGTTGAGCAGACAAATCATATGCTCTACTCATGCTCTACTTTGCTTCCACCCACGAAGAAGCTATTGATTCATTGGCTATTAATTGATAGAAATAACAAGTCACTGTGTGTCAGAACCCCAAATGGCTTGAATGGCTTTTAGAGACAGAATTGGATAACCACGGGCAGGCACTTAGTGTATGTGTAAGATTATGTATTGTGTGTCCAATTTTTTTAAATTGAGTAGGCTTCAGGAATAGCAAACTAAAAAATTCAGTGATATTTTTACCAAAAAGTTTGTTATTCTAAGTATAGTAAACTTTTTTTCTTTCCTTCCTTTTTTTAAAACTAAAGAGTTTTAAACTAAAAGTTTCTCTGATATTTTTAGCAAAGGTTTTCTATTCTAAATATGTCAACTTTTTCTCTTGTTTTTCCTTAAACACTAATAAAGCTGCATGCTGAATTAACTATAAATATTTCCTGCGAGTTGAATTTTATTTCCGAAGTTGCTGACCTGACTTCTGTGTATGGCTGCATCAGAGGACCATCTGGGAGACATCTGTTAAGCTGTAATATCTCTCAGACAGGGAACATATCCTACAGTGCAAATGTAAAAAGCTGAGGTAACCTTCAACCTCTATCCAAGTGTTCTTTAATAAATAGCAAGCAGTAAATAATAAAACACTGATCAAGTTGCTTGGATTCTGTCCATAACTGTGGATAAGACCCACTTATGAATTGGGTGACCTTGTATTTGAATACAATAAACAATAGTTCAACATTTTTGTAGCATATCTAACTTTTTTATAGTAGCCTCCTTATCTTCAATACAACTGAAAACACAGTTCAGTTGCAAACTGAGTTGTTTCATTGCTTTTAGCTATCCCAACAGGCTCTAAGAGATTAGTATCTCAGAAAGAAACCATATAGATTTTAACATATATATTCTAATGTGTTTCCTGGTTCTCCAGCTGTATTTTTACAAGTTACAGTAGTCTTAGTTTTAAAAAAAAGTATATCTCAGAGCAATGCATACACAATATAAGCAAAAACCAAAAAAATCTCAGTGAAGACAGAGGCTCCAAATCCATAAATGCTGAGTTTCAGAAAAGTATCTAGCAGAAAAAAAAGTCTCTGGTAATTATATTTTTATTTTATATCAGAATTTGTAGACAAATTCATGCCTTCTCATTATAAATCCACTTATTTGACTCATTTTATTCTACCATTATAACAGCGATCTAGTTGGAAAAAAAGAAAAAGCTCTCTACACTACAGACACTGTAAGGCTCAGAACAAACTGAACCTCCAAATTCAAGCAGTAGGTTTCAAATTAAGAGAATGTGGTTTTTAACTTGAGAAGTATACTGTTTATCTTGTTTATTAACATGGCACAATATACAGTTTTTCTGCATTGAAACCCCTCAACATTGAAGAAGAATTTCTGGTGAATATCACCAAACTAGAGTAATTCCCTTGTGTATTATACTGCAAAATGAATCTGTCATTGCCATTAACACTGTAGTTCTATGAACATTAGGAATGGACTTGCTAGCCATGGATGTGACCACTGAACACATAATTTTATTAAGCACAATATAACATGTCTACTTGGCTTATTAAGAAGATACAAAAATGAGTTACAGAAATTATCTCTTAGTAATTGTACATCCATATAAATATATTTAAATAAAAATAAATTCAAAATTAAGATAATTTAAATAATTTGATATATAAAAGTACTTATTTTGTTACTTACAGTGTACACACTGCAAATTCATTCAGAGATGAGAGAAATAGAAGGAATTCGCAGAAGCTTAATAGTGAAGTAAAAATGGTGTAGTTCCCTATTACTTTGTAAAGTGAGAGCTGGTATTGCACTAAATCAGAGAAAAGCAGGAGTCTAGAAAGCATTATGTTTCGTGTTGGTGCTATATTACCAAAAACCAGGGGAACAGACATAATTTGATTTCCAGCTTTCTAATAACCTCTTCTGCCTCCTGGTTACTATTTAGTATAAGAGTGGGGACATGATCAGCCTTCAGCCACAGCACTGCAATGTCTTGACCATTCACTAGACGGACCATGCTGCAAATCTCCTAGGATTTTCTTAATTATCTTGGACAGCTGTGCTTTCCATGATCATTAGATTGTGCTAAGCCATTCTTCTGCACAGTGTCTAGTACAGTCTGTACTTCTATAATTTATTTTTAAAACACTCAGAAAACAGTCTCTGTTGCTGTTCTTCAGCAAAATCATGCTATAGCTAACAACTCACCAGGAGTCTGTACTAGGTCTTCATCTTCCTTTAATATAGGACTGAATTACACTGAGCTTTCCTACTTTTGCATCAAAATCCAGTTAAACAATACTTTTTAGTTCATGTGGGAAAAGAGTTCCCTTCCTTTATGCTGCAGGCATCCAGAATTGACAGGATATTGGGTTTGTGGGCTTGCCTAAAGTAACGTCACATCTAAGAGCCGAGGAAGGCATCAGGAAGCAGTTATCTGAGTGAAACCAGACATAAAAGATACAATTTTCTAAAATGTAGCATCAGCTAAAAAGTCTGCTAAGAAAGCTTCGTCTTGCTGATGCTTCTCTTTTGCTGACCAGGTACATAGCAACAAAGATCAAAGATGTCTCAGCAATCTGAAAGAGCTACTGCACATAAAGCTCATCCATCAAATTCAATACAGTTTAAGCCAATTGGCACTGAGACAAGTATCTGCACAAGGTACAAGACAGCAGGAAATCAGTGCCTTAGAGGTGCAAGACAAGTACACTTAGAATAGGTCCAGTGAGTTTGTGATGGGCACATTCACTAAGTGTGCACAAATGCTGTGGGCAGGCAGCTAAGTCTGGTGCTATCACTAATTTATCTTATTTACATATAAACAGAAAAATACTTCTGACCTGTAGTGTTCTATTCACATCTAGCCCTTGCATCTTTACTTTCTTATTTGACCTCCTCTTCCCTGGCTTGCTCACCTTGCCAGGTTGTGATACCGTGACTGAAGTCAGGCCACAGTCTCACCACTGTAAGGACACAGAGGCAGAGCCCCATTTAAGGCTTGTGAGACTGAAGTTACTCAGACTTATCGACCATCGGTTAAAGTATAAAAAGATCCTTCCATTAATTTTAGTGAATTTTGGAGAAGTTGTATGCGTTTTAAATATGCTGAAGCAATATTTCCTTTTACAGTTTCTATAGAATCTGTCGCAGACAGTTGCAGTCTGCAGGTATTGCTTTGAGACAGGTGAATAGTACCATGTAAAACTCGAGGCTCTCAATATTGAATATTCACAGTAGAGTGTCCAGTCTAATCCACAGATCAAGATAGTATGAATACATTGAATAAAGCTTAAAGGAAGTCCTAAAAAGAAAAGTTTATTATGATAATTTTTTACATTTTTTCCTAAGAAAATTTTACTTTACTAAGTTCACCAGTGTGTAGTATGGTTTCTTTTCTCTTTAAAATTAATTATGTATTAAATGATATGTTTAATGGAAATGCATATATGTGTATTAACTTGTCTTTGGTTTTGAATGGAGTGTACAATTCCTCTGTAAAGAGGTAAATTTTCTGCTTTAATCCTTACCTTGATGGCTTTACACCATTGGAACCAACAGCTGATGGTAAATGAAGTGATTTCTCTTCTGAGAAACTTTTAACTGCTAAAACACCTGATCTAGTTAGCAGTATTTTAACAGTTTAAATGAATCTCATTGACTCTTATTTAAAACCATTCTACCATTGAAAAAGGCTAGTTTGCATAAAAGAAACAGAATATATTCCAATTTCACTATATCTTATGGGAAAACTGGCACAGATAGTGGCTGATGGAACATCAAAGCATTTCCAATTAATGACATGCATTGTGTCACCCAGTCTGCACTGAGCTACAGTCAAGAATAGTGACTTGTCCTATCCCAGAAAGGAACCTCTTGTACCATTTGGGTCTCAGACTCCTGCTTACAGCAGTTGCTGACACTGGTGGTATATGGCACAAAGGATTAAAAGTCCAAAGAGAAGGAATGCACAGGAAGTGGGAAGAGAATGCCACAGCAGGGCGGTCCAGTTTTGAGATTTTCCAGCGACTTCCTCCATTAACAGCAGGTCTCAGTTCTACTCACTGTAGAATCCTGCAGTATCTGCTTGACTTCACTTATTCATTAGGGTCCATTATCCATCTGGGCCTGTGATATAATCTTTAACAAGGATATAAACGAGTCATGTATTTAGATGACTCATGTTCATCCATATTGACAAAGCTTAAAGCTCTGCAGTTAAAACTGAGCAATAAAGTTTTAAGAGAGAAAAGACATCTGACATATGTATAATGATGCATTTACAACATCAGCATATCTGCAGTCTTCTGAGTGGGTGACATAAAAATGTTTATCTCTGCCCATTTTGTTTTGACAAAGAAATAACTGTTATTTCACATTAAAAAGACTTTCACTCCATTATAAAGGAACATACAGAAATGTATGTTGAAATTTATATATTCCAACTCCTCTTCTTAAGGGTCATATCACATACGTGTGACCGCAGGAGAACAATCAGTCCTGTTAGGAAAAAGTGTAATAATCTTCAGATTTTATGCTATTCAACTCAGTAGAGCAAATCTTTGAGAACAACAGAAAATAATTTTCCTGTCAAAATGACAGAAGAGAAATTATATTCCTTTATGTAGAGTATTTGGACTGACAAACTGTCAGAACTGGTTTTCCTAGTCCAAAAATGAAAGGCTTATAGACCACCAAATAGGAAAATAATATTTGCATTTTTGGATCTTGAATGACCACCTTATCAGTGATTTTTGGTAATATCAAATCAGGACATAAATGATTGCATTCATTATGAGGAAACAAACTTTTTTTATTTCTCATTTTAATATTTTCTCAGAAATTTATTACAGTCTTAATCTTATAATCAGCATGGTTTGAATTTCTGATGATATTCAAGTGTATAGATAGATTTACATAAATAAAATAATCTTATTGTTGATATATGATCTTTTCCTTTCTTCCATGTACAAGATATCACATTGAAAATATGCTTAGGAGTAGATATATTTCCACTGAAACACATTGTCTTTATTTTTTTATATCTGAATAACTCCAAGCATTACATGAAAAAGAGGACCAAGGACTTCAGTTATGCAAATAAGAAAGACCTGATTTGCATCCAAAATCCACTTCTTTTCCTAGTTTACTCGGCAAAATTACCTCATTAGGCAGGAAATTGTAAGAACATATTGTTGAAATTTTCTTCAAATGTTTGTCTATTTACGGTATTACAAAAACCTGACATATAATTTGGAAAATGTAAATGCAATTTCCAACTAGCAATTTGGCAAGCTAACAGTGGCATCTATTGGCAAAGCAAAATGCACAAGAAGGGGCAAATAAAATCAAAATACAGAAGGTAAGTTGATGGGTATGTGAGGAGATCACAAGCCAGTTATGAGCCAATACCAAGCTTTTATTTTAATAAGGGCTCTGTACAAAATGGGATTATGATGCTCATAAGGGCTTCATAATTATTATATGGGAAAAAAATGTAGTCATTTTGCATATTGGGATTTGAATTCTAAGCCCTGAAATTTCCTCCATAGTGTATAGCAAGTGAAAAGTAAACATGGAGGAGCGCATCAGGACTCCCTGTGTGGCAGGGTTTGCCCAAAGGACGTCTAACCGAGGCATCCCACCAAGTCATGCCAATCAGAACAAGCAAACAAAAAGCATGACACAACTAGGAGGTTCATTTCTACTGTTTAGTTACAGACAATTTAATAAAGCCTGCAGAGGATGTGTAGAATGGAAAACATCTGTGTCCACTGATATATTTAGACTGCTCTGGTGTTTAAAATAAGTATCTCAGACTATGAAAACACCAGGGAATTATGTGAAGAAAGATTCTCACTAAGGAATAGCTTGCATTATTAGAGGCAGACTTTGGGATGATTATCACCTACACTTACATATCCATCTTAGGTACTTACACTGGGAGTTTAGAACTCTTGTAGGCAACAGAAATAAAAAGTCACTTTTACAGGACAGATAAGAATGTAATTTCATAGGAAAACTAATATCTAAAATGGCATCTAAGTAAGGTGATTAAAACAAGCTGGTATGGATATGCTCGGTGTTGGGCACATTGGTCACAGACAGAAATCTACTCCATGTGAATACAAGGAACAATGAGTTTCTACAGGATATCTAAATAGCCTAATTTAGGATGTATACATGTATTGCAATATGTAAGGTGCACTAGTCAAGTACATATAAGGAATATGCAATCTTTACAAAAGCAGCTCATGAGAGCAAGGTTTGGCAAGGTAACATTTTTTGAGTTAGGCTTTCCCACTTTTTTCAAAGTAAAACCTGATTTATCAATTCCAACATGTACCATAGAGAAGAAAATGTCTTCTGACAAAGCTGACCTCCTGGACACAGGAGAATCTTCTTTCTTTATGTTGTTTGTGTAGCCCAAACAATGAAACTAAGCCCTATTGTTAATATTTTACTGATTATGAACATTTACTCAAAAGAAAATTTTAACAGAAGAAACACCAGCAATCACTAAGTAAAAACTATTACAGTACAGAAAGACATTACATTTGTCATCTACCATTTCCTCTTTCTGATTGTTTTTTATACTAGACCATTGGCCAGGCACAGTACAGGAGGACTGAGACACTGAATTGGAGAAGATGCTGTGAGCAAGCTGCGCTGACTCACTGGAACTCTTAGCCCCTAAATGTCCCTTGCAAAAGTAACTAAAATCCATGCAAATCATCATATGAGAAACTGCCACTCCCAACAACACAGTGAAACCCCCGCTTATTCTCCTAAGTGCCCAACATCAAAGACAATCCATTTATGTCAGCTGAAAAAGTCCTGCAGCTGTCACCAAGAGCTGGATCACTCAGTGCCCAGCTAAGGAACTTGATGCAGAGATTAGTAAGGGATATTCTTTAGCCTGTATCATATTTGTAGTTGTTAACATAATCTTATTTTCTGACCCAAAGCCAGAAGTTCACTTACATGAAATTTCAGCAGTCCCAGAGCAAAGCTTTGCCTTTGCTTTCCTCTTTTGCCCAGCTGGCACCACACTGCAGCGATGGGCAGTGTTTCAGCAGGTTTAAAGGACTGCCACACATGATACTAATTTAATGCATACCCATGTTACTGCCTGGATTAGAAGTGGGAGCAAGGAAATTCTTATTTCTGTGGTTCTCTTCATGCTCAATTTGGGTTGAACAACAGCAAGGGCCGTAGGATTTCTCCATTCCTGACAGGATTTAACCTAGAGAGGGAGGACATCACTGCCTCATTAAAACAATGGCGTTTTTTTTAAGTTCCCTTTACAAAATTATTTTACTATGAAGCAGCTCATACTTCACAACATGTATCACTTTGTTAGTGTGGTGCTCCTCAGCCTTGCTTGTCAGGAGACCTTGATCCCTGGAGGATTTGCAGCCTTGTCTGAACAAGCTGTCTTGGTGGTAAAGAGAGAAACTGAAGAGGGGAAAAATCAACCCCATCATTGCCTTTCTGTGTCTGTAACAAGTGTTCCACACAGTCTGTGACAGGAACTAGCTTTCTCTAAACAAAGCATTCCAGCATAACGAATGAAAAACACGTATGAAGCACCATCACTTTGCATATTGCTGGGCAAATGAGAGGATGCTGTCTGTGTTCCAGGACACCCACCATCTATAAAAAATAGAACTGTTCCTTTCTTTATCACCTTTAGTATTATTATTTAAGTGCCTAACAACAAGAAGACCCAGTTTTTCTAAAAGACTTGTGTGAATATGAGTTAAATGTTTCTGCTCATTTCTAATAGAATTAAATAACGTGAGAAACTTATCTAAAGAAAGATAATATTTACTCTCTGGCACATTTAAGATGTCATCTTCAAAACTTTATCAGAGCTTCAATGAAATGCAATTCACTTCAAGTATGCAAAAGTGCAAATTGGGAAAATAGGTCTTCCAGCATTTTTTTCTCAGTTTGTCAGTTTTCTCAACTGACAGACCCTTTGTTACCACTAGTCTTTGATTATATTGTTTATGTTCTGTCCAAGTTGCCACATTCTGCTTTAAACTTGGCTTTAAAAACCAGAAATCTAGAACAACAGGTCAAGCAGATACATGTATTTGACAGGAAAATTGAAAAAAAATATTTGTTTTTCTTCAGTATCTTCAACTATGATGATGGAGGACAACCATACCTTCTGCAAGTATGTTTTGTGTATCATCTGAAGACTTACATAGAGAATTGTGCCTGTTATTTAGTGTGCTGGACTTGAAAAAAGCCCATGGTGTTAGATTTGAATGCAAAAGAGCCTCCTTATTTAAGATACTCTCTGAGATGACATCTTCGTCTATGACACATTTTGTAGAACGTGTGATTTTATAGTAGATGAGCTCTGTAGCACTTTTCACTGCTTACTTATCACTAATAGTCTAATCTATATAACCATTGTATTATATTCTCTGTATTTTTGCTTCATAACGATCTTTGTTCTTTAAAAAACACTTATTTCTCTTTGTTTTCCTTTGGGCATCTCCTCTGCTTAAGGAGATGACTGTTTTGTCTGTTTAAGCAGCTGAAGAGGTGCCCACCAAACCCCTCTGTTTCCACACCAAAGGGCAAGCCTACAGCCTTTTCTGTGCTCAGGATGTAATTCTGCATTTAGGACTGCAGCTTCCTACTCAGCAATACTCTTTTATCCAAGAGTAAAATTCTTATGGGGTTGATTTGAGCACTGGTAGATCTTGGTTTCGGGGCTTTAGGAAGAAAGAATACATCTCTATTCAACTTTTTTGCCTTAAGGTGATTGCTAGGTTGGCTATTTTTGAAGTTGCATTTTGGCATTTTCACAGGATTTCACAGAATTTGAAAACCTAATGAACTCTGATTAAAATTTTCCTGTGTCATTGTTTTTAATTGGTTAGATTAAAATGTAGTTGTAGTCATCATTTCACAAGTTGAACTGCTGACTGCAAATGTCGTGTAATCACCAGGTCAAATGATATAAAACAAGTGCCAATCCAGTAAATTGAATTGTTTTACAATGTGCAAACACAAATTTAATCACCTGTAAAGTGTAAAGTTTCCTGATTTATGTGTTACCACTCTGTTTAACCTATGAAGCTGTATGACAGATTTCTAATGATAATGATAAAGGTATCCTAGCCATTTGGAAAGAAAAAAAACATTAACTTTACGTACTGCAGCTATCAATTAAACATAAAATATATATATTCCCAATCAATATTTCAGTTGTGCTTCAGAAGCATTTGTTTTACAATGTTCGTTAACCATAGCAAACTAGAAAAGGGTTACACTGAAATACAATTGTACTCAGTTTTACTGGTTTTACTTTAAGATCTTAGTTACTCAGTTGATTTACAGTGCTGTTATATATTGACATTGTATTGCCAGTGGATCTGTGCCAATTTAATACTGCTGAAGATCTGGCTCTACTATACTTACATTTTTGTCTTTCATCTTTTTCTTTTTAGGAAATTCAAACATCAGGTGCATTCAAGATGTAAAATTTCATTGAATATGAAGTACTGCATAAGTACATAAATGCTGAATATGTTCTGCTTTTCTGGGGTGGTATTGAGACTCACTGTCTCACGTATCCAAAGTTATAGTGTTATTTTTAATATATTTACTATATTGCTTTTGCTAAGCCAAGAAGCTCAATCTGTCACAAATGTCAAATGGAACTGGTGTCAACAGTGATTCCCAGAAAACTCCACTGTTGACTAATCTCCAGCCTGGCAAGTGACTATTAAGTCCTTCCTGTCCTTTAGTATATATAAAAGAACTATATCTTTTATATCTATATATCTATAAAAATATCTATAAAATTTGCCCTTTCTGTGGCAACTTAACTTCACTAATAAACTTTGCCAATAAACCTTGTTAAAGGCTTTCTGAAAATCATCCATTGGACCTCCTCTGCACATATGCCTTTTGACACTGTCGTTGAACAGGTTATTGAGGCAGGATTTTCCCTTCCAGAAGGGGATAAATTAATAATATGAATAAAAATAAGTCTCAGCTTTCATGTGATCTAGCATCCACTTATACAATTTGAAGTACTCATAAGAGTTTCATTGCATTTTAAAACAGGCCTGAGGCAATTCATCAATGCTTCTTTGATTTCATTTGCAGTCTTTTCCAATGGCCAGAAACTGTAAGAAATGTCTAACAAGAGGAGACTAATTGTTCCATCTTGTTTGCTACTTTTTATCCAGCTAATGACAGATTTTGGAGGAAAAGTAGCAAACATTAGATTGTATAATGTGTAATAAACCCTCCTGTTTCTGTGCAAGGGAAGAAATATATTCCTTAAAGCCTCATGATTGACAGGTCTTATAATAAGTTTTGTCCTAGCTACTGCTACTGCAAGCGTTATCGCTGTTGAGCATGATTTTTAATCTGCTTTTGCATCTGTCAGAATACTAGCCTGTGCCAGGCAATTTCATACGTTAATTATATGTTGGGCACAAGGATTTATTAGTCTTTTCAATATTTAAAAATCAAAGGCCAGATTCCCTCCTAGGGATGCGCAAATGTGTAGCAAAGGCAACTTTATTTGTTCAGAGACAGAACGAGCTGACATAATTCCTCATTAGCCAAACTGATGTTAATGGAGCCACACTAACTCATGTACTCAGGGTCAAGACCATAAACTCACATATAGATTTCATTTAGTGCTTTTTTCAGTCTGCCAGAATGTATTGTATTGATGACTGGAGGGTTATTCCCACTTTTATTGCGTTGACTCCCAAATGGATGCACAATTTCAAGATCAAATGTTGCATACAGTTATTTTTGAATTTCTGAATGTCTTTGCACTGGGAAGTGACGACTTTGACATTTTCCGTGCCTTAAAGAAGGAGCATGTGTTTATAGCTCTGTGAGTTCATACGAGATGTATTGTTTCTGTCACAAATTTCTTGCATAAATATGTACTCTGTATGAGACTGCAGTAAGACTATTGCCTGATTCTTAATGTTTGCTTTTGGTATTCCTACGTCTATTGAATATGTTTGTGCTTTTACCAACATCAGGTGATCTGTATTTGCCAAAAGTGGAAACTGTAAATGTTTGTTTGGTTTTGCTTTTTAAAAGAATATACTTTTGGTATTCCAGGTTCAAATAAGTAGCTTCTTGAGTCTTCAGAAAAAATATAAAAACACAGTCTCAGAAGTGAGATAGGAAGTATGACTTCCTTGTAAAAGAATCAGCTGAAATAATGGAGGATGAAAGACAAAAATAAGGTTGCATTCTTGAGCAGGCTTGGAAGTGTCATGTGAATTCAGAGGTGTAAATGGAACTGTTCTCATTTGCTTTCCTGACACTGCAATGAAAGAGGTAGGGAGGCAGCCACATGTTGCTCTTGTAGTGCGATTACAATATTGTTGAGAAGTGAGCTGAAGCCTATACTTGTGTCAGTTTTACAGCCTTACTATTAAGCTTAGTAAGCAATACTTCCTCATTTGACCTCTCTGGGTGACGTTCTTCATTGGATATAAAAAGAGCTTAAGGAGTCTAGGATATGAAAACTAAGGGTATTGTTTATAAATTATTTATTATGTCCCTAACAATGTTTACTTCATTGTTCCAAATTGCTTCCTCGTGCACCCAGGTTGGCAGTTCATAGAAGGGTTCATCTCATTCAGTCAGGTTGTCCTGGTAAAGTCACTGTTAATATCTACCTGAACTCTACCCATGGGAATGGATTCTTTCTGTATATTTTTTATGATGGATTTATATTCTTACTATTCTCTAAAAGATTGTTAAATTGTTCTAGTAGCCTATTTCAGCATGACAATATAAGCAGGCAGCATGTTGAGGCAAGTCAAGCCTCAGAATCTGGAAAAGACAAATTTCACTAAAAAGCATTGCAACAACGTGTTTTCCAATCAAGAGACATTCAGCACAAACACAGCATAGAAGGTATTTGGCAGGGATATTCATAACCCGAGTCTTCTTCGGGGTATTTTAATAATGATCATATTCACCCAATTTTTTAATGTCTGTGTTTGTGGAATGCCATAATTTACTTATGACAGTTCTCTCTGCACACTAAAAATCATACAGGTGAAAGAAGGAATCCATTTCAAGCATCTTTGGTATTAAATCAAATACAGTGTCTGATGACACAGCATTAGCAATACTTTCTAAATAAAGACGGCATCATCTCTAATGTTGTTTTTTTTGTCTGCCCTTATTCCTAGCATCAACTAATTCAGACGCACCAGAGCCAAAGGAAAGACTATTTTAAATTGTTATCTCCCCTTAATGGAGGAAGAAACCACTCATATGAAATTCATGGCTCATCGTTGTCAATCAAATTACTCTGAGACACCGGAGGTTAGGAAAACCCTGTTAAAAAGGGATATTAAAATATCAGGAAAAAAATAGATTTTTTTTTTTTTTTTTTTTTTTTTTTAAATATCAGAAAAGCAAAGATGACATTCGCCTCCAGGCTCTGCAGCTGCGATTGAAGTTCTGAAACCTGATCCGTGCCGTGATGCTGAGCCTCGCGTCACCACGGCCCGGTCAGCGCTCCCGGGGGACGCACGCAGTTCCCGTTCCCGAGGGCCACGCGCCGTCGGTATTCCCATAGGACAAATGCAGCCGGTGTTCCCGAGGGACACGCGCGGCTCCCGTTCCCGAGGACAGGCGCGGCCCCGTTCCCGCGGGAGCGCGGCGTGCCGTGCCGCGCGCGTGCCGTGGCGGTGCCGTGGCGGTGCCGTGGCGTGCCGTGGCCGTGCCGTGGCGGTGCCGTGGCGCCGTGGGCCGGCCCGCAGGGGTCACTGTGGGCCGGGCGATGCCGCCGCGGAGGGGGCGGGGAGGCGCCGGGGCCGCATCCACCGCCCGCACCGGGACCGCGCCAGCTGCCAGTGCCTCCATATAAATAGGGAAAGGCAACTTGCTCCCTCCACCCCATTGGAGTTGGCCTTGTGGCTGTATTCCTAAGCACTGTCCCCGCGAGTATCCGAGCACAGGGACACAGGCAGGGTGCAGCCGGGATGAGTTCCCGTAGGTTTGGGTTGTGTATTCCTCTATTTTATCATATTCCGAATGGAATCTGCAACTTTGGAGGATCTTGCCTCCGCAAGAGCCAGCCAGTTGCTGCTCTCTGCGTGAATCTGCCCAGCTCATGCGGCCCGTGGAGCCAGGAACATCCCGCTTTGGAAGGACGAAAGGAGCGGGGAGGGGAGGACGGAAAGCAAAGAGCGATTGGGGGCTGCAGTAACAAAGAGCTCATCTCTAGGGCTTCTTGCAGCTGAAGAGGAGGTAGCGGGGACCTCCTTTACCATTAACATTACTAAACTATTTTAACACTAAAGGCAATCTGTCATTTTGAGTAAAGTCTCTTCTGCTTCTATAAACACAGCCGTAATCAATTAAAGACCTACTTGTGAAGGAGCCATTGTGTGCAGCCCCATTCAGACATTGCTGAGTTGTCTTTTAGACAGCCTGTGGGGAAACACTGGTAAGGTGATGGGAAAGTTCAAAGTGCCTAACTTTTCAATGTGGATTTTGTTATTGAGACTTTTTTCGCTCTCTTCCCTCTACCCCCCTTTCCCCCCCCATATTGCTTATCACAGCCAGGGTGAAAAATGGGTGATATCTCTCTCTGTGTTTAACATTTATAAAATGTTCTGCTTGGGAGATTCTGCAAATATTTTAAATGATTCTCTAACGTTATTCCTTGGGGGACTTATGCATGTCAGCAAATCAGTTACTAATTTGGAAATATCGAAGAACAAACAAATCCTATGAAGACTATACATCCATATTAAAGGGATGGGTGTATATACGGGTATATATAGGTACATGTAAATGTACATATTTATAATTGTGCATGTGGGCTCAGTTTCTAATGTATTAGACAAAGTCCAATGCAATTTTGTGCAGTAAAATAGAACCTGATTTACAGTAGTGTGAAGATGAGAATCACTGACATAAGCCCTTCAGAAAGTCAGAGTTCAACTTCATATCAAAAGAAGCAGACAAAAAGATCATTCCAATGACTCAAATGACTATTTTTTTTCTTATCTTTGTGTTGCACTTGATCACCTGTGCCTTCTGAATCTGGGAATGTTACCAATCTTTGCTGAAGTAACCAAAATAAGCAAGGAAACTTGAACATAACTGTGGTTATTTTATTCTCTTTCATTTTTCTGAATGAAGGAAAGGGGAAGGTTAAACAGAAATGTGTGTATAAGGAGACCAAATTCTTATCCTTGTTTTATTAGTTTGTTGGTTTTTTTTTTTTCTCCCTGAACACTGGCATGGATTTTAGGGACACGAGTAAGAACAGAAAAAATGAAATACAAATAGAGTTAAAAATTTTCCCATTTCTTTGTGTTTGCGCTAGAAATAAACATAATGAAATTTTAAGAACAGTCCCTATTAAAAAAAAAATAGGTATTTAGAGATACTGGTGGAAAGAATCACACCTGTAGAATCTGGATTGCATTGAGCTGTCTGATGTAGTTACTTTTGGATCCATTGTCAATCTTCACTGCATAGTCAGGTAGGGAGAAGAGCCTCAAGGGAAAAGTATGTTTGTATTGCTCTCTGGAAATTCATAAACACACTGCCTGAAGACTCAAGAATGAAAGTGCCTCATTCCAAGGAAAGTCACTTAAAATTACCATTAGGCCAGTCTCTTGACATGGTGCAAATTATTTTGAAGTGATGGTAAAAAAAAAAAAAAAGGAAAGTATGAAGAAGATCATAAAGGAATTATCTTCCTTGAAAATGTAGTGAAAAATCATAGATTATGAGAATTGAACTTCTCTTACAGTGCCTAAGCATCTACCAGTTAAAAGGAAGATGAACAGTAGCTTTTTCTAGGGCACTCAGGACAGGCTGAAACCCAGTCGTGTGCTATACCAGTGCCAGCCAGCAAACTTTCTTAACTTCATTTTTCTTTGAATGACAGTTTTTTGGAAGTTTTACAGGAGAGCCTTGGTGCATATACCAGGCACTTTGTAGATGAGTCAGGACACCTTAACTAAATCTATTCATTACCCTGTCCCCATTGGGACAGGCAAAAGCTGCCAATTTGATGCTGGTAACGTGGCTGCTGCATTAGGGAATTGGCTAAGCCTGCCAGATTTCATTCCTGAACTTCAGCAGCCACAAAAGAGTATTTCTCTGTCGTCTGTAATTGATTCAGAGCCAGGTCCCAAAAGGACAAGCTTCCTTTTGTGTGCCATCTATACCAGGGTCTAAGGACACATAGTGCTACAACTTTTTTTTTTTTTAGTTAGATCACAGGAAACATCTTGAAAAGAAAAAGAAATAAAATCCAAGATGTCATAAATTATATTCTTGAGCTTTCTAAAATACATTATTTATTAGCTGTATTATTACATTCTGAACCATACTTTCAGAAAACAGTCACAGAGTCAGTTAATATTATAATGTGAGTACTTAATGTCAATAGAGTGTTACCGTTTGGAGATTAAATGAGGTCTGAAACCAAAACAGAGAAAAAAATGTATTTGTACAAAAAATAAAATTTCCAGTGCTTCAGCTCACTAAGCACAGTACTTATTATTATCAGTTCATATTCAGGTCAGATTCCTCCTTCCTTTGAAAAACAGGTTGAAAAAACCTTTGAAGATTTCTTCCATCTTTCCCTTACCCATCTGGTTACAAATTTAATAATAATATTCATCATCACTTTGTGTTTCACATTTGCATGTTCTGCATCTACTATGCAATGCATTAAAGATTTCATGACAGTAAATCAAATACTCCTAATAAGGATTATGAAACTTCAGACACCTTATTAGCATCATCAGTCCATCCTGGCAACAATCTCAACTCATTCTGTTTAAAATATCCCAGGAATTTAACAAGTAGGACTCTTTGACATTAAAACTGTTGGCCAGTCCCAGTATATTTTTTGCCTATGTGCTTGTGTTTCAAATGTGTTTAAAAACACTAGAGTATTCTCACGGCTTCTATTCCCAGTTTTCACCCTAGAAGTGACTTTGTTGAAGCAGGTATCATCTGTCTGAACTTGAACACATTCACTGTATTTGTTCCTTGTATTCAAGTAAAGGTATAATCTATTAGAAATGTTTTTCAAAATGCTCACTAAACATACAGGCTTATTCACATGAAAGCATACAAGTGCTATAAATGCTTAGGATAGAGCCAAGAACAGAGAAACCTGTGTGTGGTGGCTAATCATGGTTCAAACCCAACGGTTTCAGTGGTGAAGCCTTCCTTCTCCTTCCCACCCACTCGGCAAGGGTAAGCAAAAGAACCCAGAAAGGATGAGGCCCAGCCACTATAAATGTTCAGATGTTTAATGAATATGCCATAGCTTTCACCTACTAACTGCAAGGCCTTCTCAAGCAGACTCCAAATTCCTGCTGAAATGAAGACTCTCTTTCCTGGACTAGGCCTGGCATTCCTGGGAAACAATGGCCCTTTTCAAGTCATCTCTGAAATTTCACAGGTGAAGGGAACAGGGCAGTCATTTGATCCCATCCACAAGGAGCCTGTTAGCATTTTAGAAAGTGAAGACAGAGTCTATCATGGAAGCACTGGCAAAACTGGTTAGTGGCAGAAAAAGGCATCCTAGACCTGCAGCTCAGGAGACCCCTGTGAGGCATAAATCAGTTGGTCTTTTACCTCATGCTACAACTTTTCTCTCACATTTTTTCAAGCATGGGCTACAGAGCCCACAGAGCTCAGGAGGCAGGTCTCTAAGCTGTGTCACATGCTTTGGAACAGTGGTTTTCACACTTCCTTTAGCCAGAACTTCACTTTGATAAAGAATAAATTAAAGGAAGCTATTGTGGGGATTTCGTATTGTGTATGGAGAACATTTATAAGTAATACATGAATTCAGGCTTTTGAAACGTTCTTTAGTGTCCTTATTTCAGAAAGCATATCACAGTAACTCCAGTTGATTTGTTATAACAACATGGTCAAATTCATTAGAAAATATTCAGAATGGGATGCTATGAGTGCTATCTGTGCATTGATAACTAAATGCATTCAGAACATAAAAAGGTTGGATTTGAAGATCCTCCTTACTCCAAACATCCAAATACGATATTTGGAAGGGACACAAGGGCTCTCAGTTCTGTGAAGACAACTACAGAGTGACAGAAGACTCCCAGATGATTTGGTAAATATTCAGAGTTAGCAGTTCTTAAGCTAGAATGTGTCACCAGTTCATGTTATAGGGGATTATTTTCTTCCCCTAGTTAAAAAAGAAACAACAAAAAAATCCCAACCCATTTTCATATGGTAATTGTTATACAGAGAAGTATTTTGCCTCTAAAATTCTGAGAACTTATGCATTCTCTGCCTCCAGCATGTTATCGGGGAATGTTATGCTCTTTTTTTGGGAGAACTTGGAGGATACTTGAATACTGAAACTCATTAAAGAGTTCAAATACAAACTACTTTCTGAGTGCAAGGCTGGGTGAATTAACCAGGTTATTTGATATGCAGGACTACCAGCAAGGGGGCAATAGACATGCTCAAGACAAGCAAATTAATGACTGACTAGTAAGAGACCAATATTTCATATCTGCCTTTGACCTAACTCATCCAGGCAGGGGAAAGTTGCCTTCAATGTTTATTTTGAATCAGCTATTTCCTAGTATTACAAGGGGAAACTTGCTTCAGTGCTTCCTTCACTTTCTATCTTTGTACCATAATGAAGACTAGTGTTTTATTGCTTTTCTCCTATAAAAAAATCCAGCTTACTGCCAGGAAACAGATTTTTGTTTGACCTTTTTGTGGGAATCAATAAAGAAATCCAAGTGTAAAGAAAAGTGAAAACCAATTAGCTTAACTAAAAAGCAATTTAACACTACAGCTAACCTGCATTTCCGTTTGAATCTAAATTCTGCTCTTGGAAAAATCAAGGTCTACCTTTTCAGTGTTCCAGACAATGTCATTAACAGAATAATTCCCTTTCCTCCTCATGAGAAATTCAAGTTCATATGTAAGTCAATCAAGAAATATTTACAGAGAAAATGTGAGATGTTCATGTGACTAAGATGACAAGCCTTTTTGTGTAACCAATAGGAACTAGCAGTAGTTTCATACTTCACATGCGGAGAATATTTTTTCATTTTAAGTCCATCTTGGCTTCACAGCATAACTGTTTATAAACATTTAACTGAAATGCTGAAGCCAAAGTAGACGATAAGCATTGAGAAGAATTTCTGAAGGGAAGTAAAACTTCCATAACTTTCTCTTTCCTATTTCCATCCTTCATTTCCTCTTCTCACTGAATACATGCATATGGTCTTTTTTAATGCTTTTAGGCAGCATCATTGCAGCAGAGCTGTTATCTGGTGCTCACTGCTGTGTAAAGAATATACTTTTCAGTGAACATGGGATGGGCACACTTGCCTACCTCAGGCCTGACAACACAGGTTAGAATGTTGCTAGGCCTACACTGCAAATCCTCAGCAGGTGGGTTCGCTGTTGAGAGGACACCAGCAACACCATCAGTGGTGCTTACTTTACCACTGCTGAATACCTTTACAAGTATTATATTTGGTCATGTTTTCCTCAAGATCTTCCTGGCATATTTAGAACTACTGGAGAAAATTATCTAGCTTCCTGCCTAATTTCTTGGACATCACAAAGCTGAAAATCACACTCCAGGTTTCTTTACCCATTACTGGCAGCTGCCTCCACATCATAAGGCCCCACAGCAGCAGGCTCAGAGGAGGCCCTGAGAGAGACAGTCAGTGCAGGCAGGGTGAAGCACTGCTGGGGAGGCTGCCAAAGAACTGCTTCTTGGGTGAACAGAAAACAAGGGAGCTCTGGAATGTGCTCACAGGACTTGTGCTGAGGTGCTTTCCAAAGAAAGTGGGTCAGCCATGCCATCATAACAACGACTGGTACAGTTTCCCGCAGGGAGAAGATTGTTTTACACAGGCGCTCCACCCATACTGGCAGAGAAACAGGGCTCATTGGCACAAGGAACGACAAGTTGGTGGGCAGCTCTCCTTGGGGCAAGTCTGACTGAAAAGGCTGGAAGCACTTGAAGAGGTATGTGAGGCAAAGAATGGTATTAAAATGCTAATTTTTTAAAAATTATTTTCTTTTTTTTTTTTTTTTAGAATTGAATTTAATAACTACAGTATTGGATAAGAAAAAGTGCTTTAGAATTACCTGAATAGCTCTTTTGGCAACCTTGGTCTTGCTTTACCACAAGAAATCCTCAAGATCTTTCCATCATTGTCACACCTTGAAGTTCCCTTTCACTTTTTCTGCAAGTCTCCCTTTTAGTATTGAGTTTGAACTGTTGATGGTCTGTGACTCTGAAGAAAGCAGGAGTACCACCTTGGTGTTTGGGTTATCATTAGTCCCATTCAGTTCCTTTATTTGTACGTGTGGAAGTTGTTTTTTCTTGTTTGCTGGAACTCTGTTTCACCACATTGCTGTTTGAGTTGGCAACGTTATGCTTTTTATTACAACAAACATAGGTCCAGAAACTGATGAAACAGAAATAGAAGGTTCACTGTAGTCTACTCTTTTCAGGGAAAATAAACATCATAGTGTGCTTTAAAAAAATAAAAAAATAATTCCATGATATACGTTCCTGATTAGCAGCTAAAATCTAAATGGCTCCTTCTTAGAGGTAAGACTAACCAGAAAGATTATGCTGATCTTTGCTTAAAGGAACCTATTTATCTCTCTGTTTTTATAATTTTCACAAGTTTCCACTACTTCAGATGTGTGGAATTGATTATATATCTTGCTACAATGCTATATGTAAGCCTCATCAATTAGAGAATTAAATCCTCAGGACTACTGCAAGCAGCTTTCCTTTTCCTTCCTACAAAGAAACGGAAAAGAGTGGGGGGTTTGTTTGTTTGTTTGTTTGTTTTTCTTAAAAGAAGGAAAAAGAGTTTTAAACAGGCTATGTTCAAAGTTTTTTAGGAATTTCATTTCGGAAGAACAAGCCAAATATAATTGATGCTATCAGTACTAATTTTGGCAGAATGTACTGACTATTAGTGTTCTTGGTGAGACACACAATGCCTGTCTGTTAGCACAAAAATCGATATCTTCCTTCATTGGGACACCCAAAAGCAGCTATTCTTACTTTTGATTGCCAGCCACTGGAGATGAGCTAAATTTGTAGTACCCATTACCTGTAAAGTGTACCAAAGTAGCCACATGAAACCTGACCCACACAGAACCTCAAAATGCCAGGGCTGAGTGTTTGCTGCTCAGACCTGAAATGTGCCCTCTCTTCTCCACCTTGTGCCCCAGCTCTCCCTACTCTTGGAGCAGTAAATAAGGCCATTCATATAGAGACAGAGAAAGAATTCTGAAAGTTATAAAAAACTCCTGCTATGTAAAGATACCTCCTCCAGTGCTAACCACGATACTAATGATGAAAAAGCTACACCCTACATGTGCAAACTGGCGCCCTTTTTACTGTATATTACTTTTTATGCTTCTATGAGGCTTGAAGTCGGTGGTAAAACTACTGGACATAGTTGCCATTAGATTTCTCTAATAATATTTTAGAGCTTAAACATACAGAGGCATTTTTCAAACATGGCACTACATATTCCATCAGTACACTGCACTTCAGCTGCCCCTCTCCCTTTTTCTTTGTGTATTATTTAACATTACTGTAAAGGCTCTTTGGATCATGGGGCAGTGTCTGCCTGGATGTGTATATAGGCAGAGCTAGGCTTAATGTGATCAACATTTTATTAACACTGTCCTGCAGAAGTTTCTAATCTAAGATTGTATGACCCAAAACCCATTATTCAACTCATAAGTGGGTTTGTTTGGGCTGGTATAACATTTTGTCCATAGGCAAACAGAAGAGGGTTCTGCTCACAAGACCTGTGCTCTTATTACTTAGATGCTTTAAAGCTTAAAATATTTTTCTGTTTTTCCCTTCTCCTCTCCCCTTTCTTTCCTTCCTTTCCTCATTGGAAGCCATGCAAGAAATCAATGCTGATGATAAGGCAGGGAGCACAGTAATTATGATCCTATTAACTTTTACCAATTTTGCTGGATATGTTCAGCTGTTACAAAACTGGATTCTAGATGATCTGTAGCAGAAAACGGAGTATTGGAGATTTTTCTTCAGAGTCACTGCCAAGAATAATTGCTCTAATTCAAAAATATTACTTGGGGCAAGTAATATTAGCACCCTCCTCAGCAGATTCTATAACTGTAACTCCACATGGCAGTGGGTTGGAGAGGTAAGAAAATGGATGGTGTCCCCTTGAGTGAGTGCTGAAGGAATCAAGAGAAGCGTTCATTAGCATGAAAGGGAGAAAAAGGGAACGGAAATGCTTCCTTTCTGTCACACCCTCAGCACAGAACCAGGGTAGATGTTATTTAGCACATATAGGTTTGCTTTTAATGACAGTATTTCATCAGGAGTATTTTTGCTGTTTTTACTAATTCCCATTCAGATTTGCACTGGTACCTAACAAGTGGGTTCCTATCTCATAGGTCAGGGTTAGATAGGAAGCTTTGCAAAAACAACCCCCTCAGAAAACATTAAAAAAAAAAAAAAGGAAGAAAAAGCATTTATTAAGTCTGAACAGTTGGTAACCCACAGAAACCTGTTAGAGGATGTACATTGGAATTATACCCTGACACAGACTTCAGGCCTAGAAAGAACTAGCAGGATGCAGGTGATCCAGAGAACAATTTTCATCAGTTCCAAGCAAACAACATCACACTAAAATCCTCCTACCCCTCTGCAGGAATGAAATACATAAACTACATCTGAATCAATTTAAGATGTAAATCCTAACATCAATAATTGCATTTGTTGAAAAAACCCAAGTATTTTTTCTTAAAGCTAAAGTCTTTTGAATCTCAGCAGTAAAGAATTAAGAAAAAAATTTATTCCTTCATTTATGCCTTGTAACCTAGTAGTAATTCCACAGAAGTTAGAAGAGCTATGCCTAATTCAAAATTATTCAAAGTCATATGATATAGAGTTTATAATCTGTTTCTTTAAATAAATTTGTGATGTGGGTTAAATGGTGTCCCAGATTAATAATTTTGGAGTGACAAATATTCACAAAACAAAGTTTTGTATTTGTTCCCTGAGTTTTCTAAAATTTATTATTTTCATGGGATTTCAGCTATGTTTTATACGACACAGGATGTGAAATTTAGGACATCAGCTATGAATTTACAATTAACACTGCTCTTGACTAGTTATTATATTAATACTATATTGGAAGGTTGCTGTACTTACCTAGTCATGAATGACACCTTTTAAAGGAAACTTTGCTGAGGGTTGTACATGTAGTGGGACTCCAGAATGCATCTTGACACTCCACAGATCAGGAATAAAAAAAAGGCTTGGAGTTTCTTATGACTCACAACAGTCTCATTCGGATTACATTATCTCAATGTGCATCATCTATATTAATGAAGTATGGTAACTGTTTTCTAAAGATGAATGGACAAAGCAAGTTTTTAGGAAGGTTCTAATACAAAATTTGCTATTTCATTGGGGCCCTTCTTTGGACTCAAGCCAAGAAGTTCATACAGGATGCATTACATGCACTACCAGATAATTCCAACAGTGAGAAAGGCAAGGATGTGAACATCCACAGCAAATAAAACCTGAAGTTTATTTATGTTCACTGTCACTGATAAAAAACCTGCAGTTACTCTGTTGAAAACATGCTGTCAGTAGAACTGTAACGAAACAGCTCATGTGGAACTGAAATAGAAACACAAGTAATGCCCCCTTATTGCTATTTTTCTGTGTTATTCAAATCATGTTTTGCATCACCTTAAGAGCCATTGAAAACTGTAGAAGAACATATGCCTAAAAGTTTTATTTCATTCACTTTAACAAAGGCAAAAATTTCCAACTTAGAAAAAAAAGAAGAAAAATAGGAGTGGGCAAAGGAAAGCAACTGAAGCCTGTTTGACCTCTAAAACAAATGGGATTGTTTACTCAAATCCTTTGAATTATGAAATTAAACTACAAATGCCAGGCAGTGGGTTTTAATTGAGTGAGGACTACAGGAATTTGGGTAGCCTGTTATTCATTTCCTTCCTCTCCTCTTCTTCATAGGTGTATAGCAGCCTCCCATCCCAGGAGGGGAAGCTAAAACCTACTTTTCTAGAACTGACTCCCCCAGCCTACTTAGGTTTCACAAAGTCCCTTTAGAAGCCTTTCTCAAAAGTCCACTGAAATGGGAAATCAAATAAACTTCTCTAGATTCAATCTTCTCCAAACTTGTAGGGGAAAAAAAATCCAATGCCCTAGGAAGTATTACATTATGATGTATTCCATTCATTATGGAATTACCTTCAGGGACAACTCTGGGGGCAGTATGAGTTGTAGAAGAATTTAGACTCCTTTTCCTTTATCAAGTTCACAGCTGGGCTTTTATAGGGTTCTGTGATAACACTGCAGCAAAACTACATCAAATTCTGGGACCTGGGAGACAGAAGTGTTGATTGATATAGATGGGATCAGAACAGTCCCTTAAAATACATTTTAAAATGACATATGCTCCCTTCTACCTTTTTTTCCTCCCCTACTTAATTCACTTTATGAAAGTCACAGGCCTAAATTAAAAAAAACAAAACCAAACATCACAGAGATTTTGCTATGTGTTGTAATAAATGGCTTAGTTGAGCAATAGCCTTACTTTTGTTCTTTACATGCTGTGAATGCATTGCTGATGATCTACTTGTCTCTGCACTAATTGGGGAGATGGAAATGTAACTTCACTAACAGAGATGGTAAATCTCTAACTCAGTCTTGTAGATTCACCTATTTTTACTGTTAGGATTAAAAAGTGAAATCGGTACACTACTTTAACTAAACATTCAAAATTAAAACCTATCAAGAGTTCAGAGAATACTGAGGTAAAAAGGAATGTCTAAAAGGAAAGCCATTCATCAAAAGTAGTTGTACAGAAGACACTGCATGGACCTTTTCCCTCTGCGCTCTGGTTCTGTTTGGGCTCGTTGTGGGAATGGTATGGATGCCTGATCCAAAGCTTACTCTGATGTGGCCAGTCAAAAGATTCCAGTTCATTTCAAGGGGCATTTTTGAAGAAGTTTCTGAACTGTTAAAAATCTCTAATGTCTGGTGAGCTGTTTTTAGTGTGCTTCCTATCTGAATGATAGGCACATCCCATGAACCTTTATCTGCGTGCCTGTTAAGTTACTCCTATTAGAATTTCCATGCCTTGTCAATCTTTTTTAATTTGAACACTGAGCAAAACTCTTTCTCTCAATTTTTAAGTAATATTTCCAGATAAATATTGAAACAAATACCATGTAGATGAGGCCTGCTCTTCTCTTCAAGGCATATTTGGGGACATTCTGTGCTTGTCACTCTGTTTATCTGTGACCTCTCCAAGTTATTTTTCTAAATTATTTGTTCATTATTTGAATGTAGAGGCAAAAATACAATTACACTAAAAAGCTTCAACAAAAGTCCATTTGTACAGCTTACTAACCCGCTATACTTCTGTAAAGGCTATATATCTTTATAAATCATAACTGCTGGAAGAAAATGTGTATTACTGGGTCTCTGAACAAGATTCAGAATGAAAATAGGTTAATGTAAGGTCCTTGTACTCTGTCTTCAGCTATGTCTGTTTTGATTTTCCTCTTTATAACACACATTTGTCAGTGCACATGCACACACATGCATAAACACACACGGCGTGAGTGGATACTGAATAAACAGCCCTATAGAGAGGGAGTACAATATTTCACTGACTGTAGAATGAAGCCCAATTTTATTGGCAGACTTCAAGGATGCTAGACAATAAAACATTTGTACGTTTTGCTGCAGACAGTCTGGCTGGCAGTTGCAGCAGCTCTAATTTATTGTGAATAAATAATTTCCTGGAATCTCTGAGGAGTCATTTTAATGCTCCGAAAAAATTAAAATCTGGCATGTCATTAAATTTGTTTTCCGTTGTTTTGAACCAAAAATACTTAAAATGAAAGAATTCAAAAACCCACCCTGATTTCAAAGATAGTACTCTGTAAATGTTAAATCTCCCAGTTTCACACTGGTTTTACACATGAATAATTTCTGCTTACTTCATCTTTATATTTAAAGGCATGCCAAATGCCATCTGTTTGCAGTTTCTTTTCTGTGTGTTATTTCTCAGTTCCAAGCAGAGAAACTGTCCAGGTTAAAGAACTCCCATATTTCTGCAGAGTATATTTAGACTCTGTTTGTGTTTCTATCCTACCGTAAATTGGTTATTACTTGTAGCATGATGGTGATCAGTCCGTTTTCAAAGGCAGTGCGTTCTTGAAGCATAAAACAGAAATTCAAAAAGGCAGTGTAAAAACCAACTTCAGAATATGTTAGAAGCCAACTGTAAAAATATAGATGGAGTCAATTAGTTGATTCAGTTTTGCAGCCATCAGCAAAAAAAAGAAGCTTTAGTTTCCACAGTTGCTGAGTACATTTTTTCCATGAGGCACCTCACAGTTCCTGGCAGTGGACTAATATATAAGTACCTATTACACATTTAATAAATTCTTATTATGTTGATGTAAGATACCAAATAAGAAACTGAACTAAGGAAAGGATGAACTTTAATCACCAATAACATCACTGAAATACCTAACATCATTCCAAGAAACTGTACCACTTACAGCTTTGTTGATACTTAGCATAAATAATCTCTATACAGATTACAGAAATATAATAAAGCTAAAATCTGTAATGGTAACAGAGAATTATAATGGACAACACTGGGTGAATTTAACTGTGGGTCTCATTCCCTGTATTGTCCAAAGTGCTTTCTACAGACTAGTTATACTGCCAGGAAACAACCTGTAAAACTTCAAAGTTAAATTTGAGAAGAGAAAAAGGTCACACATACATTTTTTTGTGTGACTGGAGTGCAACAAAAAGCTAAAAGCGTATTGGAACATTAGTTCAAAGAAATAGAGGATCTTCTTTTTGTAGCAAAGAGGCGTGACCCTCTGTTTCCTTTCTCTGTATTTCCTTTTTCAATGTATTTGGATGAAAATGGACAGTAAACACTGACAGGCTTTTGCCTGTGTCCGAGGAGAGAACAACACACCTGCCATTAGCTACTGCCACAACTATCAGCAACAGCAAAACGTCCTTCCCTCTGACTGCAGACAACCGACTTCAGCCCCACCCATGGTACTACTTACTCACAGTCCACTGAGCAACTTGGCTACATCAGTACAAGCCACAAATTTCTGATTCCTTTTGTCTACCTGTTCTCCAGTTGTTGAATACTGTGAATTCAGTGAGATGAGGTGATGACATTTCCTTATATAAATATTTCAAGTTTATAAAAGTTCAGTCTCCGTCCTGCTTTGTTTTTTTTGGTTGCTCAAGCCTATCCTCTGCTTCCCTTGTTTCTGAAATAATGCTTTCTCTCTTGATATTTGCTTAGCAGCATAGCATCTAGAAATGCAGAGGATACCCTAGCCATCTGAGAATGACACAGGATACATTTCCTAACTTATGGGGACTTTGAGAGTCAGCGTGCATACTGCAAACTCCATACAGGTTACATGGTTCCTTATTTCAATGTGTAAGCCGAGAATAGCACACTTCCACATGGAATACCCATTGGCATTACAAATGTTGCCATCTGTTGCTTTCCAATAGTATTTCAGCACAATTTCCATTGATTTCAGCACAATTTGAAGAAGGGTGTAGTAGTGTATAGTAGCACTCAATTGTTTTCACCCTTAAGAACAGGCAATTTTCTGGACACAGTGAAATAAATCTTTGTTATAAATGGAATCTAATTTAATTTAAAACCAGCATAAAAACACATATCATTGCAAATAGTCATAATCCAAATATTCATACAATGACCAACACCATTTACAGGGGTTGTAAACAGGAATTGCAGATGGAATACCACCGCTATACCACCAATTTTGTGGTATCTGAACCACTTCTAGGCCTTGAAACACTATGACGTTCAGATGCACATTTATTAATCTAATCCATCACAGATAGTTAATGTTCCTGAATTAGTTTAACATTTGCTGCTAGCTAACTTTGTCAGTTTTTGGGTCAACATTTTTATGTTTTATTGTGTCATGCAAAAATAGTTGCAATAAAACTTGTACAAATAGGTTAACAGAACCAGGGAAGACTTTGCACTGATAAACTCAGAGGTCGGTCTTATAATATAATATGTGTCTTGCCATAACTCCTAGGACTCTGAATTACCGGATATTTTTTAAACACTTGCCATGTGTTTTGTTTTGTTTTCCCCTCCTACAAGGCATGAATGAAACACAGCTATCAAGTTTATTGTTATATTAACTTCCTATGTCCATGGAAGGAAAGAGACTCATCAAAAGTGTATTCAGAATAACTGAATAGATATCTAACAGGCAGTATGAATATCTTTCATAGAGGTACAGACTCACATATTCATACTCATAATCCATATTCAATTACTACTACAGAAGTGACAGGGATTTCTAAAGGACAACATATTTATACTACTGAATTTATTCCTTATAAGCAAACTGACAATGAATCTAATTTCAGTAGTAACCTACCTATCATATCCATTATATTTTGCCCTTTGGAGGAAAAGATACTGTTTCATTATCCAAAAAATTCGGAAATTAGTGAGGAGAAATTAGTTAGAATGCTACTATGAAATAGTCTACTAAAAAGTATCTGAGCTTAGAAAAAAAACCTGATATATATTTCTAGATGTAAGTTAATATATATGTGCATTTAAAAATCCTCTTTCCAGTTGAAAGCAATTCTTTTGCATTTACAGCACAGTTATGAGCACATGGAATTCAATGAAAACATTCTCATCAACTTTAAATAGATTTTGGATTAGGCCTTTAAAAACAAAAAGAAATGCTCTGTAAGTCTTTAGCAGTGCTGTTTTGCTAAGTATGAAATCTTTTAGAAATAATCTTCAAGGCAATTTTTGTTTGCCTTAATGTGCATAATTTTTTTTTCATTTTCCATGGAAAAGTGCAATAATGGCTAAAATCAAAAGTTCAAAAAAATAAAAACTAAATACCTGGATATAATGATCATATATGCTCATTGGTTGGTTTGTACCTTCATCAAATATTAACAATATATTTTAAACACATCAACTGTTCTTTTGGGTTCTTTTTAGTCTACTACTACATAGGCTATGCATGCTTCATACTAAATCTAAGACTTTTTAAAATACACTGCAGTAAGCTCTAACAAGTTGTTCAAACTTTATTTTCTGGACGCCGTGTATAAAGTTCTGTCATCTTTCCTTCTATCTTATGTTCCAAGCATTCATCTGTAGAATAATACAAAGATATTCCATAAGTACCATAAGTACCTACCAGAAAGGCTATGTATGACACAGGTACCTGCTGTATTTTTTATGAGACAATGAATGTTCTTGGAGACTCAGTGTCTCCCTAGAGGGAGAAAAAATCCTCTGCTGTACATTCCTAGCCTTTTGGAAACAGTTGAGTAATTGATATACAGTGAAGTATATTTTATTTATCATTTTATTGCCAATTGGATAGAACAAATTTTCATTGATTTCTACGAGCACAAAATATATCACTGCTGTCATACAAAGTAACCTAGAAGACAGTCTCAATGAGGAGTGGAATGGTGTTTTTTAGCACACCCTGTGCAAGAGATGACACTGAAATGCCAAAAGTATGTAGTCCTAGGCTGGATCTTTACCATTTAATACCTCTTCTGAAAGAGGTATGTCTGTTTACCAGAAATCCAAAAATATTTAATGGAATTTACCTTATTAAATTAAATAATGCCATTTGCTAAGATATCAGTGCCTGATGTTGTGTTAAACCCTTTTACCAGATATGGCCAAATAGATAACAACTCGTGGGTTTCAATGTGCAAAAAGGAAGATTTTGGCTAGATACTGGGGAAAAGCATTCAAATCATAAGAACTTGGAGAAATATCATATTTCCACCATAAGGAATCCGTTAGATAAGCATTCTTCAGCAATGCAATAAACATATATTCAATCTCTTTTGGATTCTTCCAGCCATATGGTAAACTTTCACTTTGACAGTAGAGGGACAGCAAATACTGAGAATAATAAGAAGGCCAGTCACTAGCACAGGATGATCCTCCCTACTTCTCCATCATGTAAGTGTTTATAGAACTTTTAAAAATAAAATGTTTTTTCTTACAGGAATTAATTCAGGGAGCAGTTTTGGCCTTTTTTATCTGTCAAGACAGATTACATAAAGGAAAGACTCCCCTGTGGCTTTATAGAATGTAACATCCTCTCAAGTGGCAAAAAGGCTCCAGGCAGAAATGAGGTTAGTAAAAGAGTTTCTCAGTTATTTTACTGAGAAGGGTGATGAACCTATAAACTGTGCTTAGGAATCTCTGACAGATCTCTGAACTGAACCCCCCCTTCCTAATTTTCTAACCAGTGCCTTAACTGGAGACTGTGTGTCCTCTCTCTAAAATACATAGTAAGCAAACTCAAAGGGAAAATAAGCTAGTTAATAGATCTTTGCAAGTATAAGGTGTATAAATTAGTGATCAGAGTAGACACTCATTTGGTTATTATAGTCACTGAAATACATTGGTTTGGACCTGCAAAATGGAGACTGTGTCCAGTTGGTTTAGCAGCACTGATCCTTGTCACTCAGGAACAGAAACAGGGATCATGGTAAGATCTGCCTCCAACTGGATTTTATTGCAATGACGTACTGAGCTGACGGAGATATTCCTGAAACTGGAAATTACAACCCACAGGAATTAGAGGATTTTAAACCCTGGTGAGATGTAACATTTCTTAAGAACAATAAATTACAATATTTTTATTCTGTACTGCTTAGGATAATTAATTTAATAAGTCATTTTGTTTGTCATTCATGTATATAATAAATTAATGTACATGTTGTTTCCTTATTCATTAAGTCTTAAAAGGCAGCAGATGAACATCTCTTTCTGCCACAAAATACATTTGATTATAGATGACTGTCAATAAAAAGCCAACTCCAATGAAAAAATGTGCTGAAAGTGAATACCTTTTGAACTTTGAATCTTTATTTCCACTCTTTATAGAAATAAACACATTTATGGTTTGTTTATTGCTCGCAGAAAGAAAGCCTGTTCATCCTCCCCCACTCCACCCCTGTCATTTGCTGGTCTAGCTACTGAGCAGAGCCTAATCACAAGATGTCTGTGTATATCAAACAGATGTTCACTGGCAACAGAAAATCAATGTCTGGCATGAAGTTATATTGTGTGTGTAGACTCTACTGAGCACACTTACTTGAAAAGCAATGCTTTGTGTCACTGTATCTGTATCTCATAATAAAGAACAAGTGCCCACTTCAAGTTATGGATCACCTCTATTGTCATTCCACAGCAATGTGTTTTACAGATGTCTGCAAATGAATTTTAGGCTGAACTCCCTTTACTTCTGAACCATAAGGAAGTATGATATGCTGTCTGTCTGGTATTTAGTTATTAAATTTGGTTGAAGAGCAGTAAGAATCCCCTTGAATTCATTTAAGAACTCCTCTTTTAAACAAGACCTCTGGCAGTTGAAGTCTGACCGATAGGTCTGGCAGGTTTTCAGCACATTACCTTTAGCTGGTGGTGATGTAGTAACAGTACTTTATTTCCTATGAAGCCAACAGCTAAGTCTTAACTTCATGTGAAAACTTAGATGGGGCTCATCAGCTCCTCCATGGTGCTTCATGGCACTCTGCCCCTCTCACGACCATGGTCTTTATCTGTTGTTATTGAGAGGGACAGGAATGAAACGTCGGCAGCACCGGGAGCCATCCTTTCAGACTATGTCTGACACAAGCTCTGAGTGTTACATTATCTGCTTCAGTGAAGCAGAAAGAGGAGACCATCAGGGAGCTGGCTGTGCTCCCTGCTTTTCTGTTCTTCCCAGTTTTGGACACGCTAGTGCAACCTGTGGGCTGCTCTAGCCTCTGCCAGCTGGCAAGGGTTTCCAGCAGACAGTCTGTCAGTGAGGGTAGCTATGAAATACCGGGTATCTCCACTTTACTCTCTGCTGTGATATGGCTGCAATGCCCATTGATGGCAGGGCTGATAGGAGGAGACACACACTGACTGACATCTGTGAAGGAGTCTCCCAATATTGGGCTAATCATCAACGTGAGAATATGGGACCTGCATCACCTCTCTGTTCATCACTCCAAATGGTGTTAAAGCTGAGATACACATACCAACTTCCAGTCTGTCTTTCTGCAAAAACTGTTTTAAAAAAAAGTTTAAATACAAACATTTTTTTTTCCCAAAGTAGTTTTTTACCATTTTTGTGTACAGAAACACTGTGTTCTACCACATTAGTTCCAACAAGCTACCCTATCAAACCACAGACATTGTCTCGATTTTATCTTGAACCTTAGGACAGAATATCTTGTCAACAACAACAACAAAAAAACCAACAAACCAAAGCAAAACAACAACAACATCCCTCCCAACCTCCACCCCCCAAAAAACCCAGAGAGGGATCAGACAAGTGGACAAGCAATATATGAAAATAAAACCCTGCAAAATTCTGCATGAAAAAAAAACCGTGTTGAATTAGTATTTTAAACCCCATACACTCAACTGCAGACTCGGCAAAATTCACTCATACTAGGGATGCTTAAGGAAGTCTGTTGAAATATGTCTAGCACAGCTATGCACGAGTGCACGTAGGTTCTTCAACTGAAATGACCTGATTGAAATTGGAAATTTACTTATGAAATCCTAGTCAGACCTCTCGTATGTGAGTGGATAAGAATGCATGGATACTTGGGCTATGAATATGCTCTCCTTCCTACCACAAAATGACATAGAAAATACATTTCAGACATACCTTGGCAACTGGAAATAGAAATGCCATATGTCAAATATCTAAGCAACTGCCAGAGTAGATCCTTATTGAGCCCTGGTCTTCCCTTTTGCAAAGACTTTTTAAACTGAGACAATTATACTCACTGTCCAGAACCTGGGCTTCAAGCTCAGCTCTGCCAAGCTCTTATTCAGCACAGCTAAATGGGAGCACAGCCAGCAGTGGTTCAGGGTGGCTGTAGCCTGGATCAACTTGAACTCTTTCTGTAATGCGATATATGTTCTGGTACAAAAGTTCTCTTCTCCTTCAGTCTAAGCTCCCAAACACCTTTTGCAGTGGGTAGGGTAAGCAATGAGAATAATGGCTGGCATAAACTAACTTCATGAGGTCTACAGTTTACCCTAGGGAATCCTCAATTTCCATATTAGGAATAAGTTAGGCTGAATATTAATGAAAAGGATTCTAACTTGAGCCAAGGGACTTGTTTTAGTACAACCACTGTATTACACTTGTGGGGGCAGTATGGTAGATGCTGGATCTGTTTACTTGCATCAGGTATCAAGAGATAATACTAATTACTTGTGCAAATATTGTAAAATAATGTAATGCTATATACTGATTAGTTTGAACAATAGCTCTTACCTTCCCAGTTTTCTTAACAGAGATTTTAGAAGACCTGTGGGAAATTACCATCCCAGCCTAGACTTTCTTTCAGTTACTTAAACTGCAGAAGGATAAACTTTCATCTACTTTGTTTTGTGATACTTCAGTCTTAGTTATACCAACAGCTGGATTTATTCTTCAAACTCTCTTGTCTAGATAGTGACAACTCCTTCTCTCTCTTTTTTCTTTTGATAAATCAGAGAAAAAAATTGTCAGATGGAGTCAGAACAGACACAGTTTTCTCCTTGCAACAACAAAAAAGAAAAGAAAGCCATAAAGAAATATAACCTCTAAACAAGCCTCCTCATTTGAACATAGCAAAGGTGCAGAAAATAGACATAACCTTTGGATTCCACTCCTTTTCAGGGCAGAGGTAAAGCAAAGCTTTTAATGAGATAAGCAAGAGAGCCTAGAAACAAGCGTTTCTGTATTCAAGTGGAGCTTGAGGTTTTTTCCTCAGTTAAGGGTACACTGCATCTAATTAGACAGTTTGGCCACTCCCAAGACCTCATTTTAACTTTTGCTTCTAATTGTACACACTCCAGAAAGGCCTTCTGCAGAGCAACCAGGCACCACTGAGTTGTGGTCCTGTTTTTTAACTCTTGTCCAGCTTCTCAAAAGCGCTGACAGAAGCCCTGGCCACGTGTCCTTTCTGGATTCCATACGAAGATGATACTAAAGAGCATGTCTCAAGGGTAACCTAGACCCAGAAGACCAACTTTAGGGATTCCTGATTCACACAAAATTCCTGGACCAGGTCGAGACAGGTTTCCCCAGGTAGCAGGCACTTCAACTTGGCTTTATCCTGCTTATTACTGGAACTAATTGAGGCTACAAAGCATCGAATGCATGAATTATGAACTCATGCAGAGGTGGGTTGGTCAGCAGGACCAATGTATGTGGAATATGCTAGTTACCTATTCTGGTGGCTTACAGCAATGGAAGAGATAACATAAAATAAAATGTGTATTTTCATAATCAGTTCTGTGCTTAGTACTACACAGAAATAACAATTATAAACTTAGGAACTGAAAATGAAACAGAAGCATTATAATGACAGCATTTAATCAACGAGATGCACATGAATTTGTTAACATGCAGTTCTGCTTCGTCATCACAGAACAAACAGACAAAGGTATAGAGGACATCAAGGATGCTGAAACAGGACTGTCTCTGTACAAGAAATTAATTAGAACTACACCCTGAAAAGAGGAAAATGAGAAGGATTAAAATAATTCATAATTTAAATAGTCAATAAATTAATCATTACATGGAGAAGGTAAAAAATTTATATTCTCAGTCTCTTCTAGTAGAAGATACAAGGAGCATCAAACAAGGCATTAGGATTAGATCAGAATCACCAAATCCATAACTGGTGAAAATCAGTGCCTCAGAGTGCTGTGAATTAAAAATATAGCTCACTCCTAGAGACTGCAAAGAAAAACAAGTACTGTAAAAAAGATTATTATCATGTAGCTCAGAGCAAGCCCCATATTTCTTCTGTAGCTGCTTCCTATGGCCCTTATTTTGGTGTTTTGGCTACTACTTTCTCTTCTTTCCATCTAGTGGCTTGATTCATTTGTGCCACCACCAGAAGACCTCAAGTAATTTGCCTCTTCAACTCTTCAGCTGCCAGGCAAGTGTTTCCTTCCTCCTTGTGTCCTTCTTCTTGAAAGGACAGAAAGTATGAGAATTAAGTACTGTGATGAACAAGAAGAAAATAAGAAAAACATACTAATATCATGTCTTCAAGTATTTTTCAGTCACACAGAATTTCAGAGAAGTGAGAATTCAATCTCAAAAGGAAAAAAAATTATGAGGGAGACCACCTAAAAGTTTCCTAAAGTACTTCAATCAGAATAACTAACTTCAAAACAGCAAAGTGTAATTGGATAGTGGGAAAAAGCCCACTGTAAAATTAAATAGCTGTCGTCTTCCCTTCTATTCCATCCAAATTTGAGTGCTTCAGGGTGTTTGTTTTATACCTGACACATTTTTGGAACACTACAGGCATAAATAGAATTATTGCTGTTACAGTGGAAAACATCCTTGACTTTGCTTTGACAAAAGAGCAGCTCTGTGACTGTCACAGCGTCAAGGCTGGCCTACGATCGGATCAGAAGGTTTCTCTTTGGTTTACATGATTAAGGTCTTGGGAGAGCTTAAGTAGAAAGTTTGCTTTAGCATTTTGCAGTTACACACAGGAAACCTCTGCCAGGCTGCCTGTTAGACCACTGACATGGAGTCTGGGCAGCCAAGGCATCCCTTCACCTTATGCCACCAATCACTGACCACCACCTACAGTCTCCCACCCTGGCTGACTAAGAGTCTGCTGGCCCCACAAGGCAGCCTTGTCCTTCTCCATAGTTGTTGCACCTCAGTGGTTGTTAATATCTTTCAAAAGTGTCAGAATAAAAGACAAGTTTTAAATGTCCCATTTCTTTTTGTTTCAGGAGTCCATCCTTGTGCTATACCATCCAAGATGTAAACTGAAGTAAAAAGACAAGCTTATTTGGTCAGGACTCCTTTGCCCTTTGTGCCCTTGTCAGTCAACATCCCTGATTTCTTCTTTCAGCACTGATCACTTGTAAACTAAGTATATCAGAAAGTACAAGATTAGTCCAAACAACTCCTTTAGCTGTTCGGTGTCTTTTTTTTCAGTCTCTCCCTTTCACCTAGTTCATTGTTCAGTTTTATACTCCACTGGAAAAAAACCCCTCTTCTGAGTGTTGTCTGTTGTGAGTTTGTCAGTTGTGAGGGGACCTCCCTTCTACTGTCTTGCTGGTCAAGACTGGGAAAATGTTAAAGCCTTTTTTTCCCAAGTTTCCCCCCAGTCCCTGAGTCCTCTGAGCTGTGTCTCAGAAAAATTACTTAGGCAAAGCCAAAAGCTCAGAAATGCACACAAATTTCTGCTAGCACTAATCCCCCAGTGTAATTTGCATCACATAACAATAGGAAAAAGGAACAAGAAATAAAAATCACTGAATGTAGAGAGAACACTGAACTTTTATGCAATATGTAGCATTAAAACTATTTATTACATTGCAGGACACCCTGTATAAACTTGTCACCAAAAGAATTAATAAATAAAACAATTAGTGAAGCTCAAGAATAGGCAGGACTTTAATATCAAGGGAGCCTCTCATAATTTCAGCACTTACATTACTCATCTAACTATACTCTTTAAAAAATTGATACAATAAGGTTTTATAACTGTGTGTACAGTAAAACTTATATGTTACTTTGGAATGAAACATTATTTGTTTATTATTCAGGATGAGCAACACTGGGGAAATAAAATATTCATTAACATTAGGGTTCTTTTAATACGTGAAAATGGAGCCCATAAGGATTGTGGTTTGAAATATATCATAAAGAATGTTATCCTAGTCTATGTTATTTGCAGCTCTGACATTGCGGTTTTGATTAAGATAATTTGCAGCTTCTGTAAATTATCAGTTTCTCATGGTCAATTTGGAGATGCTTGGGCTCCACATGATGCTGAGAGAAAGGTGAGTGCAAAAAGTGACATTTCTTTCACAGAAAAGCAGACTTGAATATAAAGCAATAAGTAAATCAAAGTGCATATAGTGTATGGAGTTTATGATGATCCAAAAAGCATTGCTGGTTTTCTACAAAATTGTAATTAACTTCCTCTGATCATATAATGATCTAAGAGAAAATTTGAAAAGAAAGCATAAATTTTTCACTGACAGCCAAGTTAAAATATATGAATATAGCACATGGGACAGCAATTAGTGAACAGAGTCACTATTATCCTCTGCAATCATTTCCAAACAAATGAAGAAAGGAGGCTGCAAAGCCATATGGTACATATATTATAAAGTAACCTGTTCCATTCTTTAGACTTACTATTACTGCTTTTGACACAGCTACAGGAAATAAAAAGCTACTGGAATGCAGACCGGGAAAATGTATTCCCAGAAGGCTTTGCAGAACTAGAGGCTGGAATCACTGAGTGGAAACAGACTTCCCAAAGCAGTCTCCCATTCTCTGCTGCTAAGATGATCTGCTCAAATATAAAATACATTCTACAAATGTGGCCATATTTAGTAGCTGTGCTTTTAAATACTTTTGGAAAGAAAGTAAAAGAAAGGAAAAAGACTTTTAGAAAGGGTAGGTCTCCTCATGGAGGACTGGAATGTAGACTAGAAAAGAACTATTTTCAAGAGAGGAAGCAAAAAGTCAAACAATTCATAGTTAGTATGCAAGAGTTGATTATTTTCTTTCTCTATATTTATTATTAACATATTAGTTCAAGGAACCATAGTAACCATAGTATCAAAAATATATGATACACAAATCCTATAAAAATTGTGTTTATAACATTGAAGGGTATGTTGCACACATGCTGAGACATTTAAATCAATAATCCATTAACAAAAATATTTTGAAATATGATTCTTCTCCAAAATACCTAGCATCAGTCTAACACCCTTGCTCTGAAATGCTAATAATTAAACTGCAAAGAAAGTATACATTCTATAAATGAAGGAAAGCTTGTGAAAAAAATTATAGTTATACTTAATCTATCTTTCAATTTCGTTGCCTACTATGGGTAAGGTCTTGGCCTCACTGAAGGCACTGTGTCTATTACTAATTAACAATTCTGCATGTTCTGAAGAAATTTGCAAAAATTCTTATATCTTGTCATAAATACAGCCTAGGAACATTTAAGTCTTCATCAATAAAAGAACAATGGCCTGTACATGACATCACATTATTTAGTCATTTTTCATTTAGCTATATTGATAATACTGATAATTGAAAATATTGATAACATTGATAATACAATAAAGCTTGCCAAAATTTGCCATCTTGACAAAATTAAGGTCTTTCATTTGGTTTGACACCCAAGTGTACTTGCTTGTAAAAAAAGGAATTAATTTTCTGACTTATTTAAACAGACCAGCAAATATTTATTTGAATTGCTTGAAGATATTTGTGCTCTGCTGAACAGTCACACGTGGCTGCACCACAATTACAAGAAGCATTCCAAAGGAGGAGCTGCCTATATAAGGGTACCTGTAGGGCATTCTGTAAACAGTTGTTTTGGCTGAAGAGAGCAATATTCAGTGGTCAGTCCCTGATAACCTTTCATCCTTTGCTAGAGGATTGTAGCCACTAGCAAAAGTGTTACTAAAGTTCTAAATTTCCCAGAACTGATCTTTTTATCTGGAAATTCTGTCTCAGTACAAACTATAGCCCTGCTGCTAGTTACTATTTACTTTAGAAATAAAGGAACTTGAAGTTGTTCTGCCAGGGAAAAATAGACAGAGGTTAAAATCTGCTCTATGTATTTTCTATCTTGTCAAGTTGGCTCCACAAGCTCAATGAAACTGGTTTGTTGTAATTACTGTACACAAAGAACGAACCTCTCTCCTTGAAATATAAGTTTAAACAGCGAAATACCGACAAAAGCAACAGATTTCCAAGGTATTGTATCAAAGATGGGGTCACATCCAGTTCTGTTGACACAGAAAACCATGGGAGGGGCCCAAACCCACAGATAAACACACAGTTGCCCACCAGCTGGAAAGGTGGAATGGTGGACTCGGCTAGAAGGGGGGAATGAGCAATGACAGGGTGCATGCTCTCCTTCAAGGTCATTTGTGCCTCAACAGGGTCACAACCACAGACTGCCTGTCCCCTAAGTGGCATCCCCAATAAGTCATCTTATTGGAAATCTGCTTGATATATGTTGGTTTGTGAGTAAGGCAGGCCAGGTTCACTGTTACTGTGACTGGGAAATGAGATCAAGATGATCACCTGCTGCATTTTAACACTGCTGTTTCCCTTTAATCTGTCAACTCACAATTCACTGCCTATGCTTCTGTTGTATCTCTGTGGTACCATAAATACACACAGAACTATTCAGAACATTAAAGCAAAGGTCCTAAATATCCTACAATTGACTTCACGCTGGTCAGGCAACAAATGGGAAGTTCTATTACCAGAAGGTAAAGACAACATTAGCTTTCCTCTAGAAAATGTAAAAAAAAGAATTTAATCTAAAAATAAAAGAGACAAATGTATACCAGCAAACAAATTATGTTTTCTTCCCTCTGTATTTCATTGTATTTTCAAGAGAGAGGGGTGGCAAGCAACAAAGCTAAGATAGATAGGGGTAGGCAAAAGGAGCCATAATGAGAGATATTAAGGAGCACAAAAGCAAATGGAAGAAAAAGAAGGTGTAGGACAAAGCAATTTCTATTTTGTGCAGCATCTTGAAGGTAAAAACAAGGAGAATGATGTGGTGAGTAGGTGAGAAGTCAATAAACGGTTTCAAGATGCTGAAAGGAAAAGTATTTAGAATAGAAGATTACGACGAGGATTTTGGCAGCAACACCTGAGACTGGAAAAGGGAAGAGCCTAGCCAGAGGAAGGCAAGAGTTGTCAAGGAGATGATGAGGATGAAGCAACAGCACAGGAAAACTAAAGAGAGTTTTAGTAAGACTAATGCTCCAGAAACCCTTCACACTGGCCAGATCTGAATCTACTTTACTGGGATGTATCCTTTGGCTTCTGTGACTAAAGTGGATCTATGTCAGGGCAAAAGACACCATTCTTTGGTATTAACCAGATTTATGCTTTTATAAAAGAAAAAAAATCCCCTTATGGTTGTCCCTTAACACTTTGTGAAAATAGAAACAAGGAACTGGAAAAGGGTATACTTTTTCAGTTAGTGGATAAACTTCCAATAAGATGTATATAGGTTTCCTATTTGTTCAAAGGTATGAAATGTCACCATATTTACAACAAAATCTCAGCTTGCAAAAAGACAGTAAAGTTTCACTTGGTTGAAATTGAGAAATGATAGCAAAAATGTTACATTTTTTGCCACTACACCAAAATTAGTAGGTTAGAACAACTGTTGCTCTTGCCTATATTTCTTCCCTTATTTTAGTCACTGTGGTTCCAGAGGTGCCAAATCAGCCCTTCTGGCTAAAAATTCAAAGCCTGCAAGAAGCAAAAACTATAAAAACTTACAGCTTGTAATGAATGTCTTGGGCCCAATCCTACAAACACACATGTAGGTAATTTTACTTGCATAGTGAATCCCACTTACTTCTTTGCAATTATTTCTGTTACTAAAGTTCCTCATGTATGTAGGAGTTTAGAAACCTGGACCTGTTCTTCACTGTTTCTGCCATGTGCTGGCTGTGTTTTAGTAAGGGCAACACTTGAAAAAGATCCCAGACAGGAGCATAAAGAAGTCCAAGGGGAGCAATTAAGAAATGGCCAAAGCACTGTAACAATTAGGATAGCAAGATTTGTTCTATAACTAAAGCTGGTGACTTCTGTAGGAGCTATATAAATGCACTGATTGCTCTTTAAAATTTTGCTCAGTCCTTTCCCTCCTTTTCGCAAATGAATAGAGCTATTCATTTCAATGGAACTTTTGTCTGTGTGGGTCTGGAAAGCTGTCTGAGGAACTTGCACAGCTCCAGGTAGCAAATGTTTGTAGAATCCCGAATGTTAGACAGTCTGTAATACCAATCTGGATGGCCTCAGTGCAAAATAAAGTGGCTCAGCAGTAATCACCCACTACCAAGAATCAAAGAATTGACATTTCTTTGCCAATCTACAGCAATATTGACAGAGATAGAAAAAAGGCATGTGACTTCTAAGTGTTGATGTCAAGAAAGAAAATTAATAGTTCATCATTAAAAATTCAATATGGCCTTCACTAAAACATCAAATCCAAGAAAGCGAAGCGCTTATCCACTCTCAGATGCACACTCATATTAGAAGATCTAACTCTTTTGCCAGATCTAACTTTATTTCCACAGCCTCAGTATGAGTTATAAGCAGGATTTGATGAAATCTTTAGTATCTGAAAAGACATGCTAAGGACTAACATGACTAACTCTTGCCATGGAACACAGGACACCTGTAAGTGAAGTTTGTTTCTCTAAGTTTGGCCTCCTCCTCATAAGCTCTGCATATTTTCCATCTAGTCAAGATTTCATCATGCTTTCAGAGCCATAAAAAATTCCCTCTCATCTATCTATCATTGTCTCTATTCATTTTGTCCCTTTCTGGTCCCATCTCTTCTGGCAGCTTCTACACAACGATTGTCACTTGAACACAGGCTGGCCAGGGGGCTTTGTTTTTCTTTTCTATGAGGCTTAGGAGTGATCTGAAGATAGCTCCTCAATGACATACTCTTTAGCAAAGCTGATAAATAGTGAAGAAGTAGAGACAAGTAAGAAATATTTTTTTTAAATCAAGTCCATAAGAAATCATAGCAAGGTCAATACCCACTGAATCGTTAAATTTATATGTTGAACTACCTTTTTTGCTTTCTGTTATCCCGAGATTTCCATTGTGCCTGTGTAGTTTCTAATACATTGCTGGCCTTACAAGAGTAAAGTATTAAGAGCACATTTTGGAATTAGTACAATTCTTGAGCTATTCCTTTGCATAGGAATAATTCCCCTCTCATGGGCATTTAAGACCCACAGAGCACACAATTTAAAATCTGCATGGAAATATCAGAAATAACAAAAAGATTTGTTTTCTTACTAGACCTTGATTACCTGGGTACCATATGTGACCATCTCTTTCCAGTACAGAAAGGTACCTGTTTGCAGTGAGAAATTATGCATTTTATTTGCAGCTGGATTTTTATGAAGCAGGTTAAAGTAGCTTCCAGCTGTCTTTGGAAGGACTTGTCAGAATTTTCCTCTCAAAGGAATCTAGAGATATTCAGGAAATAGCAATAACTTTAATAAATCATAAACTGAAACCAGTGAAAGCTGGAACTGCTCAGTAGCATGAGATTGAAGGAGAAGAGGGAGAGAGAAGTAAATATGATAGAGTATGATTTGTGTCAAAAAAAGCATTTTGAAATATAACACCTCCTGTTGTGAAAAATGACTCAGAAAGGTGACAATTATTTCAAAAATTGTGCGGGGGCACAAAGCAAGTGACAAAATATCCATCCTTGCCACAGGTAAGCAGGTCATGTTTTACCTGACATATCTCCCAATGAAAGGGTGTACTTTCATACACAGGTATGTATTGGAGAAGATATAGGTATTTACAGAAAATGTACTGTAAAAATATCAGTCAGAATAGTCTTGTTATAAAACAACCTTAACTTCTTTCTTTTAGAGATGCATTTTGCCTCAAGTTCTTACTTTCAAATTTCCTCACTCTCTTGCTGGCTCAAGAACATTTTACAAAACAGGAAATATCTACAGTTCCTAGTCAGAGCCAGCTCACAGGGTACACATGAAGCTGTGAGTGCTATGGGCTTTTCTGGACTGTGTTGCAGTCCCATTTCAACATCACTGAGGGAAAAGTGACTTGTTGCTGGGGTACTCTAGAATGTGTGATAAATCATTGCTTTATATCAACAAATTGCTTTTAAGATTCTCTACCTGTAAAAAACCTCCACAAAAATGGACCTTTATAAATGAAGTAAGAAAAGAAAATTCTTTTTTGTTTCTTATAATGACAGTCAGGAGGTCAGCTTCAGTTATCCCCACATAACCCCACTGAACTTGCTCCATGGGGATGCAGTGCTGCAAGCCAGGGCAGAGTTTTGCCCAGTGTGTAAACTTCAGGAAGAAGGAACCTTCATTACAGAGCTCAAAGGAATCCTTGTGCTCTCTGAAGGAAAGGTATAAAGGGGTGCTTGTTAATACCAGTCAACACAGCTTGCTTTCTGGAAGAAGAAGGGGGATCTTGGTAAGAACCTGTGGCAAGGCAAAATTTCTACAAGAGAAAAAAGAATTTTAAATAACACTACCTGCTCTGTACATCTTTGTAATTGTATGACACATTCCTATAGGACTGACTTTCTGCAGGAAACTCAGTAACTGAGTGTAGTTACTGCTCATGTAGTGCTCATGTAGTGCTTTTAACTTTTCATCATATTTTTTCTTCTCTAACATAAAAATTATTCTTTTTAGAAGTCAAAATGCAGGGTTTTCTTTTTTACAAAACCTTATGTTGTGCTAGTATTATCTCACTATGTGAATGAGCCCTGTTTATTCCAAAACCCAGAAATTGCTTTGAACTGTCTCCTGGAAAAGAAGAAAAAAAGCAGCAGTGTGCTTGTGTGTGAGAGGAAGACAGAAAACGAGGTATTTTGTATGGCTTTGAGAGAAAGTGAAATTTATTCACAAAATATTGAAGTCACCTTCCATCTGTGGGTGTCCATAGGTCTTACACAAAACCAGGAGTGGATCATAACCTATCTTATTTAGTATTTTGCCACCATCACAAAGAAAGCCCACACTCTCACCATGTCAATCATTTGGTCTTGATGAATGCCCGGGAAACACGCAGGTGATATCCCTTCCTGGGGTAAGCGGTCCAGCCCCCGGGCAGCCTGTACTGACTGTGCAGGATGCGGGAGCATGGATGGGGATTCCAGTTTGTCGCAGCTGCTGCCCTTGCTGCCCCTTGCCTGAGAGGGCTCGTTGTCAGGAAATGTGCAGCCGCATTCCCTCCTCCCACCAGCAGCCCCGAGTCAATAGGCTCCCCGGCGGTGTGACACGCGGGTAGGTGGGTCTGTACGCCTGCACGGAGGCTCTTTTTACCCCCATTCTGTCCCACGGTAGACTCAGCGTGACATTTGCATTCTTCCTTGGGCTCTGCATGCCTGCAGAGGGGGCCAGAGAATTTGGCAGTCTCTGAGTACCTAACCCCACTGAATGTCTCATTTTGGAAAACCTGGGAAGTACTTTGAACAAAGGGAAGCACAGTGTCACTCAGTGTTTTGATATAGTATCGCCCTCTAAGGCAATCTGCTCATCACAGTTTTTACTGTAGTAACTCAATAGCCATTTTCAGTGCTCCCAACTCTTTGAAAATAACTCTCATTTTTCTTGTTTTCAGTGATTTATATTTTTCACTTCAGCTTTTGTGGAATGTGTACCAATAAAGTCTTAATGATCTTTGTATTTTTCAAGAATTTTGTCAGAAGCTAAATGCATTATGACTTTTCCAAAACAGTATGGAAATCCTGATCCATCTGTAAATTCTCTGTGTACCACAGTCATTTATTACTTCATACTGAAATTTGAAATATGAGAACAAAGCAGAAGCAAAGCCAAATAAAAAAGCCACACCAGAAAGAAACATCTGCAAAATTCTATGAAAAAAAATGCACAAATGTTATGAATTAAACCTTTTCTGACTTCTCTTACAGCTGCACAACCTCACACTCAGCAAGACAGGAAAGACTATCAAATATTTCCTATTCAATCTTAGGAAGCAGAAGCCCATACCATTTTTTGGAAACATTAAATAAAAGTGTGTGTGCTGGCATACTGTGGAAAATGTAACAGCTGATAATGAATAAAAATGTGAATCATAAAATGCAATATAAAGTGCAAATAACTTCAACTTCTGTCTTTAACAGTCTTTACTATGGCTACAGTTGACTTTGCTAACAAGTGGTAAGGACCAGTGGAGAAGATGCTGCACCTCACACCCAGAGGACGTGCAAAAACTTTTGCCAAACCCCATTTATTTATTGGAAAACACCAGTTTGTGGGAAATAAAAGTGCTCATAAGAACAGGCATGTTTCTGTGAATTTTAATTTTGTTAAGGAATCCAGTGTTATTCAAAAAATAACGTGCCTTTTCAAACACTTCTCTTGACAAACCAAGTCATTATTGCATGGGAAGGGGGGAGAATGACAAAGGAAAATCCAGGTTGAAATAGTAAAAATTAAGAAGTCAGTCATTCATCTCTAAACTCTTTCAGTCTGCTGGTTTATTGACCTTTTCTAAAGTTAAAGCTTGTCTTAATGTTTAGGAAAGGAAACCTCAAAAATTTGGAGAAATATCCCAGATAAACTGCTTCACAATCAGTAACTGACTAGTTACATTGAAATATGGTCTATACCACTAAAGTCAGTATGAGAAGGATTGGGAATCAAGGCAAAAAATTCTAGTCACAGAGCAGATACTACAGAGCAAAGCACATTTCAGGAAGATTTTAGGTGGTAAAATTCTAGATTACATACTTGCCTATTTGTGTATTAGTGTAAGAAAATTAATACATGTATTTCTCTTATCAAGCTTGTAACATTCCTCAATGCACTTTCTAATATTAGCATAATAATTATCTTATTTTTACAAATATTAATTTGAAATTTCTCATGTCTTATATATTACCAACTTCTATATTGCAGGATTTTGCAGGCAGGTATTGTCTATGTATGTGGCCACACTGCATAGAGAAGAAAGGAGTATGAAAAGGAGTATATCACAACACTGAAATATGCTGTGAAACCTCTCTCTTTACAGCGAAGAACGAAGTGTTGCTCATGAAAAGTTTTCTACCAAAGGACCAGTCACACATCACAGCTATCATGGCATTTCCCATGTGAAATGCTCTGTGAAACTACACGTCCAGTTTTCCTTCATTATACATTGCTTTAGGGAACCTTAAGCAAGAAAATATATTGTTTCCAATAATTGCATAGAAACTTGAAAGATATCTACAGTCTCTTAAGGAAAGCTATAGTGCAAAATAAACAGTTTTGACAGTAAGAGGTGTACTAGTAGACAAACCTTTCCTTATGCTTAAGTATTCTCTCACATAGAGTTTTGCAAGTAAAACCAGAATTCAGTTATAAATAAAATATGTCACTTTTCCCAAAAGCTAAAGCTATTCTGAAAGATATTGCTGTTTCTAGCAGTGACATTGAAGTGGCAAGCATCAAGAAGAAAAGGTCCACACCATCAGATAAACATTACACAAGATGAACGTTATGTGTTTGTGTTAAACATTTTATACCTTTACCATTGCTATTAAATACAGCAAATTATGTATTTTTATATAGGTTTACACTTTTGAAAAAAGTAGACTTTTTTGTAAGCCAAAGGCTGAATATTACATTTACACAGACTATGCTGTTATCAACATTGGGAGCATATGCCCATGTCAGGGAGTAAGAAACTTTCTTGAAAAATGAAGTTGAAGAAAGATTCATAAAAGCATGCATCAGGAGAAATAAGACTTGCAGGATCAAAATAATTAAATAGAGAAAGAGCAAACAAAGTATTTTTCACAGGATGTTAAAATCACGCATATAAATGAGCTGCATGAGAGCACACAAGCTGGGTTTTATCACTGCCCTCTTCATCACAGACAGATGGGGGAGGATGTTCACAAGTTGTTATCAACACGCTAAAAAGCCCACCCCTGTTTCCTACCTCTGACTTACTCATTCTTCAAATCTAAACTCCCTGGGGTTCAGAAGCACAGTCAGCCCACAGGGGAATGGAAATGTTGACAATGACAGTTATATTCCAGACTATAAAGAACCATATGTCAAAGGTGCTGATAGTAGTGACACCTTCATCACCAGCTGTTAGCCTGGTGACATTCCAGCCTTTAGATCTTTACATTTATATATAGTCAGGGTTGCAGTTTCATGATATTAATATATTTCTAAAATCTTGAAGGAGAATTCTATATTAAACACAGGAAAGTGTGTATAGACTGCATAAATTGAAATGTTCACATTATTTTCATAAATAGGGACTTCCCTTAGCTGGCTCAAAGCAATGTGCTTTGTGGTCAGAGTAAAGAGAATTGCTGTCTGTATTTGCAGTTCAACTTGGCACTGAAGTAGCAAATAAACTTTGCTTGTGGCTGCTTTCCAAAGCAAACAGAACTTTTATCTCTACTTGAAACTTTTATTAAAACAATGAATATCACATCTAGCATTTATAAATTCCTGCTGTCCTGCACTGAAGTGAGTACACAGAAGGATAATTTGGGTAATTAGCTCAAACTAAAACCCCGGTAAGAGGAAAATTTGTGCATAGTGCAATGTGTTAGTGTGGAGGGGTGATCAGATCTTGTGCTCCTCTGTTCACCCTCTTAACTCTACAGTCTCCAGAAAAAGAAACTTGACTCAACTGCAGTTCTCCTGGGACCCTGCTCTGGCATGGCTCTTTTTCTTCCATTCATAGTGAACCTCCTTTTAGAAGTCATAATCTGTCCTGGAATCTGGTTTCATATTTTGAGTCAGAAAAATACTAGCTCATTCTTCTCTTTATTCCACAGCATGTGACATACAATTTTTCTGATGCTATCAAGTATATTTAACACCCCAATAAAGGTATTGGGATCAACTTTTTTAATATTTAACTCTAATATAAAACTTGGACTCTCCTGTATATAAAAAGAACATCTACTTAAAGCTGGATCCTTGATATTTGACACTGGTAATATACTGCTCACTGTTTCCAGCCATTCATGGATGTGTTCCAGATATGTCCTCGACACATAAAGGAATTTTATGCTATTTGAATACTCTTATAGTAGCTGGAAGCATTTTTCAACAAAGGATCTCACTCAGCATGATATATTTGGTGAAGAGGCTTTGCAAATAATTCTTCATGAGCCTGTACAGTACTACTGAACACTGATAATGTACATGTCAGAGCTGCTGTACTCAGCACAGATGTTCTGCCAACAAGTACTTCAAGCTGAGAAATTGCAGGCCATTAATTGTACATTATTAAAAAGGAACACTGTTTATATATCTGCTGCTACTATGTGAATGTAATGAAGCTGAAATAAATGCTACCATGCTATGAAACTGAAGTGGAAAAACAAACTCCCAGTTTTGTGGACAAACAGGAGAAAGATTTAAGAGAACGCCAACTCTAACTTCTTCTGTTCTTTTAATGAAACAAAACCAGGCATTGCAAGTGCAGATAGGCATTGATTTGCTTGGGGAAGTTGATTGTCTGAGGAAAACTCAATTTTGTAGCACATTTGCTTCTTTTCATGGCAGAGGAGTAGCAATAGATCTATCCTGCCAGCCTGTCTCACTGCAACCGTATCAGCCCCTGTCAAACCACAGTATCCAGGAAACTAAGGAACCACGCATGGAGTCAGTGCAAGGTATTTCCTTCATTCCTTGTCCAGGTCATTTAAAAGGACAGGGACACTTCCAAAATCTCACACTTTTCTCCAGAATGCACTATTTCCATGTGCCACTATCACTTTCCTCTATTTGTGCAAAAATTAGTGATTTTATTCCAGCTATTGCCCATAGGAGCAGAGTCAGAATGAAATCCTTAATGAGTACAGGGTTCCAATGCTTTTATTAAAAAATATAATTTTTCAGTACGGTGCATTTCTATTTACATCTGTGCTACCATTTCTCTGTTTCTGGAAGTCATCTAAGAAGAGCACTATGTTACAGAAGGTGAGAAGTAGGCAGAAGCACAGCCACGCTGGTCTGGGCATTACTGGCTAAAAAGCCATAGCAAAACTCAAGAACCTACATAAAAAGCAAGTCAGATAATTGGATGTTAGCCTGAGGTAGTATGTGTGCTGCTGTGACAGCACAGGCAGCTCAAGACACTGGCATTTATCTTTCAAACATGACCTAATTGCCATTTCTTTCATTAGTGCTGTTTTAACTGGCCCTTATATATCAAGTTGTTACTTATGTCAGTTGAATAACATCTGCCCACTCTTCATGATAAAGTGTTTCAAGTTAGAGAAAATTTTCCTCATATAATGAATGGCTCCTGTGGAGCATTTGCCCTGGTCTTTCTGTCCCGTGTGCTAGGAGGAGGGGCAGTGTGCAGAAGCATGTGTTTTACCTTATCTGCAGCTGCAATAGATTCTCCAGAAGCTGAGAAGCAGAAAGGGACCGAGGGGTTACAGCAGCTACACAATATCCCCAGTGCCTCTCTGCATTAACACACTTGATTTTGGGCCTCTGTTCAGGACTAGATTTATAAGGATGCCCCGGCCTTTGGGTCTCAACTAAAAATAACTAAAATATTCAGAAAACAGAACAGAAATAATACAGAGATGACACAAATTTAATTAGAAAACTTTAACATAAAACAGTTTGTGAAGAGAAGGATTCTCCTTCCACGACCATAGAGAGAATCACATCTTTCCTCATCTGGTGATGAATGCAATCAGAAATTGCCATTGAATGTAATGCATAGATATACAGAAAGAACAAACAAAAAGCATTGGCTCAGTTCCCCTCTTTTGTGCAGCATCTACAACTTCTGTTGTATTTTTTCCTTTTTGTTATGGTATTGCCAATCCTGAATGAAAGAGCTTACAAATATATAAAAAGATTTGGATGGAAATATAATACCTGCAGTTTTGTAATTTGTCATTTCTAAAAACCCAAAACACCATGCTTAGCTTTTTCAAATTGAACTCTTCAGTTATGCCCCAACCACAAAAACATGCCTATACTGTCATGTGGATCCCAGCAATTATAGTTTGTTTTTGTAATCTTAACCGTAAAAAGTCTCCAAACAGTTATTTTGGACAAAACACATTCCTATGTTATTATTAAACCCTTTAAGATTACTTTCTATGAATTTCTATTATTTCAAATAAACAGGTTGGTGTTTCAGAGGGAATTAGAAAGTAGGTAACTTAAAAAAAACTTGATAGCACCTGATTGGCTTTGTTTTGAAGAGTGCATTATTAGGCAACAGTCTTAAATCAGTGCAAGTATCTGAGCAAGGTCTGAACAGGCTTTGGCTGTTTATGTCCTGTCCATATTGACAATTTTTCTCTAAGCTGCTCTAGAGGTAAGTCCTCAGTGCTATGGAGTACATGAAGCTCCACTGTCTCTGGATTCAACATTTGGATGAATTGGGTTTTGTATGCTTGTGCCAGCTACAATTAGAGACCTCTGCTACTAGGCCTTTTTTTATCAGTATATGTTATACTTTCCTGTCACTTAAATAGTGCTGAGTTCCTGCTGTAGTTTGGATCATCAGAGGGATATTTGTTAAGGCATCTGCTTACATAAACACCATACCAATTTTTAGTGGTAAAATTCTTTTTCAAAAAACTTCATTTAAATTTATATGTACTTCAAATCATGGCAGGATATAGGAAAACTGGAAATAAAGCTAGGGAAAAGAGTTTAACGGGATGCTTGGGTATCTATGTGGCATTCTACATTAACGGTTTGAGGAAAAAAAATATACTCTTTGAGTAAAAATTTAAGAAAAACAGAAAATTTTCTTTCATTCATGGAACCATGAATGAAAATTCCACATAAAAAGAGAATAGAAATTTAAATTAGTATAATTCTAACTCTAGATTAGTGTGGCAAGGAACCAAAAGCAGAGCATAGCAGCAACTGAGAAAACAGCCAATGCCTCTTCCAACAAAAAAATACCTCTGATAATATTTATGACATGAACTTTTATTTCTTATGAAATTTTTGTCTACTCACCCCACTTTTCCTGAGGGACCTTATTGCCTTGGTGATGTCAGATTTGTTTAAAGAGAGATTTCACATCAGTAAGAAAGAAAAAAATTCTTCATTTGAGAAGTGCAATGCAAAAAAAAAGCGGGGAAGATTTTATTTTCTTGGTCTTGACAGTGATTTTTTTAGAGGAAAAATGCATACATTTTTCTTTGACCAGGCTGCTTGTATTATTATTGCTTACCCAGGCAAGTGCTTGAATAAACATGAATATCTATTACCAAAACTAGGATAAATCCAAGCTATGCTTTTTCACGCAGAGTAATACCAGTTCATTTGATAACCTGTATTCTTTTTTCAGAGTTTAACTGTAAGCAATTTTCAACATTTCATCCTAATAATTTTTAAACTTGTATTACCATAAAGCAACCTTTGTGCATTTATTCAGGATAATATTCTATATTCTATAATGTCTTCTTATCAATCACTTCTTCCAACAACAGGCCTGAATTTTGCTTGAGTATTGTAAGTAAATTCAGATCAATGTTAGATTTAGGAAGTATAAAATTCCATATATAAATAAAGAGCATGCAGCAACACGAGGGTCAAGATTCTGGAATAGCAGTGTATTCTTTTATATATCACTTTAGTAAAGATGAATACTTTTTTTTTTGTTTAAATGTTTTCAAGATACTGCCTTCTGTTTGAAGTTAATTCCAGACAAAATTAAATCAGAGTCTCTTTTGTACTTTGGTGTACAAAAGATGATAGAGACATGATTCTAGCTACTCCTGCAATTCCCATCCCATTAAAGATTGGCTACTGGAAACTCTGGCTTCCTGATTACCAGCAAAATTATTCAGATCTCAGAATGTGTTCTGGGAAACCTTGTTTCTTTCTAGGGATGAAAAGAAGCAACAGAGGTCTGTACAAAATTATGGTGCCTTTTTTTCTATTATTTCTAAATTATGGATCCAAGTCTAGAACGACAGTATTCACTTGTATAAGCAAAATGAAGGAAGAAGATTTATGAAACTGGTTGAGTGATATAGGATCATAAATTTATTAAACTTCCAGTATCAGAAAACTCTTCAAATAGTGATGCATTCTTTTGGTATCAGATTCCATAGGTTTCTGGGCTGTGAATAATCATATCTAATTTATGGGGGTAATCACGTGTTTAAATGATATGAACTGTGTTCATAAATAACTGAAAATAATAAATTCAAATGCAAATAGGAGGCAGTTGTTCACAAATTTTGGTAGTTCTGACACAGCTGGTTTTGGCTGAGACTTTTCTTGGCCTCATTCTATCAGCAACAAATTCCCATTAAGAATCCTGGGCATTTGAAAAGTGCAAGGATGGCAGATTTGATGGCATTGGTCTTACATTCAGTCCTTGGCCGTATTTGAGACAATGATATAAATGGAATGGTAGTTCTGTGGTAGTGCAGCATAGTCATGACCCAGCCAGTCAGTCAAAAGTGGTACGAGATCACTGCATGATAAAGCACAACAGTCTCATTAGATCAGATCCTCAGATGCATTTTACCTTTAAAGAAATGTTCTGCCCTCCTCACTAAGCAATGCCAGGAGGAACTATTTCAGTATATGTGATCAACATATACTTTCTCAGTGTAGTAGCCATTCTGTCTTTCCTGTCATGAGGATATATGGATTTCATTTTGTCACTCTACTCAAGACTGAAAACTGTCAGTTTTTATGGAGGCAGAGCAAGCTCTTTATCGAAAAAAATGAGGCTCATATTTGTGCCTTTAAAAAATAATCTAAATACATCACAGAATGGAAACTTTTAGATAAATTCCTCTTAGCCTTTGACACTTGGTCTACATTTTCCTCATTTTCCAAGACAGATTTTATCAATAGTCCTCTTTGCTATATACTGGTAAATGTCTGCATAACTTATAACCCACAGGCATCCAGGACAGAGTGAAGGAACAAGCAGTACCTGATTGAGACAGAAAATAGCAAGTGTTTAGAAAGGTACGATGAAGGTTTTCATGCAGCACAGTTTATCCAACTGTGAAAACATTAGTTGGGATATTAGTGAGCGGGTGCTCAGAGCTCCTTTGGCTGCTGACCAGGATAAATGGTCCAAGCAGAGGAGCTGACTGCAGATTAGTCACATATAGAGAAGACACAAAGGAAAAAGAGAAACATGACCCAAGAGAGAGCAGCATGTGGGTTGAGAGATTAATCAAGCATTTCCTGAGTTATTTTTCCCTGTGGCCTATTCCTGACTGAACTCTACTCTTTCCCTCATTCTCAGCTAATCCCACCTTGCATTGTCCTGTTGGTTTACACTACCTAAAGTTGCAAACATCATCACCCTTTCAGGATGTTTTCTAGTTTGAGACACAATGATATAATCACTAGGAAAAAAATTATCACAATACAAGGAGGGCACAGAGTTCAATTCTATCACCATAGCTTTTCATTCAAAATATTATCTTAAAGTCACAGATAAAACAAGTATGGCTTTTCACCTTCATAAGACATCTCCCTCAATCACACTTCCATGACTTTTTCCACACTGTGAATGTAATTCTTACATCTGATTCAAATGTGTGTAAGTTTGCATCTCAGATGATCTTTCTGCACTCATCAGTACTCCAGACTCACCACTGAATGCCCCTCTGAGACCTCGTCAGTCATCCCATTGCCATTCTGAACTGTGTTCAAAGAACAAACTGAATGAGATTTATTTCAGACAAAGTGAGAATGAGTTTGTTTAGCAATCTTGACAGGCTAGATAGATCTCCACGTTCCAGAATACTTTTGTATATTAACTTTTCACCCTGTTTGGATCTGGATGAACACTTTTACACAAAAACAGTATTTTGCTACAATCTAGTAAGGAATAGTTAAAAGCACTGTAACAAAATTATATTCTAAAACCAAAAGAGAGCTGACATATCCTGAAATCTATATGGAATTGGATACTTTTGTTTGCTTTTGATTTTACAAGCAAACTGCTCAGGTATCATTCAAAGTATAACAATATGAAACATTGTGTGCCTTTGGGATATTTTCATTGCCATATATTAGAATGTGCTTTCATTGCTGATAATTTCAGAAGCAAGATGGAGATCATTAATTACTGCTTTCAACCCATCCAGAATTTCTAAAATATTAGGAATAGCATCCTTAGCTGCTGAAGTAATATTGCACAGAAACCACTGCAATATAAACCTACCACAAAGAGAGTTGAAGGTTTGCAGTTATTCAGAACATGCTCTGCTTGGCAGTTTTCATATCACGAAATATACAACTGCAAGAGATCTTCCTTGCAGAACTCACCCCTTAGTGCACACGATCAGCTACACATGGAATGAGGTCTTGTCTAAACTTATATCCAATTGTAAAGGATTGCAAACCTCAAAAGGTAGCCTGGTGTAGTCACTGACTTCCATGAAGGTACTCTTAATTGGGTTTGCTACTCATTTTTTTCTGACATCTAAGCTAAATATTCCTGTTGCAAATTATAGAGTGATGTTCTTATGATTTTATAGACAAAGTACAGAGAATGAGGTCTCTAACCAACTTACATACATTGGAGAGTCTCACACTATAACCTGACATTTGATGACCTTTTCACAGATCTTTAATAATTTTTACTTTGCCAAAACATGATCAGATTTTCAACTGTGCCAACTGTAATATGTTTTTCCTCAGCAGCTTCTAATGTTCTCCTATGGAAAGTCTGATTTATGGGTTTTGTACACAGATAAGTGCAATTACTTATTGCTAACAGTTGCATGTACACATTAATGATGCACTGCTATCTCCATCAGTATGACATACCACCTCCTTGCTAGCCCATCTTTTAAATATTTCTATCAAATAATTAGTAAAGTTTTTGACATCTGCTCTATCCACCTGCACTTACACACCTATGTCATCACACCCATTTCCACCTATTACACTGTAGCCCATGCACAACCTTCTGCTCTGCAAAATAAACCTATCCTGTTCAAATCTACTGTCTCTATTTCTTTATGCTGTTTAATTCTCAAAGCACTATGATTGCAAGGTACTTTGACTATATTAAGGATTTTCTATCTTTCATTCTTGCTTTATTTGAATATTGTTTGATTTTGTAGAAAGCAGCTAGGAACTGTGGCATTTCATTAGCAGCAACACTGATTAGTGCTGCTTAGTATGTTTTTCAATTTAGTTCTGTATTTCATAGTTCATCATGCTTACAACACATTTTCATAGATGGTTGCTTTGCCATATGCATGCTGTGCTTCACATAACCATTTTAATGTGTTGTTTTTATTACAAACAAATCCATTCTCTGATGGGCATTTATCACTTCTTTTATGATCAGTTCATACATCTTAAATAGATGTTCTTTTAAGTCTTTAATTGCAAAACACCAGTTTAAGATACCCTTTAAAATTCACAATCCTGTGTTGCAGTAATGATGACTGAACAAAAATGGAATTGGAATTCCCTTTCAAAAGGACAAGTACAAAGGAATGGATTTCAGTGGGACTGTCAGTATTAAATTCTACTTATATTCCTTCATTAGCACATTCCCAAAATCTTCAAATTCAAATATTTGTTTTACTCTATACCATCATAAATAATGCTTTATTCTGTGGATCATTCTTATTAGATATGTTATAGCTGTCTCACATCATAATTTTCAGTGGGTTTCCCAAGTGATAGACAAATTGCAACAGCCTATTCTCATTCTTTGCCAGGTTTCTACTTAGAAATACTTTGATTACTCTGTTCTTTCTAAACACCAGATTTTTCATTTTCTAAAGATTATTATAATCAAGAGATGACTTAGTAGAAGACTGGTATGAGATAAATTTTCAGCTAGCTTAATTTCATAATACATGCAAAGCTATACAGAGTTATAATTCCAGCCTGGATAAAGGCCCTATATCTTGGTCTTAATGACAACTGCAACCAAGTTTTAGGCATAACTATGGCAAATTCCTCTTTCATAAGTGAGGTTTTATTTGTTTGTTTGAAGAATTGGAGGTTTCATTTGGTTTTGTTATTTGGTGGTGGGTTTTTTTCCCCATAAATCTACATGTCTACTTGGTCTTATATGGAAAGATCATTTGAGAGCCCTAAAGGACTTTGAATTCCTTCAAGATTATTTTCTTGCCAAATGCAAGCATAGAGTTTCATTTCTACTTAGTAAAGCATTTTAGGCATTAAATTATTGGTTACTAAATATTAAACTTGAAAAAGGAAGTGGTCCTTCACATTTAGCTACGGTTAGTCAGTGAAAATTGTACATTTGAAAGGTGTAGTTCTATATTTATTTGAAGTGGAATCCACTAAACCACAAACAAATAGTTTTCTAGTCTCCTACTTCTAGAAAATCAAATAGAAGCTTGCAATTACTTGAACTGCACACCATCTGCTGCAAGAGATCTGCTGCTTACCATCTTCAGCAGGAGTCAGAGGAGCTAGAGGAATAGGTATGTCTGGGAAGCAGATTAGCATTCTTGAGGTTTAACCTGCTTCAGAATAACTCTCCTTGTTAAAAAATATTGTTCATGGTTGTATAATGTGGAAGTAAGAGGCATTCGTGATGTGCTCCTATTTGACTTCCTACTGTCAAAATCTTCAGCATATAGCAATAACAGAAAATCCTTCCATTAATTTATTTGATTTAGAACAAGTCTTTGGGGAAAAAAATTCTTAGATTTTGAATTTTTATATGTTTGTAACAGTTTGTTTTTCTTTGTCTGATTAAATGCCTGTGATTAAATGCCTATGGTGAACTGTTCAAACAGGTTCACCAGTAACATGTCAAACCATGTAAAATTTAGACCAAGCACTGGCATCTGTTAGCAGCTATTTTCTTAGTTTGGAAAGTTCAAAAAAGTAAGAGCAGCACAGAAACCAGTTCTGTGGGAGAGTACTGAACACTTATTTGAGGAAGCCAGAGGTAGCATTCTCAATGGCACAAAAAGGCAGTAAAATGTCCTGTCATCCCTTGAAAAGTAGGTGCATGCTTGTTTTCTGTTGGATCCTACCTAAAACCTTTCTTTGTATCTACTGTATAATCAAACTTGTAGTATGAAAACTGGGGAGAGCTCTCTGTAAGGAATATTTCTTTATCACAAAAATATTTTTACCCAAAAGTAAAATGTTTCAGCACTTTTGCAGACTCTTTACATAAAGTATTACATAAGAATTTGATTACATTGCTAAAAAAACTCTAGGCCAACATAACTTTTTAAAATAAATATAAAATCCTGACATTGTCAAAGTGATTAAAAGCACACTAAGGGCCTACACTCAAAATGCACCAGTTAATCTGCATTATATCTAATGGATGGCTACTTCAGTCTGACATACCATTTGGGTATTTATATTAATACTTACCTAGCAAAATTAAAAAAAAAAAAAAAAAGAGAAAAATAACAGTTTGGAAGAAAAAATAATGCAACCTCATTTTTCAGAGCACACAACTGTTAACATTCACGGAAGGATTAGCAGGGCATATTTCTATCACTCATCATAAACTAGATTTTCTTAAGTAATTGCTATGTTGAGTACTCAAATCTATTTCCTTAAGTATTTCTTTTATTCTAATAAACTTCTTTGTTGTACACTATTTTATGAGTATATCCTAGATTCCATTATAATGGCTCATGCAATTTATATTTCCTTTTTAACTGAGTTTTGGAGATCTCGCATATTAGCAACAACATACAAAAACTGGAGACAAAGAATCTCGATCACCTGAGAAATTCCAGCATTTAAATGCCTAAAGTGCTCCATTTTTATATAGATGGTAGAAGAAAATAGTTTAAAAATAACAATTCTGAACAAGTGAGGTTCAAAATATTACTCTATTCATTTTATTTTTGTGCTATTCTTAGAACTGAATGAGGCTTTCAGCTTGTGAAAGTGACATGAAATAATTATGCTTTATTAAACTCATTTTAAAATTAATGTATTAATACTGCACCATTATATCTGCAGTAGTACTGCAGCTCCAGATCTTGCAAATCTTACATAAGTTATGGAAATTATAGGCCACTTGGGAGTCCTATTTAAGTTGATAAAGAATCAAAGCAATGTCCTGAGAGAGCAATACAGTTATTTTATGTTTTATATATTTTACAAAAATATATTTATAAAATATATAAAATTTATATATTTACATATACATAAAGAGTTTTAAAATAACAGTTCAATTTGGATAAGAAATAATAAATTCTGGTTTGGGTCAAGCAAATTTTAAAGAGTTGAATTAGTTTTGAATTTCCTCATCTAAAAAAAACCCTTAAAAAATTAACATCCATTAAAAAGTTTAGTTTGTAAAAACTGTTACCTTTTGAGTATATATTGTCACATGAAATTTCCAACCATTTCTAGTTTAAACATTGTATAAAATCCTGCCTCTCCCAATTAGACATGCATCAGTCCCTCAGCACAAAGCCATTTTTCCATGTGATGTTCTAATGCAAAAGGCACGACACTCATGAAAAAAGCCCTGTGTTTGCAGAATGAATATTTAGTTATTCTTTAGGTTGTCATTTGTGGTTTTATGAAAGAACAAATGTTAAAAAAGAGAGAAAGGCGTTCTCTTGCAAGTAGAGAGGGATACAGAAGATTACAATACAAAGTACAACATAATCATGTATTTACTGCACAAAACCAACCTCAGAAATATATAACAGAAATATATATATCCATTTTGAGAGTTAGAGCAGATGTTCACCTATTTGAAGTGAAAGCTCTCGCCACCCTGTAAAGCACTGCCTAAGGGGAAAAAAATCAACAACAAAGCAAACAAAACCGAACAAAATCAAAACAGACACAGGAACACTTATCCTATCTATGGATCTCAGTTCCCCAGCTCCTCAACTTGAGGTTTTTGGGTTATAAAATGACTTAAAAGAGCTAAAAATGTTCGGGATATTAAGGTAGCTTCTCTGCAACTTATTTCAACCATTGCATTACAAGAGTTTTGAAAATTGCCAAGCAGCAGTAAAAGCCCAAATTCCTTTTAAATGTCACCTGCAAAGCAAGGAAAAAAAAAGGCAGAAAAGTTGTTCCTCCCTTTTAGCATCTAATAATTAGGTTATTTGCCCATGAAATTCCAACCAGGTTCCCCTTCAGCCTGTCAGAATTCAAATATATATCGCCAAGTGAGAGATGTGGATGTTGGATCCTGTTGCCATGAGTGGGTGTGCAATTTCCATTAAACATATATAGGCTAAAATTCAGTAAACTATGTGGAGAGAGAAAACGTAAAGGAAGGACTGCACAAGCACAGATATTTTTAAATAAGAAAATCTATTTTTTTTAAAAAGCTTCTGAACAGTTCAAAATATATGTATTGTGCTATAGCTAAGGATTCTGAATCAACACTTCTGACTACAGTATTGACAGCTAAAATAGTGAAACATTTAACAAGTGTACTCATCTGTGAAAAAAGCATTTCCTAATCTCATTGTTATTGAAAGGGCCAGAGGAACAGGGGCAAAGAGATGAGTATTCAATTTTGAATTTTTAAGTAGGAATTATATTTTTTCCATGTTTCAACATCTGTTGAGCTTTATTCTGAATATGTATATATTCTGGATTAGTCTGAATATAAACAACCAACCAAACAAACCATAATAAAAGAGTAGATTTAGTTCCTCTCATTATATTGCATAGTTATCACAACAATTTTCAACTCATCTAGCAGCACTGGGCTACACGACAGCTTTGGGAGAAAAACATCTGCCTAAATCTCCAGAAGATGAATATTGGCAGCTTTTAAAAATTAAGTTTAGTTATTCCAGGGTTACTCTGTGATAAAACAATAATTACAGAGCCCATCAGTGTCTCATTCCCTGCCACTTTTTCACTGACTCAATCCCTTCCTTTTAAAAAGGAAGTCCTGAAATGAGTGGGAGTATTTCAGACATGAGGTACAATTTGACACAGAGTAATGGTGGCAAAACTGGACCCGTTCCAAATAGGTGAATACATATCATGTGCACACCATGGAGAACATGTATTGGTAATTTTGTTCATTCTTCAGTTGTCTGAGCAAACTGCAGAAGTTTGTGTTGTGAAAGTGCTACCTTCAAGAGACCCACCTTATGAATCTTCCTTATATATAGGACTGTGCTGCCTGTTAGAGGTTGCTTGTGTGAGAAAAAGTGAAAAATTATCTTTTTTTTTTTCAGGATCAGACTTTACGGGAGGTCATGAACAAGAAGAACCCCACAGTGTTTGTCACCGTGCATGGACCAAAAAGTTGTTCTTATCTCAGAATTTACAGCCTCGCTTTCTGCCACACAGTAAGCACACCTGCATACATGTCAAACACACATGAAACTGTAAGGAAAGCAAAATTAAAACAAATAATAGTATGGGACCAATTCTGGTTTAGGCATGACGGTAAACTAGAAGAATTTTTGGTCACTGTATCCACAGGCACACAGCAATCCACACACTGGCCTCATTCCTTAGCTCTGAGGCAGTAATGGCAGGACTCAGCTTTCCCATGGTGTGCAAGCAACATGCAGCAACTAAGAGAAAGCCCCTTCTGCCCTGGCCTTACCACTCTGTCCCTAGTGCTCAGTTATGCTGAAGCAGGTCACTGATGCCTGCTCATACCAAAGGCTGGCTATGAAAAGCTCAAAACAGCCATCCCCATCACTTAGTGAACAATCCATCCCAAATTTGCAGAGACAAAACATTTGTTCTCTAAAAGCAATATATTCCTGTTAAAAAGCGTGATGAATTATTTTGAATAAGGGATTTATTTGAAGGGGATAGAAATAAAGGGTGAGGGTACTACTCCTACCTTCCCATCACTGCTGTTGGATTCCTACTGCCAAGAACATTGGTAAGGCCTCAGCTTCTCAATCGACTGTGTCTATGTAGGAATACAAGAACAAGAATTTATGTTCTTTTCTACTTTTCTTGTTTGTCTCAATAGCTTTATTTCATTATTTTAAACCCAGTGTGCATTCATAAGGAGTGCATTACCACAAGTTTTTCCCATGTCTGCATTTATTTTCTCATTTTCCCATAAGAGAAGAAATAAATAACTCTAGAAATGGATTGGACTCAGTTTATGTACTAATCATGATATATATACAAAAACACACATACTGAAGATTTAAAAAAATGGCATGGCAGTTGCCATTATCAACATAATAAAAAGATTCTCAGACATGAAAATTTACTTGAAGGAAAAAAGAGTTTTTATCTTTCAATTATCCTTTTAATATATTAAAATTTAACAGCTTTGAAGGAGGAAAAATAAAAAAAAAATGCTCTGGTTGTATCTGATGTTCTGGGCCAGGTAGTCACAATATACAGTGTAAGTCCAGTTCCAGTCTTCCTTTTTTGCCCACCAAAAAAAAGCCTTCAATGTCTGTAACTAAATACTGCTGTTCAACTGGTTCTTGGATACATAAAATGATGTCTTAGTTATTAGAAATTTATTGAGAGTTACCAGTTGCACCACCTGAAAATGCCCTACTTTACAATTCAAGAAGATAAAATTATTTTTAATAGTAATAAATTCTTTCAGAAAAAAAGATGCAGATGGTCTTCTGGGAATACTGATGGAATCCTCTTATTAAATACAGATATATCTTTGCATTCACACTGTGCTAGATTCAGCTAGCTTGCCACAATGAATTACTTCAAAGGTCAAGGAGCAAGCAGTTTCCATCTACAGAAGTGAATAATGACTGAATAATCTTTTTGGATGTTGCTAGAAGTAAGTATCTCCATATTTTGGCTCACATATCTTTGTCTTAACGTCTAAGGTGACGAGTAAATTCAGTTTGAAAGACATATGAAATACTAGTGCCAGAAAATAGTCAGTAGACTCAGCGCATCCATCAACACCATGTATTTGTCCTCAAAATTTGATTATGAATTTTTTGTCCTTTAGGTCTCCTACTATCCTTTTTTAAGAGAAAGAAGACTGCATTTCTCTGCCTAGGAATTTCTTTTCTTCTTTGCTTTAAAAAGCTATTTCTCCCAAAGTGAAAGTGTCTGTGTCTCTCCCATAACACTCTTGAGACTTGAAAAAATACCCCCAGACATACAAAGTGGTCAATCTATGGATTCACATTTTCTGCTAAAGCAATCACTTTAACATGTAAAACACTGCATTTAGACATTGGAAACGTCCTGAATCAGATAAATTAAAAATTATTTTTACAGATTGGAAATATTTATTGTCAGTGAACCATGTATCTATGTAGATTTATTTTTATTTCCCACGAGGATCAACGTGTGATGCCAGATAATAAGGCCTGTGAAGGCAAAATATCATTACAATGCCAAGAGTTTCACCTCTGACACATTCTGTGCATTAACTATCAAAACTGCTGACTACTACTTATTTCAGTCGCATCTGCAGTATTGCCTCTGTAAAAAACCCCTCAAATTTACTAAAATCTCTAAAATATGTGAAGATACACCATTACCATCTTTGTGAGCTCATTTACATAGTTAATATGAGAGAATTTAACAAAGAAAAATGTGATTTACTAAGATTATAATTAACAATATCAGTTTCATGAAGAAGTGATAAACACTTTATGTTGTACCTCAAAGCTGGTATTTTTTTACAGAGTCAGAATGATCTTCATTAGAACCTGAGAACCACTTTGCTACCCTTTACAACCCATAGACAACCCTCTGGAAGTTAAGGGGACTTTCACTCGACTTAAGTAGGAAGGATTTAATCTGTAAATAAAAGAAGATTTCTTTATTGAGATCCTTTAATTTTGTATCCTGTTGGCTGATACCTTTTTAAAAAGGACGTGAGATCTGTTCAGTCACAGTCCTTAGTTTTGCAAACCTCAGGGGGTCCAATTAGTAGAGAGAAATTTAAACAGCTGTATTTTGCCACTTAGCCAAGGAAAACAATTTTCTACTAGACACATAAAAAAGCACATTTAATTATGACAATGAATTTGCCAGTATGAAAGAAGTTCAAGTAGCATGGTTAAAAAGTAAAATTCCCTAACACAGCACTGTTTGGTTTCATGGGCTTTTACACTCTTATCTGAACTACTCACATTAGCTAACTGAACTATATAATAATTTATCATGATTTTCTCTTTCTAAGTAGGGAAAAACCCAATACTATCTATTTATACATGTTCTACTCATTTACCTTTTACTCAAACCGAAATCCAACAAATTTCACTATTTAATGACTGAGATGAAACTCTGAAAAGCATTTAATGATTCTTTCTGCTAGAGTCCTTCTTAATTACAGAAGGAACCAAGTTCAGTGCTGTTAGTTATGTCTTAAAATGTTTCTTGGACTCTCTACAATCATTTTATTCTCATAGACTGGATGATGACTACAGCATGACTAGTCCAGACTCTGGATGCACAGTCTCCTGACTTTATAACAAATACTTGTCATCTGCCAAACTCAACTTGCTAGGGCTTTGTCTACACTGGAGTTGGAATGGAAAAAGCTACCATATCCAAGCATAGGGTTTGCTAAAGAAAACCCCACAAAACAAGCAAACAACCAAGCAACCAAACAAATAATTTCAGAAGGTAGCCAAAAAAGGCACTTGAAAGACACCACAAACTTTTAGGGGGAAATCTCAGTTGCAATGAATTTCAGAATACAAGAAAAAAAAGGAATCAAACTTGTCATCACTTGTCAAGTGGCTATTGTAACATGCCTGTACCTGACAGATTGCTCTCTTCCCAGGAAAAAAAAGACAATACAACCAATGTTAATATCTACATTAAACAGGAAAAAAAATCTGATGAACCACCATAGACAAGAGGAGTAGATCAGAGACCGTGATGAACAGAAGTAACAAGTGAAGTAAGTTTTTGGACATGATCATTAGCATGGTCCACTTCTCCCAGATCCTCCAGGTATTAGTGCTTTTTACTTCTAAACACATCATTTTTAGAAAGTTAAATATTCAATGTGTGGAAATAATTGTGTGCAAAGTATCTTTTTTGCAGTTCACGTGTCCTCAGAATGATCCCTCCAGAGTTTTTACCCCACCATTCACCTCTTCCTATCTACTTTTATTGGTATCTTTCTCTCTGTTATAGAAGCTCCTTTAACCATTCTGTCACAGTGCAGTCCAACAAATGTTGTGGTGATTCCTGACATGTGTGACAATTTGCATAAAATGTTTCATGTTGATTAATTTTTTTTTTCTCAATGAGAAAACCAGGAACTAGCATTGGATGTTTTCTGCCAAGAGAGAATCTGACTCCCTGGAGTAAGCTTTCATGAGAAAAAATATGGCCAGCTCGGACTCCAGCATTAGATGGAAACAGATAACCTCCCTGGTAGAAAAATTTTAAAACCCTTCTATCACTTCCTTTATGAAACTTTATGTCAGAACACAAGAGCTGGAAATAAGCAGTGCTAAGTACAGTGGCCAAGTGTGTAATTTTCAATATAGATTGTTGAACTGTTACTTTTGCACTTTTCTCAGCAGTCTGATCTAGACAAAGCAGAGCTGCCAAGTGTGCGGTGTTGGGACGAAGCAGAAATAATGAAGTGTTACAGCCCAACAGGGAATGTAGGTTAAGGATTTAAACAGGCAAAAAAGCAAAGTGGGAAGGGCTGATGCAGAACAGTTTGTCTGCAAGAACAAGGAACAGCCAAGAGGAAAAGACACCTGCAGTAGCCGTGGCAGAAGAGGCCGGCGAGGCCCACGGTCAGGACGGTGGCCAGGCATTCATTAGTATTTTGAAATCTGATTTCAGTTTAAACTTCAGTAAAGCCAAGCTAACAAATCTTGTTCACTGGACTGAACAGTGAATTTGAAAAACACTAAAGCTATCTGGAAAAGAAAAGGGAAATGTGGGGCCGTGCATATTCCACAGGGAATTTTTAATGATGGCAGTAAAGCAACAATAACAACAAAAACAACCAAACGAAAACAAAAAAACAACCAACCAAAAAAACCCTGAACAATAAAATACATCAATGTATGCTCTATAAAACTGCAAAAGAATTAGTTATATCCTGAAAAAAGTGATGACCTAAAATTATTCAAGCACCTATAATAATAATAATAATGTAGATCCAGTATAAGATAGTTAAAAGAATGAAAAACTGTTTACAATAACATCTCTGAACATACCAAGACAAGGGGTATGAAAATATTTTTCTTTGGATCATTTAATCTGTGGAATTATTTCCTTTCTTCCTGTTAGAAATACAATACTGAACTGAATGAAGCCCTGATGCAGAACTGAAAGCAAAGGAGGCAGGAAGGAAATTAAGATCCCAAAGGTAAATGGGTGTAATATGGACAGAAAACCATAAGATTTAGATCTATACTATTACTCTCCAATCAACTAAAGAAAATGAAGCCATTTTTTTCTACCTTTATTACCCTTCCCCCAGCTCTAAGATTTTAACTGGGTTCCAGATAAGTACAAAAAAATTTGATCCATTTGAAGAATGCATTGAAGAACCTGAAGTTATTGAAACTAGGCATTAAAAAGGTGTTTCTGCCTAAGAGTGACAGCTGTTAAGTATACTGAAAACCATCACACAAAAGTTTAGGAATAAACAGAGAGAATGGCATGTGAGAACGAGCAAGACTGCAAAATAAAGGAAAGGTGGTAGTACAAAATTCTCTTGCCTCATTTCATGAGTGTAATGACCTGAAGTCGGAGACTAACATCAGGTTTTGGGCACCAGTGGCACTTGCTAATTGCATCACAAAATTGCTATGCTAGGGCTTTAGACAGCTCAGCTACCCTAGATCATCATACTTTGCTATGAATTCCAGAAGAAAAAAAAACACCCAGCATTTGCTGCAGAGGTAACAAGAGGGCAGCCTGTCAGATTAACTTCTAGAAGAACTGCGCAAAAGATAAACAAGGCAACAAAAAATCAAAATATAATTTGAAAGCTGGGATCTTGTAAAGATATAACTAAAGCACTTTGGATTTTTGAGCCTAGTAGTGGGCTAGAAAAATACTCTCTCATTACACTAAAGCTAAAGATGGAATTGGTTCAATTGGCTGCTGTAAAGGTATATCAAGAGAATATTTTTTCTTAGTGGGCATTATTTTCATATGTTGGCACGTGCATTCACCTCTCAAAATGAACAGGGTGGGGTCATAGAGAATATAAGAGATCAATTACTCTAATTACAAGGGTTAAAAACATGATTAAAACTATAATAATAACAACAAAAAAAGAACATAAATATCAGCTATTCAGAGCAGTCCAAGAGGTAGGTATTATTACAAGAGTAATTCAAACATTTTGCTACTATACCGGAAGATCAGAGGTGTGAGCCATTTTTGTTCAGCTTCCAGATCTTCCAGATAGCTCAGCATAAAGAAATTGACTGCTTTTAACATTGTTTCCAGATGTACTCTTGGCCAGCTTTCTTCTTCTATTTGGACTGATCTGAATGACCCAAACCTTGGGAACACAATTATACTCTGGGATAAAAATATTATTCTCTGCTAATAAAGAACAAAAGGTTGCAAGGTAAAGATATGTGGTGACTTAACATCTAAGTTGCTATTTACCCCAGAAAAAAGTGCAATAGGAATTTTGATTACTCCACCCATGATCTAGTTTCTACACGTGAACACACTCCAAAATATTCAAACAGTTAATTAGATGGCTTCTGATTCAGTCTTACAGCAATGAGGATCCATTGAATCACTGATTAGCAATTGTATTATCTTACTGTATTTTCTTGGACAAAAATAGACTAATTGGAAAAAATACAACAGAGGTAAATAAATCAAAGCTACAGACTGCACTTCAACAGTGGTAACTAATCTCTCTGGTGGGGCAGGTAGGACATTCTCACAGTATTAATATATGGAGTGTAACCTTAGAAAGATGCTGGGGTGTGTGACGTGCTTGTCTGTCTGTAGTAGAATCAATATGCAACAGATCTACCCAGAGTCTGCTTTCAGCCCACACCCAAAACTCTTCGGCCCAACAGTGACAGAGGTTGGAACTGGGCTGCAAGAGCCAGGGCAATTACACATGGCCAGTTCCCAACAGCTGTCATTCCCCAGAGCCCCATGACTGCCTTCTGGCCAGGCTGCAGCTTCCATAAAGCCAGAGCTGCAGCCAGTACTTGACAGGAGCGGACTGCTGACTTCCCAGGAATAAGTATCATTTAGTGCATCACAGATCCCAGGAATTATCCCACTAATCCACAAAGACTCCACAAGCTGTAGTTTAAGCAATATTGCTTTTGACTATTCAAATTTCAAGCAGCTGGATTCCATCTTCCAATGAACTATTAAGCTAAGAAGTCTACTGGTAGTTTGGCGGGAGAATATTTCTTTGGACCAAACAGACAAATGACTAGCCAGTTATAATACAAGGAATTCTCTGGTGACCTCACATCCCATACCACTACATATCTTTCATCTAATAAAAAGTGTATTTCATCACTATACAAGAAACCATGTCAATAAAGAGAATAGCACAATTCCAGCTGCTAATCAGTTTTATGTCAGTCAGTCCAGCCCAATAAGGAAATGAAACCTAGACAACACAACACTGCTCATTTAGCAGTGCCTCAAGCCTTACCAATGTCTGTTGTCATCACTGAGTTTATTTCTAGCATTCATATATCAGTTACCATTTTAAAAATACCTTTATTTTGGTTATTTTACTTTTTTTTACTTTTACTTTTATTTTACTGCATTGGTTATTTGGGCAATGTATTCCAAACAAAATTCATTCAAGCTAAACTACCTATGGATGAACTTAGTTCAAAACACTTGGTGCATTAGAGGAATAAAATGCTGAGAAAAGGCTTCATCTTGCTGGTGGGTACTGGGCTGTTTTTCAGAGTATGTTCACTGAGAAGAAACCAGTCACCATTTAAACTGAAACCAGAAATTCTGCAGAGAGTTTGTCTCTCTTCTCTGTAGGAATTATTCTTGTAAGACTACTTCCTACTTTTGATCTGGGGTCTGAGGGTCTATTCTTCAAGGAAGAACCACACATGTGCAGCTCTCAGAAAATCATAACTCTTTACATCACTGTCTGCAGTTTCCAGCTTCCCTTACATATGACTAAATATGAATTCAATGTTATATAAACATCTAAACTGAACCCTCCTCAGCATTCACAAGCAGCATACTAAAATCACGACATTTTAAGTTAAGGTGCAGCACACTAACTTTTTAAAAATTAAATTGAAAAGGTACAATATTTTTTACTGTAAAGACATCCAACCAGCATATTCAAACAATTACTCTATGTATCACTGATTTTCATTTATTCAAAAAACTGTTGCTCCTTCCAGTGGGAGGCCACAATGAGGCCAAATACATTTCATGTCTCCTTTTCTCAATTGATGTTTTGTTTTACCTAAGGGCAAACATCAGTGTTTGAACACTATAAAGTTAGTTTCCAAGCAATATTACTATTTAGCTCACTAAGAAAATGTACAGGATTTGCCTTTACAAGGAATTGAAAAAAAATCAATTCAGATAATATAGCTGCTGAAAGTGAGCATCATTATTCAACTTTCTACTACAAATATGGGCAGTGTTGCAGTGCTGAGGTAGAATTTGAGAACAGCTTTCCCTCTTAATGTCTGATTTCTTCACCACATTTTTTTCCCCTTCTTGAGAAGGTAAAGCTGAAAAACATGAGTTCTCCTGCCAGTGGGAATCTCTGTCCCACCAAGAAGGAGGTCAGCACTTTACAGCTGTGGAGTCAAGTATGGCTCTTTCAGAAACACTTACTAATCATTCTTTTTTTTGTTTGTTGGTTGGCTTATTGGTTGTTTTGGTTTAGCAGGGGCAGGGAGGGAGTGGAGAATGAGTAACAATATTTTAAAAAGTCAAAGAAGCAGTTGCATTACCACATGGAGTTGTACATATTCATTTGTCTCATTTTCTTAGTATCTACAAAGACAACATTTCATATCCACCACATTCCTGTCCCAAGGGAAGTTCAGCAAGTGTTTGAGAGGGTCTGAAGATTGGTCATAACTCTGCACTTCAGAGCAAAGATACTGGTGATAACTGAGATCACCCATCAGCCAGGAACCACAGCATTTTACCTGGCTGTCTGAATCACTGATGCCAAAAATAAAAGCATAGAAGAGAAGCAGAAGCCAGTGCTTTAAGTTGATTGTCTCCTGCCCATGCAGCCAGGGTGCTCATTTTGGTTTGTCTTAAGAAATGAAATAGGCTGATATGTTTTCAGTAAGTGGGAATCAAACACACTAGACCAAAAAGTCAAAGTGAGTTGGATAAGTAAACAAAATATATCAAAGGAACTTAACTCCTTGGCAGTGCTAACAGTGGATTCCAGTGGAGCTTGTGTCTGGAAAATTGGAGTCCAGGGCCCAAAGGGATTAATTTTTCATATTTATTTTACTTTCCTCTTGCAGATTTGGAACTGTGTACTCTTAGGTCTTTCACTCATTTTCTTTCTTACTCTAAGAACTGGATAGCTGGTCAGGGAAAAAAAAGGTTGAAAATATGTACTAATTACACAGTAGGTTGAAAGACTTCCTTTCAACTTGCTGCTATAAATAGGACAACAAACAGAGCTATTGACATTAGTCACTATCAGAAAGGAAATTATTTCTCTGATTACACCACATATACTGTTTCTCTACAGTTGTATTTTAAATGCATAAAGTTACTACAATATGTAATAAGTTAAAAATTCTGTCATGTTGCTGTTACGAAATGCTATTTCACAGCACAGTAAGACTACTTACAAAGACTCCTAAAAGGAGAATGTGAGCATTTACATACCATAAGGCCATTTACTAACAAGGACCTGATAATAATGTCCTTCTGGAACACAGTGCATTGTTTTGGGAAACCAGTAATCTTAAATTCAAACTATAAATTACAATGGCTTTTGGCATTCCATCAAAGTGAAGTCTTTGTTTGCAAGCATAGCTATTTTAGTTTTGTCTACTCCATCATCAAAAGAAACAAACTTTGGATCCTCTGTGCAAAAGCTAATCAAAAGAAACATGACAACTTCCAGATTGACAACCTTTAGAGAAATTTGTAATGCTTCCACTACACTTTTTCATCTTTTATTTGAAAGTCCAGGCTTCTTTGAGCCTAAGCAAGTCTCACGTTTAAAGTGGAGTTTTACTGCTAAAAATCCTCTCTAGTCATTTTATAGAATCATAAAACAGTTTGGATTGGAAGATACCTTAAAGATCATCTTGTTCCAACCCCCCTGCCATGGGCAGGGACACCTTCCACAAGACCAGTTTTTTAGTATGCAAAACCAGATAAAGTAGCTGGAATACCAAAATACGTATTTCTCTGTGATGACTTCATTCAGCTCATCTAAAACAAAGGGGAAAATCTTAACTTATTTCATTATATCCTGAATGCAGCTCTAAATGAGTGCAAGCTGGTAGATAAAAGTCAAATACTATTACTTCATAGTAAAAACAGTCAAAACCAAATACTACAGCTGACTCATGCATATTTGCATTGTTTTAACTAAAGTACAGTTTTTAAGCCAAATTCAGTGAAATTGGTCTCCCATTTGTAGACAGATCCTTCATCATTAAGAGGTATTTTAAGGTAACACACATTATTACATTATGTCAATTCTCTGTTGCAGACGTAATTCGTTCTGATTTGACTGAAATTTTAATCAGCTGCCAGGAGAGCAAGTCCTTCACTGGTGGCATTCAAAACAGGCTCTAATGCTCGAGTTGTCTTGGGAATTAGAACTGACATTATTGTTATAGCTCTGAAAGGAAATACAATGCGTTTTTATCTTGTACAGCTGAAAATGCCTGTTCTCTATGCCTTGAAAATTACAAGAGTAATCTTATTAAACGGCTTCAGACTGTATTTACACTTAAATGAGTAAAGTGCTATATGTAGATAAGCAACAACTTGAACTTAGCTGAGAGGCTTTCAGAACAGGAATTACACTAAAAATCACAGATTTAACCTAAACCAAACAGTTTGAGAAAGAATGTCACCTTCAAATAAAACTATATGGGATATAGACAGGATGCCTGACATAACACAAAGTGAAATCCTCCCACTCTACAGAGCACAGGTAAAGCCTTCACCAGCAGGTTTTATCACACTCTGGGCATCCCAATTCACATGAGATGTGTGGAGAGAGTTTGTCACAGAGAAAAAGTACAAGCTTTTCAGGTGTGCAGAAAGATTGAAAGAACTGGATTTATTCCCTAAAGAGCAGACTGAGGACAGGTACAATGAAGCACTTATAACATGCTGAACAAACAAGGGAGTAAGCTGCTCTTCATATCCACAGTAAGATCAGATAGCTCACTTTTAATCTGCAGCAGGGGAACTTTCTAAGTGTAAAGCCAATGACATTGATAGAAAAGAAGATTGCATGGTATATTCAGAACTCATAGTTTTCCTTCCTTGGGACAAACTTCAGTGTTCTAGGTCCTTCAAGCCTTATTTGTCACAAATCTCATAACAAAATGAGATTGGACTCAAAGGTGTGCAAACCTTAGATAACATAAATACAGACACACATGTAGGTACTGAAAGTATTCTCCTGAACAGGAATCAACAATCACAAAGATAGTATGTTGCTACTTCTTCAGAAAACATAACTTGGAACTCACACTTGAGTAGGCCTTCATCAATTTAAGACGGAATAAAATGAACTCATGTGCCTCAGCACACTACAATACTACTGCAGTAATTGCTAATTTACTTCCTGCTTGAAACATTACTCAGAAAAGTGAATTAGTCCACTTTTAAGTCTGTATTCCCTTAAGTCTAGAATAATAGCATAGTTTAGTTTGGAAAGGACCTCCAGAGATCGTTTAGTCAAACCCTATGCTCAAAAGAGCACTAATCAGGTTGCTCAAGGCCTTTTACAGTTGGCTCTTGTCTATGTCCCAATAGAGAGATCCCAACATCACTCTGGACAGCATATTCCAGTACTTAATTATTAAATGACTTTTTATGAATTTCATTTGCTTTTCATACTTTGGAAGAGGTTACAAAACAGTATGTATATATTCTTAAACTTATCTTCAGGGGAATCAACACTGAATATCAAGAGATGTGCAAAACCACTGCTAATAGAGTAGTTTTACCAGGTCCATCATCACATTATTACAATAAAAACTGCAAATGCTATTCACAAATGGGTGTTTCACTAGGAAACTATGATCAAGTATATTCTGTAGTAAGAATCATGTTAAGCTTTCCTGGATTTTGCAAGTTTAATTTTTCTAAAAAAAATTGTTTTGAATACATTTCTTAGTTATTGTTACTGAAGTGATCTAGAAGCAATTAGATATCCTCTCACATATTAAATATATTTTTTTCTCATTATTTGTCAGGGGTAGAGTTTATTATATCATACAATTACTGCCAAACTGGATTATGGAAGCCTTAAACACTACAAGAAAGATGCAATTGAACTTCCAGTAAGTCTGGCATAAAATTGGTAAAGCCCAGGAATTGTAGATCTAAGTTTTCATACTGGACAACCAGAGAATTCATGAAACGAAATTCAGCTCTGTTTCCAAATCTCACACCTGAAACTTCTGCTTGATTACTGAAGATGATTATATTAAGTTTCCTCTGTGTGCATCTGTGGCTTATCATCAGAAGTTAGCAGGGCTGAGTTAGCCTGACACATATCCAGTTTCTTTGCCCATATTTCACACCTTAACATATTTCACACCTGCTGCCTGTGCACATGCACAGCCTGGATAGTTTATAACCAGTGTCCACCACTTGCCTGTGCCCACCTATACTCCTAACTATAAAGATGTTTTCTGCTTTGTCTCTGAATTCTTATCTTTCTATAGCCCCAAAGAGTAGAATCCTATAAACGTAAAAATAAGCTTTTCATAAAACATACACCAACTTCACTTCCTGCCCTCTTTAAGGACCAATACACTCATTATAGACAAAAAAAAGTCCTGGTAAGATTTTGTCACTAACTTTTTCCCGTAACAAACACATTATAAAGCCATTCTAAAAGGTAAAGTAGATATTCTCCTGGGTTCTCACAGGTGGGAAACAGAGGACATATGCAAAGGAACTAAATAACCTTTAGTCATGTTCTAAAGAGAAAAATTAAGAACAACTAAGGTCATGTGCTTAGTTTTCCTAAAATGTCTAGCTTACTGTTTGTTGCAACAAGGTACACTGAACTGTTAGAAGTACTTGATACAGTCATGCAGCAGAGTATGGCAATTCTTTTTTAAGTACCAGATTTCGTTCATACATTTTTCTTTCAGTGATTTATTTAAACGACTTGAAAGATACAGCAGTGGTTTTGCCATAATGAAAATTCCACTTCTTGTAGCACTTGTGTCTTGGCTCCATAGTTGCTGATTTGCTCCAATATATATTACATAATAAAATGGAATTTCCAGACAGAAATCAGTACTTTACAGCTAGATATATATCAGGGGAAACCTCTTCTACACGTTGGCTGTTAATTATATGCTATTGGTTCTGGACAGAACTACTTTCTGGATTACATTTATCTTCTGTTCCCATAAAGACATTTAGAGAAGACTCTACAGCATACTTCCATTTGATTTTCCACACAACTCTATCCATCTTTTACTCGGACAAAGTGAAACTTTATAACAAGCAAGTAAATTCAGACTCCAGAAGTATCTATATATTATATAGATAGATAGGTAGATAGATGCAATTTTTTTAACATTTTTTCCTAATCAATTTGAAGTTTAAAAGGTGATTTCTGAGGAAGGCGCACATCAGAAATAGCAGAAGCAGCACGTTTGCAAGCCAGAACAATCTAGTATTTGATGGTGAAGCAAGGAAGAATCACCATTTCTAAGGAAAGGTGGTGTAGTATTCAAACTTACATACTGGATCCATATGAAATTCAAGATTATAATAAAATGATACACAAAGAATTAGTAAAACTTAATTTAATCACACTTGGTATATGGAGATCAGATCAATTGCTATTTCTTTGGCTGAATTATTTCAGTATTATTTGACTTATTTCAAGTGAAAATAATCTACCTCCTTTTACTTGTATTTCATAAAGAAAAAACTCCATCCTGTTTGCCAAAAAGCCATCACTTGGAATGCCATATAAATCCTAGGCATAAGATGCAATAGAAACACATTCAATGTAATAAATATATCTCATTTTTAGAAGGGACTCTCCAGCTACATTTCATTTTTGTGGGAAAAAATAGCAGTATTGCAATGCAAGTAGTAAATGAAGGGGGTGAAACTGGCAAAATATATTATTCAAGTGACCTTGTACATAAATTATACAGTTCCTTAGTGCTTTGTCTTCTTCGTCTGTATGAATCCAGATCTCAGTGTTACTCTCATCATAGGCAGCATTTCCCACAGCAGCAGGTAGGGTCAGGTTGTAGGGATGGTGAGGGCCAAGGAAGAGCTCCCCTGTGTCCCAGGGCCCTGCTCACAGAGCTGCTGCCACAGCTGGCACATCCCAGGGGAGCCAGCCCAGCTCATGCTGGTCTCCAGAGCCAACACCGCAGTTAAGACCTCCAGGGGACTTGGGCTTTGTTAAGGGAATTTTCACTCTCCATTAAAAGGTGAATCTTTTTGAAGAAGAAATTTTAAAAATTCAGAAAAGGTTGTTTGTTGGTTGAGGGGGGTTTTTTTGAGGCCCTAAAATCAAACCTTTTGAACAAATGCCCAAGGAAAAAATTTGTCCCTCCCAGACTCCTTCTGTCAGTCTTTTCACTCTCACCCACCTTTCAGTTATCTGTTCAGATACCATCCTCACCACAGGTAGCCCCAGCTCTCCTATCTTGCAGTGTGATACAGATACCTACAATTTAATTAAGTGATCTAGCTACAGCTGGATGTACATGGTGGCTTTGAAATAAATAAGGTATTTCTCTAGCTATCATTTTTCACACACATAGACATACAGAAATTTCCATCCTTTCTTTAGGATTTTCCATAAACACAGACTACCTTGAGGTCTTTATGTATGAAACCGAGGCCTGATATTCTGAAAAGTTCCATTTTCACTAATAATTACACTTAACAAATCTACTAGTACTCTAATTGGTTTTGGAAAGCTTCTCTTTTCATAGCAACCAGAATGCTGGATCTCCTTTCACCAAAAGAATGAACCAAGTGGAAAGACTTTATTTTTAACCTATTCCAACTCCAATACCTCCTCACATCTGAGAAAGCTATCAAGCAATCTACATGGTGTTCCCTGAAAGAAGTGAACTTTAAACATCTTTAGGGGACCCAAATGTTTCATTCAAAATAGTATTAAAAGTGAAAAAAACCCACAAACCTAGTGATTTTCCATACATGTTCCCAATCTTTCGCTCTTCTTCCACCATAAAGCTCCACTGGAAGTGTGGAGTCATGCACAGTGCACAGAATAATAAAAGTGTATATACCTAATACTTGGTCATTATTTTAAAAACTGAACTGTGAATGTGGCATCTTATTTTGTGAAATCTCCAAACACCCCGGAAGGAAGAAGAGCCACCAGTTCCTACTAGGCCTTCCTTAATTTTCTTGTCCCCCAGGGTTCACTCTGTAGACCTCCAACCTACAGCTGGCCTAATGTTCCTTTGTTAGAAGTAACTAGAGGCATTTCACAGATGTAGTGCAAAAATAAAATTTTACTTCCTTGTGACTGAGACAGAGGTGATCTCGCCAATGGATGAGGTAGAGCAAGCTATCGCTGCAAGAAGAAACTTAGTGCAACAGCTACTGAGTTACACACCTTTATGTCCTTTACCTGCAGCAGCAATGAGCATGGCTTTGCAGGAATCTGGACTAGACATGGGTGTTTTGCTGGAGCTTGGTATCTACTTAGACCTCACCTGAGTTAGTCCTCACTGTGTTATCTCTGGCACTTAAACTAGCTGGACATTACCAGGGGAGTAAACAGTGCCCATACGCTCCAATCACCTGGCAAATGTGAGTAAACAAAAGGAGCAAAAGAATAGCGCTTTCAAAATATTTTCAAGGCAGCTACAAAATTATCACAAGGCAAACATTTTCAGCTGGTGGCGCAGAATATTTCATTAGCAGAGATTTGTTTCTCTTCATTCAAGCAAGGCACTGTATTTCTAGAGATCTTTAGTATTTCATAGGTTGTAAATGACATGCCAGAGCCAAGGTTTTAGATATGCACTTTACATTAGTATGTATTTGAGCAGTGTCCTACAAAAATTAAGAATATTTTATCTTCAAGGAATGATTCCTCAAGTGATATTCAAAGTTATTTCTTTAAACAGCAGTGAATTAAAAATCTTTTTTCTTCTGGGTTCATTTTGCTCCAATAAAAGGGTACCAGCTAGTCTACTCCTACTTGTCCATTGGGCAACATTAGTGCCAGACTAGCGGGAATCATGGACAGACAGATGTCACGAGACTTATTCTGACTGTACCTGGAAGATGGATGACATTCACTGTTATCCCGCTTGCAGTTCTCAGGCAACTCTGCTGATCACTCAGTCCTAACATTACCCATGACTGTTTCCTCCTAAGCCATTCCTATGGCCCAGTCCTTTTCTGAGGTCTCTCAGCTAAACAAATAGAAACAGCTGTCAAACTACCTCATATAGTAAAAAAACCAAAAACAAAACTCCCAAACAAACAACCAAAACCAACCAACTAAAACAAACAACCCCCCCCACCAGCCACAACCTGCCTGTCTGTTCCAATGTATTAGCTAGATTTTAGCATGACCCACTGGGTTCATATCTCATTTTGAATTCCTAAATATGGTCAAAGTTTTCTGAAGAAACAAAACCCCCAGTTCAACACATTAAATTCTCTGTTCACCTCTGCTTCTATTACCCAGTGTCCCAAACTGCACCTTCTCACTTAGATTACACAGATTTGATGGAAAACTTCCAGCTTTCATATGGAGAGTGGTCTTTGCCTGACCAAGAAAGTGACTTAGTAAATATTGCACTAGAGGGCATTTCTAAGATTACAGAGCTTATATATTTATAAGATCACCTTCACAATAGGAACTGGTTTAAAAATTCTATAGCTTTGTGTTATTGTAATATTCAAACAAACAAAAAAATAAATCTACCAGAATTACTAATCAAAACACTGAATTCTGGAATATTTCTGGCTTGACCCTTTTCCTCATTTATTTCATGTATTTTAAAGGTCAACGCTAATCCTAGGCAAGATGTTAAATATTTGTGGATGGCTCTGTAGCTCTTGCAAGTAAATTTTATATTATGCCTGCAACTTAAACATGTGTTTAACCTAAATTTTCCACTATGTTCAAATAGTTAAATATTTGCAGCACTGGGACTACTACAGTCATGAAGCACTTTGCTGCCAAAACTAATCACTAGAAGATGAAAGAGTGATTTTTGGATTACCTTCAAAATCAGGGATTGAGAATTATGTGGCCCATACACAACTATTCAACAATTTTTCCTCTCTGCCAAGTAAGAAAAAAGGTTAAGATAACCTCTTACTACAGTGTTACCTGTTGCTTTTTTAAGTACAAGTTGTTTGGTTTGTTTAAGTAGTGCAACAGATTCCACAGATTTTGTTTAGTCTACAGGTCATCTTCTGGGCAACTATTTCAAGAACATATGCCAATAATTAGCTGAATATCTACTGTATGCCAGAGGCTGTAAGAGAAAAAAAAATCCTTCAACTGACTGTAACAAATAGAATAATAATAAAGAAAATATACAATAATATTCTCAAATAAGTATTTTATAGTTATGAATCAACATTTTTTTGCATTGTGAATTAATCACGATCTCAACTAAATATTTCAGAAAACCCTGAAGGCAAAAGATCCAGAGTGCCTAAGGAATGTAGGTGCCTTAATCAGGTTTGAAAATGTGACTGGAGTTGGTTAGTTGGATACTTTGGAAAATTTTATTCTATCCACAATATTCAAGGTACATCATGTTGGTAATTGTATTAACATCTTACATTTCAAGCAAAAACACTTTGGGTGAGCGGTCAAATTCCCTCATATTCTGTAATGTCAGGAAGACATCACAACTTTTTGTGATTTCATGTGAAAATCGTGTGTACTTGCTTTCAAAAGTTATGAGTACCTGCAAGAAAGTTCATGCGTAGGTACCACCAGGAGAACCCAAATTCTACAAAATGCAGAAACAAGTTATCATGGGTACTCTCAAACTCTGATTTCATATTAGCCCCTACTTAGTAACCTTATCCCACCTTAACAGGTCAGATTTTGAGTCCTGTACATGCTGTAACTTCCAGGAACTTATCTACAAAGCTCTCATTTTGGCTTCACTTAATACTCATGAATTGTGTTACTCAGAATGAGTCAAGCGGATGTACATAAACTATATAATTTGCTGATTTATCTTCCCATTCACTTTTTTTCCCCTTTCAGCTAGCTCTGACCAAGCCTGTTAGTCTCCCTTCTGTCTTTTCAGAAGTGCACTTATGAACAACACTAAAATCAACAATGCCATCACCATCTTCTTTCCCATGTCCACACGGTTCAGTTCAGTTCTTAGGTAGAAGTCCCTTTTCCAACATATCTGTTTTATTTAAGATGTAATTAGAAGCATGAGGCAGCTTTTCCCAGTTAATTCTGAAGCATCTGGAGCTGACCACTATTTGCCTTCTGTATGTCAATGTATATGTTCGCAAAATTAAAACCAGACTAAGAGAATCTTTGACCAAGCAAAACGCCAAAAAAGAATTCCAGAATCCACAACAAATCAATGTCTACTTAACAGCACAGGCATCTTCATCTCCTCGAGGGCCTCTGTCTCTACTACAGAAATTAAACCAAAGGCAACAAGTAATAACACCATTGGGGGGATGACAGAGCAGCCTGCTAGTGGACACATTTCCTTGCCTCTGTTTCATTCTTTCTTCTGTCACATTAATTTGTGCAAGCAGTGCCAAGAAGTAGAAGAAAAAGCGTATAAACGGCATCTATCACATCTTATGCAAAATTTTCTAGCTATAGTTGGCACTGAAAGAGAGAATTTACAAACTTGGGGTATATTTTGAAGCTTTATCTATTTTGTTGTGTATTCCAAAGAAAACCATTTGCCCCCCCCCCCCCCCAAACAGCACATTGCACAGACACGAAGTGAATTCATACCACCACATGTTCACCATTAATTCTTCAATCAGTTAATGAGTTCTACTTAAGAACCCTCTAAAAATACAAGAGGGCAGGCGACACTACTCCAGGGTGCAGAGCTCAGGCCTAACCACAGAGAGCCACAGCTGCCCACTGCTGTCCCTCTCCCACCGGATGGAGCTGTGGAAAGCTGGCACAGCTACTCCTACTGTCCCTGAGGGGCTTGGGCAGAGCTGTCTGGGGGAATCCCTCTGCCCGCCTTGTCAGCCAGCTGTGCTGCCTCTCCATCCTCGCCTGGTCTGCTCAGACAGCTTGAGATAGGTCATTAGTGTCATTACTGAAACCAAGTCACAAATATGTAAAAGGGCAGGAGAAATCACAGGCTGCTGATTTTGGTTTATACTTGGTTATAGGGAGAGTCTTGTTGAAGGTTACTCAGGTTATTCTGCCAGACTTGGACCTGTTCGTCCAAATCACACAACAAAGAAACCGATTTTCTTTGTCCATCTCGTTCACTCTCTTCCCCACTGATACCTGCAAGTTCTATTTAGCTCTCAGGAGGATTTTATTAGCAGGAATGTTCCAAGCTCACATTTGTACCAGATGTCTGTGGGGCAGCCGCTGTAAGGAGTGGCCGGAGTCAGTTCCAGACGGTTCCACAGCAGCTCCTCAGTCAGGCATGGCTGAGGCCCTGGGGAAAGCTGGTGGTGCCTCTCTGAAAGTGTATTTAAGAAAGAGTAAAATGCCACAAAGGTAGTGAGGAGTGAGGAAAAAAACTGTAAGAAATGGTCCAGTGACCCCTAAGGTCAAAGAAAAAGGAGAGGAAGAAGCACTCCAGACACCAAAGTAGGTATTTCCCTGCAGTTAGTGACCCCTCACCAGAGCAGTTGGATATTGATTCTTTGCGGGCACTGCTTTTACCAGTGACTTTCCTAATATATTATGAAGAAATCACTAGAAGGTCACTGCCAGCATCCCTGCTAATGATCTGCATTAGCTCTCCTTCAACTTGAGGCTGCATATGTTTATGTTTATCCGTTTGGCACTCTGTTTGTTTATCCTTGTGGGAGATATGGTATCTGCCATCTATGCTTGTCTGTCAAATCCTCTCAGCTGCTACTTGTATGTGCTTGCCAGAGACATCTTATGTGCTGTGCCCTGGTGAGGCTCACTCCTCCTCTGCTCCAGGCAGGCTTCCAACTTTGGCCTCACTATGCCAACTGGAGATCTGCCTATGCAGCTCTGTTTTGTTACTGGTCAATGTCCATTAATAATACCACTTCACATCATCTCACTAATCCAAAAGCCATCATTACTTAAATAAAACACAATCAAAACCTAATAGCATGCCACCCTTATGCTGCTGCATATGTCAAAGCCAAGTCAAGACAAAAAATACCAACCAAAGAAAAAAACCTTTAGAAATAACTACAAATAGAATGTACCAATGTTCAGAGATAAGAAACACAAAATAAACTTAGCATGATAAGTATAAACTCCCTACTAATTAAGTTTTCTAAAGACCAAATTTTAGTTTTATTCATGCTGATGGGAATCTTCAGCAATTCTATGGTTTTCACAGAGAGCCTGGATTTGCCCTGCTGTAGCCAAGATCAGCATGTGGCCTTTGAACTCCATTCTCTCACTTAAAAGTAGCTGATAGGAAGTATGTAGTTATTTTATTCTAAGCTTCCCGACCTTCTATTAACTCTTCTGGCTTTAGGGCAAATCTATTCCTTGGATATCACTTAAATTACTATTACTCCTTTCTTTGGTAATTGAGATTTATATCTAGCAAGACAAATAAACAGTGTGCTGAAACAAATGGGAACAAAACTGATGGTATTTTCTTAAATGTTTAATTTTTTTACCTCAAGAGTAATAATGTTGCCTTTTCTAGTATTCACTAGATATTCCTGTTGGCTCTAGCATAACACTATTCAGCCTTTTACCTTACACAGACATATCTATGGAAACTTAAAGACAGCTTTACCACTCAAGAAGCTTTTCATTAAAAAAAAAGTTCATCTGGGATCACTTTGCTATTTTCAGTTTTCCAGCTCATCACTAGAATCAGAAAGTCTTGGTTGCAAGGAAGAATTTTCCTTCTCCTGTTGAAATTCACAACCATATAAGTCAGCATCACTGTGGTTCTAATCTCAGCTTTCAACTCGAGGAGCTGAACTGTGGTCACTTGTTCTCTGTAACTACCAGAGAATTCAGGAAAACTATTAAGATCAAATTATGCCTTTCCAAAGGCAGGCAACTCACATGGCAATGTGCTGAGCCACCACCAAGGAATGCTCTGGATTCTATTAATACAGGGGCAATTTAGTAGCATTTTCTCTAAATATGCAGCCTTACAAAAAAGCCTTATTTTCATGTAGCTAACACAGCGGAAAATGTGGTTAGAAACTTACTAGTTAAGTATAGTAACTTTGGCTTGAATAAGAGGACAATTATTGTATAGCTTATAATTTCAGAATTAAGTTAGATCATGAAGTAGGCTACTGGTAAAGACTAAGGATTACAATAATACATATTTCTTTGTTACTGACACCAAGAGACCAATTCGCTAATTGTAGTATGCATGCATAAAATGATTAGACTTGGATGCAGTTTTGATGCATGTGTTCCTGACCTGGGTGTTCATCTACATCTTAGTTTTTTCTAAAAATTTCGTTTTTCTTACAGGAATGTATGATAAATATGCAAAAAAAACCCAACCCTAATGTAATACCATATTTTAAGGTAGCAACACCTCACAATCTTTTGAAAGCAAGATTTATAAGCACGTATCAGTTCATTGTAAATGTTTTGACAGGAATTTCCAAACAGATTTCTCAACAGCTTGCTTTCACACAAAGGCATACAAAAATACTGTTATATATAATGAAATGTTTAAGATAACCTATAAGGAGTATTGAATTTTTTAACTGCATATTACATCAATACATCTTTTCCATGGCTAATCAAAACTAGAAAACCATCATAGTAAATCTGCAGCCAGTATGAAGGGTTTCAAACTGTTCATCTAGAAAAACATAGTTTCTCTTTGCAATCCAAATTCTGCAGTGCTCACAAGAACTGTGACCTGTCAGAGCTACTCCGTGTTAAATACCAACCCTCCCCTGCTACACACACAGAGCTACAGTGTGATTTCACTGTGTAAAAATGGAAGAACACTTAAGCCTTTGTAAAGAAACTTGCATTTCTCACACTGAATAGATTACTTTAAATATGCATGAAACATATTGGATCTAAATCATTAGCAAAAATTTGAGAGATATTAGAGTTACTCTGGATAATTTTCTGAAGACTGTAGCTCAATACTCAGAAGCTGACAAAAAACACATAAAAATTAAAAGGAAAGAGATAACAAATGATAAAAATCATTAAAACACTGACTAGATCCCAAGCACACACATTGGAACATTGCTACCTAGTGATCACCTTTCACAAAAGGATGTTTAAGTATCACACTAAATAGATGCAAGGCAGCCAGTTCAAGCAGAACTATGGGATAGTTTCTGGACAAGGATAAGTTTAAAAGATCAAGATTCTTCAGCTTCGATATTAGTTGCACTAGATGTAAAAAATAGAAATTATAATAGAGAAAGTGGTCAGAAATTATTTATCACTTTTTCTTATAATTCAAAAGAGTGAAAGTCACACAAAGAACCAGTCACTATATTTAAAATTAAAAATACGAAATGGTTTTTCACATATTGAATCTTGAAATAGTAGTACTTTTAACTGCAATATTTTGAATGCAAATGTATAAATGGATACAATGGCAAAAAACAATTAAGCAATTGGTATAAAATAGGTTTCTCTGTAGCTTTTAAACATCATGGTAAAGATGTTTTGAAGAGGAAACATCTTCAGTAGCAGAACCCTAGAAGCTGGGACAGGGCACTGGGAGATGGCTTTACACATCTGTAGGCTTCCACTCTGGCCAATCTCTGGAACAGAACTGGTTTTGATGGATGGTGGATCTGACACATTGTAGCCATGCTTATTTTTATATAACTGTGTATGACTGCTACAAAGCATCCAGTTGTTTCAATGATCATACAGGATTTAAATTGTAAGTCTTTAAATTAATCTGCCTCTGGCTACTGTATGCTTCCTCAATAGACAGGAAATCTTCTCTAGTTCCTGAGCAGACACAAGAAGGGTCCTGACAGTAGATAGAGTTTCAGAATGGAAAAAAATGAGAATTACCAATTCAAACAATCAGTTTCCTGTCTTTCAGGAGCCTCGTGCCTTACTGTATAATACAATATAAACATGAGCTGTTTTCTCTTAGCATTTTCATTTCAGTTCATAATAAAATCAGTCATCTTATTCATATTTAAAAAACCAATTAAATTCAAGTTAACACATTACTTTGGAAGTGAGTTTTATGCCAATGATAAAAATGGATCCAAAACGTGCTATTCTATTTTCATTGCATTACATTATTTTTAAAAACTGGTTAAAACAAGTGATTGGCCATTCATGATACTAGGGTACAACATATAAAACAGACATTACAGAAACTGTCAGAAAATAGTTATTTCTAAACTGCAGTTTCAGTCTAAGGCCTGTTTTCTCCCATCTCACACACCGTGCCCACTGCTCCAGGAGTGGGCACAGGAGATAACTGGAGCCATCAGCATAGCTGCAGAGAGCTTCTAAGCCTCTACAGAAAAATCCTGCCAGTGATCTGGGACTCGAGTGTTGGTAAGAGGAGTCCTACCAATTCAGATAGTCAAGCTGCTGGAGAAAAGCAGAAGAGTTGAAAATAGATCTCTGGCACTGCCTGGGCCAGGAATCAGGAATGCAATATTTTTCAGCTGATTTGTTATGGAAGGACTATATAGTCATGCTACATATCTGTGTGTCCAGTGGCTGGGTTTTACTCGATTGCTCCCGTCCCTGGGAAAAATGACTGAAGGATTTATAGGCAGCTCTAGAATGCAAAGCCATAACAGGACAGACTGAAATTACTACAGGCAGAGGAAGGAAACTGTTCTTAGCAGCTGGCTGAAGGGAAGATATTTTTGATATTCTGAAACAAAAACCAAACATACTTGGACTTTTAATGGTCACAACTCCCATCACTCCACCCTCAGAAGTTTCTGTTACAGAGGAGTTCAAACTCCTCCTTCTCTCTCTCTCTCTCTCTCTCTCTCATCCTAGGAGTGGGAGTTTCTCCTCCCTCATTCTTTATTCTCTCCTAACCTTGTCTGGAGAGATTATCCCTTCCCCACAGGGACAATTACAGCTTAACAGCTTGCTCTCTGACTATGAAATTCTTGTGGCTGCTCTAGTGACTTGTGCTCATCACTATCAGAGCAACGTGAAGTGTCTGCTTTCTCCAAAAACCAGAGGGATGACTGCAAAATGGGATAAGCCATCTCATGCTTTGAAATTTAAAAACCTTTAGAGGATTTGTGGATTTAGTGTGTTTGCATTCCTTTGAAGACACAGTTAAATATCAGAAATAGATGATAATTAGGAGCAATCAATGCATCTCATACTTTTAGTAGGACTTACCCCTGCTAGTAAACATTTCTCTTAATTTTTACAGCTTACTTAGTATTCAGGACTTTATATGCTTAAGATATTTTATTCTTCTTTCAATGTTTCTTTCACGAATTTTTCCACAGTTGTACGAGATTTACAATGCAAAAATGCTGGAGCTGTGCCAAGGCAATTTGTTCTTTTCTTTAAAATGAATGCTTCTATCTTTGGGGTTTTTTCCCTCCCTTGTATTGTTTTCTTTTTTCTTTTCTTTTTTTTTTTTTTTTAAATCAAATGACTTCAACATATTCAGGCTGTCACTAAAAGAGCTAAGCACCCCTAGGACTATAATGCTTGCCCAGACAAATGTACATTCCTGTCTGTGGAGACCTAGCCGGAATGTCTAGCATCAAAATTTCACATTTTGTGCAGTCAATTCTATTTCACATACTAAGCCACAAACCCATTAGAGTTGAAAACAGCAGAGAGTCTGTTTCAAATTAGGTGACGCAAATACAGTAGTAACAGAAACCACAGAAAAAGCATAGATGTATAGAATATATGTAGGCAACCAAGTATGAAAGGCAGGTATCAGCTAAAATGCTTTCCAAAGTCACAGTTCCAGCAAACATGGCTAATGAATAAAGCAATATATTAACTGAACAAAAAGGCAATGCCATGTTTTACATTTCCCATTTACCAAATATGAAGGCAACAGAAACAGGTAATCCCAGAATGTCCTCCTTGAAGATATGCTTTATTAAGGCAAGGGCTTTCTTCCTTTGAATGTACAACTGGAGAGGACAGTAAAGTACAAACTGCTAAAGAAGGCAAACCTTGCAAAGCAAATCATTTAGACTCACAAGAGACATGATCACTTACCAGAATAAAGCAGGAGAAAAAACATTATTTAGGCAAAAAATTAGACAATATTGCAATATTGCACTGTAACTCCTTAAGAGAGCAAGATGACTGCCTGCATCAATCTCATTTTTATGAGAAGAAATACTTGAAATGGATCTAGATTTAATGTGGAGACAGAAGCAAATGGCTGTCAGTTTTTTTTAATAGAAGTGTTCTACTTTCTAAGTACAATCACGATTGATGCTGTGATTTGAAGTAAAAAAAAAGTTTGACTGATGAGACTAAATTCATACCAGTAAATCAGTGGATTAAAATAATTCAGTCACCTTTTAATATAGAATTATATGAAATTATTAGATTAATAGAAATGATTTATTTATTTTAACATTGGAAGTATTTGAAGTTACTTGTCAGTTGTCCACTCGGTTCTATCCATCTGTGGTTCTAGTCATAGCAAGTTGTTCCAATTGTTCACAGATAAAGGAAGTCATCCCTAACAGGTCAGTGCCAGCAGAACCTACACCTCTGGTGTGTTTTCAGAGATTTTGGGCCAAGAAAAATTGCCCTGTTCAGGTGATAAAGCCTTGATTTATATTAAGGAAGTTCTGTAACTCAAGAGGAGCTGGCACAAACAGTAAAGAAGCTGTAGCTATTCACACACACACACACACACACACACACACACAAAGCGCCCTGAAGAAATATTGAAGAAAATAGTATTTGCAGTTTTTAAATCAACTTTTAAAGCCCCACAGAAATGCTCTACATTTAAGAATAAAATCAATCAAATCATGCACATTAAGAAATTAAATACGATTGATGCAGTGGTTATGCCAAATTACTATTACGCAATGAGCAGTTGGCTCAGAAACAAATGAGAAAATAGAAATTTTCTGTTGAAAAAGGCTGGCTACATAAAGCAAGTATCTCCTTCACTCACTGAAAGGTGCCACAGGATATTTATCTTGCTGACTTGCTGATAATATCTTGTTTGATACTATCAGTACTGACACTACATATACTACAGTTTGCTTTAATGTCTTTCTTTCATCCCACTAAGGAAAAAAAAAGTCAAATGAAAAAGCGCCCAAAATGGCTCATTTGTTTTTCTGTATCTATCATCTAGATCTTTCCTTTTTTCCCATGTCTGTCTCTAGAAATTTATTTTACTTGCATAAATTTTCTCTGCCTTATTTTTCTTTAGTATTTTCTTCTCTTTATATATTTAAAATCAATTATTCTCATAGAAATTATTCTCACATTCTCACATTCTCTTCAAACCCATGTGCCAGTGTAGTTTATTTTAAATTCATGTGATGCTTTAGAGAAAGCCCATCTTTTGATATTTGACTAAGATGAGTCAACATAGCAAAAGAGGAAATAACATACTATTCTTAAGATATAAATACTTTGTGATAAATCAAAAATATTTCATTTTCAAATATCACTGTGGCATATTCACTCCATAGTCCATCCTAGCTCATTATTCATGTTAGTAAAATAAGTACTGAAGAATAGTTTGGGAGATGATAAAAGTTAAAAATAATTAGTCTTTGATGATGAAAACACTTCAGTAACAAATTTATCAGACCTAGCCTAACAAAGTCAGCCCACAATTCAAAAAAAATTGAAGTCTGTAGCATACAACAGGACTGACAGAATAATTAAGTAGATTTTTACCATTAGCCACTTTTTCACCTGTCTTTGCATGTGGTTCCTGCCAGCTGATCAAACTGTCAGGTGAAGTAGCTGAGGAATGACAAGGATGAAGGAGTTTCCCTTCTCTAAAATATCAAACATTTAGTGTTCTCATATTCAGACTCAATATATATCTACTAAATGTCTTCATGCTGCATCTGAAAATAAACATTGCAAGTAGAACTGATCTGCATAATTTTTTTTCTTAACACAGCAAAACAAGCATCCTTATATCAGAAAATTTTCTAAAAAAATCTTAAAGCTCTCTGAAACATAGTTGCCAGAGAAAGGAATTAGTGAGATTTAAGCCTAAAGCAAGGTCTTTAGCTCTAGTTCATTGTTGTGTTTGGAGACATGGGGGTCTTTTGGAAGATGGGTTCAAATTTTTTTCTTCACATTTTTATTAATTTCTACATTTTAATGAAGCTGGTGTGTAAATCCAATGGGATTAGAGCTTTACCATCTAAGCATTTGTAAAGCACAATGCAAATTGAGAATAAATCTTAGTAAATATGGAATAATATATATTTGGGAACTTTTTGCATAGCTTCCTTCAAACCTGAAAGGTCCAGAAGAATAAAATATGTGGGACCAAGCTTTTGGCATACTTTGTCAAGCCATAAAAACCTCTGCTGAGGGCAGCAAAAGTATCCAAGACTTGCACACAAGCAGTCTATGTTATCAAGCTATCTATAAGGCACAAGTATTTCATGTAAAGGCTTTCACCTAAGGGCCCTAAGCATTTATTTCAAAAGATGCATTCAAAATGAAATGGATGCAAAGAAGTAGCAGAGAAAATGGGACCTCTTTTTACAAGAAGTGACTATAAGTACCACCTGATTCAGTCTACCAAAGCTGATGCTAAGGGAGAATATAACTTTCCATTAATATACCAGGTGAATGAGAGGCTGGAGGCAAGAGCAATACCTACTTTTGATGAAAATGTATGATAAATTTGCTATAAAAAATGCACTCAGAAAATCAGAAGATTTTATATATGTCTCAGAAGATGTACTTCTGGAACAATCTTTCAGTTACAGAAACAACCAAATTCATCTGAGATGAAGCTTGGTAAATTCACAAGAGACTTAATTTTCTTGATGTTTTATACATTTCTTAACCTCTCAAGTTTAGGAATGCTTTCCTAATGCTTTAATGTTTTTCTTGGTTAATCTATGTTTTTCAGCATCCATTTTATGTTTCATGACTGTAAATAAAATGCAGGAAACAGTATATAATGATACGATTCTGTCACTGTAATTTTGGTCTTGTGCATCTCAATGATCACATGCCTTTGCTATGCCACAGTAAGTTTTAAAATGCTGCATTTAATAGTAAGTCTGGTAAGCCACAATGCTTGCTTTGGCTTTGCAAAGTGAGATATCAAAGAGGTATAAGATCAACTTGCCATATTTGGCACCATCAAGTTCAAGTTAAACTTGTATCCTAAGTGAATGGATAGTCAAATAAAACCATCCCTCTGGAAATAACAGGGTACTGTATATAAACTAGAAGAATTATTGGTTGTAAAGCAGTCTGGACTGAATATAACAAACTCAGCTGGCTTGAGCTCAGGGAGCTGTTTCTTTTGCTTCATAACAGAGCTTTTGTTTCAGAAGTTGGAGACCCTATGTTTAGCCCAGAAACAGACTCTTAAATGAATCAACTATGTGTAGGTTTACTTGTTTACTAAGACTTCCAAGTGTGTATTGTTTTGTCCTCATACCTTAGACAGTATGATGTGGTTGTCTGTGTACTAGTCTACACTAAAAATCTATAACTAAACCAAAGCCTTCCCTTTAAAATATTTAAAAAACAATTGTGCCAGAAAAATACCTTTCTAGTCATCCAAAATACACATCTACTCTCACACTAGTTCCCACAAAATGCCTGGTCCTTCCCATTCTAAAGCAACTCATCATGGCTTTCCTTCTTTCTGGATGGTAAATGGGTCATACTCTCTATGACCCATTATTAATTCCATTTGTCAGTTACCATCATTTTCCTACTCCCACTGCCCTTTTAATCTCCTTTCATGGACTAAACTACTTTATACAATCCAAGCTTCCCATTTCAGGTCATTACTATTATTTTAAGGCAATTTCCAACTTAAATATACACCCACCCCAGGCATAAATATAACTAGTTGAATGTGAAATCATACAATCAATCAGGTACAAGTCAGTGTGAGGAAAGGTTATAGAAAGTCTTTGTATATTCAAATTTCTGCCAGTGTGTTTCACAATAGAAATAGAATAGAAAGACCAGGAGGGTAGATCCCAACTGGATTTACATACAACACAGTAGCTGATTTTTGAGGCCTGAGAAGGAAATCCAGCTAAGATTTAGAAAAGGGAGTAAATAATTTGCCCAGTTTCTTAGGGAAGTTTTCCAGCAATCCACAATCTTGATTTTATCTATTTATAAATTAATTTGGAATTTTACTAAAATACAAGCTTAGAACCCTCACCATTGCTTTGAATGAAAACCTGGTCAACTCCACTACCCAGTCTTATTTGCCTGTACTGAACAAGGCAAGAATCTACCATTCTTTTTTTTATCATATTACTAGAAACACCCAGAGGAAATAACTCACAGATGGAGACCACTATCCCAGCTTAGCAAATATCCACAATATCTAGCCTATGGCTATATGGTTGGCTATGGTTTCTTCATCTGTACATTTCAAATCTCTTCTCAGCTTTCCTCACCCCTCCCACAAACATGACAGCAAAACATTAAAGTTCCAAAATACTTGGAAAGCACCTCTGGATTAGTTGTTTCATGTATTCTCATGTGCAATAATAAAAGGGTGCTATTGCTCCAGCAAGCACTTGCTTACCTGTCTTCTGATGCTATAACATCACAGAGGAAAACAGAGTAGTGATAATGATTCCTTTGTTGCTTGTTCATCAAACCCATTCTACGGCTGAGGGCATCAAGTGATACATTTGTTACTGTGAAATTATTTTCCTTATGTTTCAAATTATTTAATAATCTCATTGCATAGCATTATTAACATCACTATCTTAGTTATTTTAAGACATGAAATAGAACCTTTTCTTTGTCCAGCATAAGAAAAATTACAGATTCTGCTGTGGAAAGTTCACGGAGAATCTTCTGTTCACAGAAATACTTCTGCCCAAGTAATAGGAATAAGCCAGTAATTAAGGACTACATCTAAGTTAATCTTTGCAGGGTCACTTGCAGAAACAATTCAAACTAAATTTCAAAATCACATTGCAAATATCACATCAAAAGGCTGAGTAGACAGATTTATTCAGAATTAACCTCCATAATTAGGTGTAATTTAATTCACTTTCCTTCTAAAACACGTAAGATTTATACACACATTTTAATTCTGAATGAAAGCATTTTCTATGAATAAGGTTTTTCAGTTATTTTTTCATTCCTGTCTTTAACAAATCTGAACTAATTTTTCCTGTTATATTACAGATAAATTAAAAAATGTTCTCCTAACATTCAATTCATTGATACTAACTGAAAAACACTAGAGAAAGGGGAAACTGATACTAGTAAATCTAAATGATGTCCTACACTGAAAACTTTTGGAAGAGAAGTAGCACCTGTACCTAAATATTGTTTATGTAGATATATTTTTTTTTGTTTGCTTGCTTTCCCCTTCCTCCATCACAAACCATTTTTCAAAGTCAGAAATAGGAAAAAACAACACAATCAAAAATAAAAAAGACCCCAGGAACAAATTCCATTACCTCACCAAATCTTCTCTTTGCTCATAGTTTTGGGAAAAATGGTGATAACCTTTATATATAATTGATATTTTTGTTTTGTTTTTTTCCTTGTGAAAAAGAAGATTTGAAATTCTTAAAAATTATGAAGAGTTTGCCTGACTCTTGCCACTACTCTGACTAATGTCAAATAGCAGTCATCCACAGAATTAAAAAACCAACAAATATTAAGAAAACACAAAAGAAAATATGAACATGCAGAATTCATCTACGTCTGACGTCTGTTGTTGAATAATACAATACTGAGGCAGTAAACAAGGATCCAATTTTGCACCAGTCAAAAAACAACAGGCGAAGGACTCCCAGTAACATATTGAAAGTAACTGAAAAATGAAGTGAAAATTTCATAATATGCTTATAGTAACCTATCCTGATAAGTTATAAGCAAAAAAACCCCCTCCATACTTGTGATACTTTGATTTTCTTAATTTATAGTGAGAAAATTAATAGCATGATCTCAGTTAATGAAGACCAAATCATGTGCTTCTGATATCACTTACTGATGACTTATATGGATCTAAGTCTATTTATTCAGTCATGTAAATAAAACTAGTATGAGGATGAAGTCATATTTCATATGGTCTGAATTAAACTTCTCTTCCAGGGGTATCTGTCTGAGAACTCAAGCTTGCCATCAACCATCTTCTTTGCTACCAATTTCTGAATGGTTATTCTACAGTACATACCTAGATACACAGAGTGGAAGGGAAGTCTGTAAAATTTACCACTTAGGACTTACTACCAAGTTACAAAAGTTAAGGCACAATAATGAGTGATGAAAATTTCATGGTAAACCATAAAGCTGCACATTCTTTCAGAGCAAACATATAGTATTTTTAGGTCTTTTACTCAACACATTTGACTTACAGCTTAAAAATCCTGTGTTTGCAAAACAGGCTGCCTTAGTCTGATGAGTCTCATTTTACAGACTTTGGAAGAAGAGAAATAGTATAACCAAGAAATTCTATTTACTGGTTGCTTTTAAAATCAACCAGATCTGTTTTATTTTACATAGGAATGTTGGGCTTTAAACTCTGGCATCTCAGGACTCATTACCTCAGTGTAATTTCCCCTTTTCGATGGTATCATTCTTCCTAGCCTAGCTCTCACTGCTTGTTTCTTGCTCTAACAGACTATCTCAAAGCAGTTCAACATGGGTAAAAAAGGAATATTGTCCTTCTGAACTTCAGGTTAGAATAACTGTGAGATGAAGATCTATAACTGGCCCAGGGAATATGGGAAAAGTACATTTTTGTGGCAATTTATTTAAAGAAAGAAAAAGTCAGCTGTCCAAGACTGCTCAAAGGTTTGGAATGTTACAGGCATGTTGTGAGAGGCTGGCTGGAGAAGCACATGCAAGTGAAATTGTGAAAGATGGATGATAAATGAAGTTTATCACAACTCCATAACTCATCATAGGAACACCAACAGTCATATGCTAAGAACTAGGCAAAGAGATGGTTCCAGCTTTGCTTCACAAGAATCAACATATCTCCTTTAGAAGAGACCTCTTTTATAATCCTTTGTGACAGGGCGGGAAGCAAGCCAGGGCTTTAAGGCAGAACTGTCTGCACCTTTCTTAGGATCAGCACTTCAAAAGTGGTTAAAGGTTTTTAATTCCTAAGCTAGGTTTTAGTAGAACTCAAACTGGAACAAGGTAGCTTTTCAAATAGACATAATGCAAATTTTTTGAAAAAGACAGGTTCAGATACAAAGTTTTGTAAACAATCTCTTCCCTACCCTTGCCGTCCATACATCCGAATCCTGTTCCCAGGTCCAGCAGTTTTCAATTCTTGGATTGCTACAAACAGCATTCCCTTCTAAAGCCTAAGGAGACTTTCCTTGTCTCTTGTCTCATGTAGCTATATAGGTGCTCCCTGCCTCTTATAAGTATTTCCCAGGTCCTCTGTAAACTCCCCAGCTGCTTGCTCTGAGCAGCAAAAGCTTTGCCAGGTGACCATGGCTAATAACACTCAGAAACTTTTTCCAAAGAAGCCCCAACACCCCTTTCCTTTGAAAAAGTTCACCTGGATGGAATAAATCCCTCATCAGGCCTATTTTCATCTTTTTATAAAGTGTAGTACACAATAAACTGTGATCAAACAAGTGACACAATACACCTTTCATCATACCCTGGATGGAATGTTGTGTCAGGGGAAGTTTAGGTTCGATATTAGAAAGAGGTTCTTTCCCCAGAGGGTGGTTGGGCACTGGAACAGGCTCCCCAGGGAAGTGGTCACAGCACCAAACCTGACAAAGTACATGAAGTGTTTGGATGATACTCTAGGGAACATGGTGTGACTCTTGGGGATGGTCCTGAGCAGGGCCAGGAGTTGGACTCGATGATCCTTGTGGGTCCACTCCAAATTGGCATGTTCTGTGGTTCTGCGATTCTGTGAATAAAGTGCTCAGTAGTTAATTTAAAAAATATCTTACTCCTAAATTTAACTTCCTTACTTTCACAGTACAGCAGGATGTTCTGTACCATTCAACCCTCTCTGGTCGTGTTTCCTGGCAGTACCAAAACAGCAGAGAATCCTTAGGAGTTCTTTAACATATCTTTAACATGTGCTTGATCAAGAAGAGCTCACTGACCTATTTTTTTCACTTAAAATGAGACTTTTTAATGTCATGCTCAGATATTTGTTGGATGTATATAAGAGCATATTTCTGTTGCAGGCAATGATGCTTTACCGGTGAGGGAACAGCAGGGTAGGGTTCGTTTTGTGAAACAAGTCATCTTTTCCCATTAAATGACCTTTACTGGTATTAATACAGTTTGCTGGTTTGTTTTGGTGATTTTTTTTAAACTCCCTAAGCACAGGTTTGACACAGACTATGGAAGGCTGGCACAGGCTTTAATTTTTATTAACTCTTTACATTTAATGACTTTTCCTTAAACAATTTATTAAAAATCTTGGATCTGAGTTATCTACCAAATCATGATCCTCAGAATACAGACTTTTAATCTAATTAAATAAAAGCAGCAAATTTTTAAGACATGAAGATGAACATATTTTCTAAAGTGAGAGGCCTAAGAAGTGGGAGAGGAAGCAAAGCACTGAACATCTATTTTTAAGGGGAATTTTTCAGAAACAAAATAATTCCTGCATTTCTTGTTGCTGTCTTCTGCATAGAAAGAAGCCACTGTTTTACAAGCCAGACCATTTTGCCTTTGGGGAGGGGAAGTCAGGAACAGGGAAACTCCCTGTTGAAGGGACAGCAGCAGCATTCCCATGCCTTTAGCCCATTCCTGTGGCTCCCACAGCTGGAAATTAAACAGAAAAAGTGGGTAATGCAAACTTGTGGTCAGGTTTCAAAGCTAGTAGATTGTACCAGCTTGACATGTTTGAAATCAAACTGTGCATTCTTTCATTCCATTTTTCTATTGTTTGATTGATGTAGGTGTTTGAAATTTTATGGATATCCACTGTGACAGTGTACTATTGCTCTCCCCACCACCATAACTTTTAAAACGTTTGTTTTCCTCTTTCTTAATGCAGTATAAGATTAAATTTCACAGTGTGACTAACAGTGTAAGGGTAAGAAATATAAAATGTATTAGCAGCTTTATTTTGTAGGATAATTTCATGGGTCCTTCTAAATTATTTTTTCTCAAAAACGGTAAGTCCAGTGAAACATATCATGCAGATATGCTATCACAAATACGTTCCCACACAAATAACAGGATGACAAGCTACCATCTCTCTCCCATTACTTTTTATAATAAAGAATAATAAAGCTCTGGAGATTTCTTGGGAATTTAAGACATATTCAAAGCTGATGATAACATGTAAATTCCTTACAGGCTAAGGTAAGCCATCGGGGATATGACGCATTGGACACAAAGTAGTTCTGATAAATCAACCCTGACAGAGACGAACACAGTGACAGACCCACAGGCAACTCTGAAGTCAGCAGCTCTACTGCTTGTGAAGGTTGCCACAAAGCATAACATGCCCAGGTATTTCCACCTGCCTGTTGATTATTCTCATTCCTGTCAAAATGCATCTTTCTTGCAACACTGTCATTCACAAAGCATTTACTTTAGGCTCCAAAGGCAAACAGGCCAAATTCAGAGCCTTAGCAATCTGACATGAGCCCACTGCAGTCAATAGCTACAGCTGCTTATATATTCATGAAGAAATTTGTCTCAATACCTTAAAATGTGGGAAATTCTGACCTATTCAATTAAGTGCAATTTAGCATGGGTTTGTATGAATTTAAGGGATTATTTAAAAAGACAAAACTGCAAGATTGGATCTTAGATACTATCTGGAATTGTTCTATTAGTTTTACCATCACTACTTCATCAATCTCTTCCCCTGGGCATAAGCAGCACAGGTATCACTGTAAGGTGGAGACTGAATGTCCATTTTCATTTAGTCATTTGCTTTCTGAAAGAGCAGGGCACTGGAAATAAGCCTTTCTCATTCCCTTCTTCCTATAAGTCTCCCCAGGTTTTTCAATACCATAATCATTTTGGGTCCAACAGAAAGTATATACAGTGAATTAATCATCCTTTTTCTTTTCCTTCATCCACTTCAACTTCCCTCCAACTCAAAAGGATAGTAACATCATTCCAGTCTATATTTGTCTTATCCACCATCCAGATGCCCAGGAAATATATATTGATTCTACTTTTCATATATAAAACCACTAGTTACATACACTGATTTTAGAAATGTCTAGCCACCTTGTAGTAGTTGGAACTAGTCCTGGGGAGAAGAAGATACATATAAAGATATACCCCAATGGGGTGCACAGATATAATTACATGCTTAAAAATTAAGCACCTGCCAAAATACTACAAGGATCATAATCATAGCTGGCTTGCAGAAGTGAGAATAAATAAAGGATAGAAACAGTATTTATGGTAAAGATAGGTTGGATGTTTTTATCTAGGGGAAACTAAAAGACAAGATTGCTATATATCATCTGGAATGAATTTTGAACCTTTTACATACCTAAAAATAAAAACAGATGTATAAAATCCTATTGGCATAATAAAGCCAAAGGTTATTGTTGGCAAATGTGATGATCCCTAAAGTCTATCTTTAGGAGGACTAAAGGATGGGATAGACTAGATAGGATTCTGAGCAATCTAGGGATTATATACACAAGGTATAATATACATATATGTTAATATTTAGAGTAAATTTTTTTCTCTACATTTCTCAGTCTTGCTCTAATATCTGATTATAATTTGGTAGAGCATTAAAAGACTAAACCATATAATAAATTTTGGAAAATTACTGCAGTCATCATCTGGAATCAATCTGAATACAATAAATTAATCCTTAGCATAAAATAAACATTGCCTGCTACACATCAGAATCTGAAAATATACACTGTAGATGCAATGATCATACCTGAACGTTGCTTTCTCCATACACTGAGAATCTGCACTAATACTGCACCTGTCACAGAAAGGTGATCTGTGGTTTCAGTGTCTGACAGCACTACAAACAAACAGGCATATAACCTTCGTTATTTTGCCCACTGTATGTCAGAAATTCTGCAACTCATTTTATAGTCATTCAACAGGACTACATTTTGGAATGTTCGGATTTTTTTCTGATCAATGTTTTGGTTTAGCAATCTAATGTCAAGGCACTATGTATAAATTCACCAAAATATTTTTCATGATACCTCTAGAACTTTCATATGTAAATAAGGAAATAATCTCATAATCTATGTGAAAATGACCAGACCAAATTTCATACTGAAATAGTTGAATTCCGGACTCGCTATCATGTACTGAAAATTGTTATCTAGTACACAATTTATTTATTTATTGCTATGATAGCTTAATAATCAGTAGTCTTTAATCTTGAGTTTTACATCACCTGACTTGTAAAATAAGAGAGTAGTGGAAGCAATGTAATGGAACTTTCATTTCTTTAACTAAGAATCCAAATGTGAACTTCCATATTCCTATCTTTTTATTGCCTATTTTATAGAATATAATATAAATAAATTATGATAGATTTTCATTCAGAGCTTTAAATTTTGTACTTTTTCATCTTCCTCAACTATCACTACACTAGTAGACCTCATTACTTTTTGCTTCAGTCCAGACTGGCTACAAATGAATCTAATTATTTTATAGTTTGGGCAGTGTGCCTGGCAGACAGCAGGGCTTGGACACCCACTGCTGCTTTGAAGATACATGTTGAAAGAAAAACTTGACATTTTTCTGATAAAGTTAATAATTTTCATGGTATTGACTAGAAAATAATCACTTCCTGGAAAAAGATCAAAATATGGGCAGTTGAGATTATTACTGACTGCAACAGAAATACTGAAGCATTGGGAGCATCTGTTAGATATGCTTTTTAAAGTGTTAAGGGGAGATGAAAAACACTAAAAGTGAACCAAGTAGAAATCAACATACTGATCATTTAGTCTAACACATATTATAGAGAAAAAAGGTGTATCACAGTTTCAAGATAATATAGATAGAAAAAAGTGTATGCAAAGATATTCTGTTCATCCTGCATTTACTGATTGTTTTGTGTCTCACAAAGTTGTTATATTCTTCTCTGTGTGTCCTAATATCAGATGCAAATATTCTCATTTTTTTTACATTAAACAATGATTAAAATAATATTTTCTTGACTTGCCTTTTTAACATCCATACAAATTCACAACCTGTAAACACACTCTCTTTGAGAGAGGAACTGTGTGCTCTGCAGAAATGTATGCCCATGGACAGGAAGCTTAAGGCAATCTGGCAGTTTTCGTGCAATCCTTGTTTCATTATCCCCTGTCACATGAACTACTCGATGCCTTCGGGAGCTGCTGTTAACACACCCAGCCCACTGACCTCCTGGGACTGGTCCCCAAGACTCTGTTAAGGCCTGTGTACTGGAGGCTGCCTCACATTTCAAAAGGGCATGATCAGCCCTAAACGGAGTTTTCAAATCTTAAAAAATTAAAAGGCACCAAATCAAATTAAAAGCTTTGCCATGCCTAAATTTTAAAGCTACTACACATAACTCAACCACTTTCCTCAAAGGGGTTTCTCTCTCTTCTGGGATAAAAACAGAATTTGGTCTAGGGAAGAATTACTGCATGACATGCTAATGCATGTGATTCAGTTTTCATCAGCTAGGACTACTAAAATGGCCATTATTTTATGAACTGATGTGGATAATGAGAAATATCTGAAGTCTGCCAGCACTCTCATATGCCAAGGCAGTTGTCATTTGGCAACCTCTGCTTTGAGAGGATGTGTTACTTTGGAGGAATATGAGTTAAATATAATGGGACAAATATTTATATTAATGTATTTTTTTCCTTTTATTATTATTATTTTTTAGATGCACTTTATGTTTTGGTCCTCATTTTCTCAAACTTGGGCAAGTAAGACGGACCCTCTTGAGGCACAAGATCTCCCTGAAGTGTTACCCTTTGTTTTCTCTGTGTTCTTTGTTACTGATCAGGATAAACTTTTCTTCTACTTCAAAGTACTTTGACAAGTGATTCAGTTGCAAGGTGTCTATGCATAGGAATAGGAAGTACAGGACTGTCATGACTGGGCATAAATTCATTTGCTATCAGCTATTCACCTTCTTAGTTCTCTCCCTGTCTTAATTTCCTCCAGTTAAAAGGAACTGTGAGGGTGGTAGCATTAGTATTGCCAAAAACTAATAAACATGCTACAAGTGTGTGACACATGCAGACCATTAGTCTGTGCCTGCACTGCCTCCTTGTGTATTAGATAGGCCACCAGTACTCCCCCAACACAAAACAATACCACAAAATGATGCAGAACAGGCACTGTAAGAGGCTTTTTATGCTTAAACATCTGTGTTCTTAATTTGTCAAAAGTCATAGTTAAAAATGGACTGTAGTATGTAGATATTGGCCCACTGGTTCTAAACCAGCATTGATTGAAGCAGAACTGATCAGGGACACTGTCTGATAATAAGATAAACAGCGGCCAACAACAGTAACTGAGCCCATCTACACTGTTCCCTGCTAGTTCTCCCAGCCTACATATTTGTTTCAATTGGTCTCCAGTAAAAGAAAGTTTCAATTGGTCTCCAGTAAAAGAAAGTTTCGGATAAATCATAAAAAAAAATTAAATGTAGGAACCAAACAGACACCAGCAATTGAAGGTAAATATTTGAAAGTGTTGTGTTGCAAAACCGTGACAGACTGAAGTTTTAGCTGGCCATTGAAAAAATTCATAAATGGCAATCAAAATATAGATTTTTGACAGTTTTGGTGTGTAATGGTAATATCTAAAAACCAGACACTGAGAAACTAATCCCTACTTCAAATATATATATATATATATATAATTTTCAGTTGTCTTAAATGTGGCAAATTTTGGCACCCTTTTTATGTCATATTTTAGGAGATGTATCATGTGTCGAACTAATTGCTGTTTTTTTTCTTCTCTCTTGAAGTATAATTATGATTACAAGAAGTTATGATTACAACAAGTTATGATCCCAAAAAGAAATTCATGCAAATAAAAAGAATGGTAGGTTGCTGTATCAATTAGACTGTGAAGTGCTGTAACGTATCAGTAGGTGAACCTTGAAAGATTAGGGAGTTTGGCTGAAATAAGCCCCCAAAACTTGAGCTGAATGACCAAGCTGAGTTGGCAATGCTGCATGATACTTGATACTTCCTGCTGCTTGCTGAACAGGATGGAAATGTTGTGCTGTTTATATGCTATAAAAGGCAATTTCAGTAATATTTTTTCTCTCTTCTGAGGGAGGTGCAGGAAGACCAAACTATTCTACAAAACAGTCATGATTAAGATCCAACAAAGTCAGTTAGACCAGGAAATACGGTGATTGCTGCTTTTCTTCAATGAACTCCACAGGATAACAGAGTTTTAACATTCTCTTTTAACCTGAGGCCAAACACATAGCACATTCCTAGAAAAATTCCAGTCAGAATATCTTCCATTCACAAATGTGTGGTCCTACAGCTCCACAATCCACAGAGAAACTAATGTTCCAGTCATACCATGTGCTGTAGCTCTTCAAAGAGGTCACCTGTACCAGCATTGGAACAGTGCTTACTTTTGTATATATTAAGGCTATATAAAGCAAGGAAGGAGGAACTTCATAGAGAACTACAAATTTGTCAGACTACATCTATCAATGAAAAGAACAAAGTTAATGAAAAATGGTGCTCCTTAACTGTGCTAAGATTTTATGTAAATGAAGTTACTTTTCCTCTCATATAACAATATAGAAGCATGTTGATAATAAGGAGGGTTGGGGAATAGAAAAGACAATATAAGGCTTGTAGCAGTATCTGCCCAATTCTCAGCTCTGTAGCATCTGCAGAGTCCAATGCCAATTTGTAATTTATACCCAGGTTATACATTATAACCTGCTGCTATAATGTAAGACAGTATCAGTCTCTGGTTTTCATTTGTACTGTTTCTATGCTTACCTGCAAGGGACCCTGTACAACAGAACGTTACTTAGGGATGAAGATACATTATATTAAAAAACCTAACATCGAGTGTAACAAAAGTCTTGTTCAGTTCTAAAGAATGAATTCCAACAGTAAAACAAAATATAGACCCTTATATGGTATAAAATACTATTTTCTTTTGAGGAAGAAAACGACTAAAGGTTCCGGCTGCTAACTACATTAGCACAAAACGTGCTGACAAGATTTTTGCATTTATGTGAAATGAATTTAACTGTTGATGCTTTATTTTCCTAAGCCTTAAACCTCTGCCTAATAGTAGACTTCTCCCCAGCCTAGAAGACACTAAGTCATTGGTTTCTACCAGCTGGTATAAAGCACTGGCTTCCATCAGTGCCTACCTCCTTATCTCCTTGCTTCCCATAGGTTCAAAATGCAAGTGGAAATTGTGACAAGCATGCAAGTATCAGCATTAAAGTAATTTCTAATAGTAGTTTTATCTTTAGGAAGGGCACCAATTTCTACAGAAAATCACAACACAGTAAATCAGATTCTATTAATACCTCCCTTCTTAACACCACCTTTGGCAGTCTTGCAGATTACTCAGGGTTTAGGACAGTTACAATAGTGTCAAACCCTGACACTATTACTTGAACACTAACTATAACCTGAATTAACTACCATATAAGGAAGTAAACCCCATAGTTAAAGACAGTATTATTCAATGATTTCTACCAACATAATTAATTTGGGAGAACTTGTAGAAAGGTATAATGGCTCTTAGCTAAAACCTTTGGCCTAAGTCTGTCATCTCCTCTTCCTAAACATTCTACTAGTTCCTATCGCACTAATACAGCAAGGCACAGTTCTCTATTAAAAGAATTACTATTTCCAGGGTTCAGCAGGAACAATCTGGCTTCTTAAGACTTGAAAATCCTCAGCCCTACCCATGTGCCAAATCTCTCTTTTCTTATTTTTAACAATATCCCTTATTTCTGTTAACCAAGTTCTGTAAGAAGGATTATACTTATTTATTTACGAGGTATCATCCCTAAAGTAAAAAGCAACACAGGTTATTATCTTGCTTTGATCTTATCTTCAAGGAACATTGAAGATTAAATTTTCCAAATTTGTTCTTATCTTCATGATCCTGAAGAACAGGAGGCAACTTTGATGGTTGACATTTTTAACTCTCAGTGTTAACCATATTAACAAAAAACTGTATAAAAGCCCGCAGCAAGAGATGTATGAACTCCTACCACCTACAGCTCCCTTCCCAAAACAGGAGGCTGTTTCAAACAGCAGTCATGTCATTTAACCCTTTAAATCCCTAATGCTTACCTTAACACTAACTTTATTCCTTACACAGGCCTAGAAGTTTTAACCTCTCACACTGGTGTTTCTGGTAGCAATTCCTATTAGTGCACATTCAGTTTAAAAATTTAAGGATGTTTTCACCAGAAACTCTAGGAATTCAACCTTCAGTATAAGTACAGCAACAAATATGCATCCAATTTGTAGCCGCATCTCAGCCCTGCACAATGCAGCTGTCACTCCAGCTTTGCCTATTCTCAGTACACTCTCCACAGGGAAAAAAAGTTGGTAATGTTAATGTTCCTGTAGTCTTTTGCTACCTTAGCTAATGAGTACTGAACTACGCTGTTTCGTATTGAATTTCTTTTACTATCCTCTGCCCTCCCTAATTCCTGGGAATCTGAAAGAAAGAATCAATGGGTCATTCCCTAGCCCAAAGAGTTTGCTGAGGGACAGAGAAAGCCTTGGCTTCATCCTTCAAAACCTATGATAATGGAACTGGGAGAGTTCAGTGAAGCCTCAAGCTATGATTGGTATCAGCAAAAGGTATATTACCTTTCTAGAAGATGGAATCATGGGAAGTCATTATTTTGTCTATGTGCATGCATTCAAATATTTCTCTCCCTTTAAAATTACAGAAAGAAGCTGATTAGCATTTCACCTAGCAGAGATTATTCCACTAATCTCCATTGGTAAGATGTCTTTTTTTTTACGAGGGTTCACTTCCCCAAATTTCTTCCCAACATTAATCACATAACACAAAACTCTCAGAAAACATAGATCTGCACCAGAAAAGAGACTATGATGAAATATCTACCTACCTAAATCAAAAGAAATAAAGTAATAGAGAAGGCAGTGGGTGATGACTTAAGGCAGACATTTATTTTGCAATATTCACTTATGTGCTGTGAACAGAATTGGAAAGGGCATCAATGTCTGTGTGAAGCTAGAAACTAAAAGTCAAGATCCCTGAGATACATGGAAACCAACAATAAAAGCATATCCTTCCTTACAGTGCACTACTTATTCCCAATTAAATGACTCCTTTATATACAGAGAGAGGTCTCTTGTTTTTGGTGATGTCAAGGAATATGCTGGGAAAAACACAGTATGATTACAAGAGAGCCAAAGAAAACCGTATTTTCACTTATATTGCATTACAGTGCCTATAGTCTGAAGCATGTGAGAGTGCTGCTGCTGTGAGTTTCTTGTAACCTACAGTGGTCCAAGGAAACATATTCTCTTCTCCATAGTTCCTAACCCCTCCCCCTCTCTGCCCCAAAATACAACAATGACCCATCTGTGCACATACAAGAGAGCAATTCCTAATATTTAAACACGGGCTAATCTGCCAACGTTGATGTATCAGGGACAGAACATAATGAATGTCACAGTGCTTAGTCTTTCTTTTCACTAAAACTGTCTTGAAGAGTAATGAGGAACAAAAAGGTCGACAGAAAGAACAAACCACTGTGGATCACAGCTGATTCAAAAAATAACATTCTTTTCTGCTTTTCTTTGAAAAAAATTTCACATTTTAACCCTCTTTCAGATTCAACAAAGAACATATTTCTCCTGACATTACATCTAAGGGTTGAAAATTTCTAACAAAAATCTTTGAAGAATAATTTTATGGCACTCAAAGCTTATCCATGCTCTGAACCATTATCTATTCTTTGGCATATTTTCATGGCACCTAGGCTGCAATTACTTCACTCTAGAACATCATCATTGCAATTAAGAAGGTTAAAAGCAGTAACTAACAAAATAAGTTAAATGTAACTAATTTAATTGTAAATAAATAGTCCTTAAATACTGAATTTGACAGGCTGCAAGATGTGAATCTTCATCTAAATGGCATGTAACTTCTCTCTCGTAACTGTTGAATTTGATGGCAGTTTCTTAAACGTCTGTGTGGCTTGATATGCCAGCATGCAAAAATAACTGAGCTAGCTCTAAATTAACGTAGTCCCTGCACTAGAATTAATATAGAATTATACAGAATTGTATATTAATATAACATGTTATATTAACCTGGCTTAAAACTTTGCATTTTTTCTTATTTGTTCTTCTTCAGATTGATGTAGGACCACAAAAATCAGTGGGCATTCTTCCACTGACACTTTGGGAGATGAACCACGTACCCTAAACTTTAAATAATGGTAAAGGCACTGTGTAAAATTAGTATTCTCTACACTCTGAGAATACTTGTTCTTTTTCACCACTGTCTGAAATACTTCCATTTCTTCCCTTGGGCAGAGAGAGAGTTTTTCCTTTTTACTGGTATACAGTATAGCTGTACTCATTTAGGCCAACAGGAACGCTCAAAAAAAAAAAAAAGTCAGAGAAGCAATGTGTGATAAGAGAATGGAAGTAGCAAGAATGATGGTGACAGAAAAAGATGTGTTATTTACAAGCATGAAGAGGAAACTTGAAACTTTAGAGCATATGAGATTTTCCAGTGACAAAGTATTGAGTAAAAACAATTGCCATTGGGACTACCTACTGACATGGTAATGAAGGAGGCTGAAGCATCCAGTTAACTTGATCTGTTTTAGACAGAATCTAGTAAATGACGGAACAACACAGACTGGCAAAGAAACAGTAATGGTACTGACTTTTGGGGACCTGTACGTAGTTAAAGTTAACTGTAAAACCAGATGAAATATTCTATAAGCAGCTGGGGGTAGTCTCACAATTGCTGGGGAGATGCCTTAGTGAACAGGGTGCCGCTGGGCTAAATGGCTGATGATCTTAGAGGTCTTTTCCAACATTAATGATTCTATGAGTAAGTTTTTGTACAGAAAAGTGGGATGCATATGGCATTTTGGTGCTCCACAGCTGTACTGCAGGTAACTACCTGAGCTGCCTGAACAACCTTGTGTATCTCTTCACTCATGTGAATGGCACCCAACGCACAGCACTTAAGGGAGCTCAGATGTGATGGATCTCAGTCCCCTCAGTTGCAAATATAATGATTATTATACCCACTGTTTCAGAAAACCAAGGACAGAAAGAACTAGTTATATTACTACAGTGCAGCAAAAATAAGCTATTGTAGGAAAGGACAACAAATTTCTGAAGTATTCTTTGACATATAAAAGAACATGTATTTTGATAAGCCACAGGCTTATTAATTGCTGTAAGGCATAAAAGATCTCAGTGAAGGCAAATTTTAAAAAAATCTATATACGTTTCTACTAAAATGTGACCATGGTTTTCTCTCATTTTTCAGAGGAGCCACAGCAGAATCTGATCCCAACGGAGGATCTTGACTGGACATACCACCTACCTACGGGCCGATCCCCGTAACCGACTGCTGCACAGGTGGGGCAGGACAGGAGCGCGAACGGGAGGTTTCACGGGGAGGAGCCGTGACACCTGGCTGCCCGGGCTGCAGGGTGTGGTGAGGCGGGGATCGGGGCGCCTGTTTAGTGGCGGGCTTTTCCTTCACCATCCCGCTCATTTCTTTCTTACAGTGGCCTTGGAGCGAAGCTCCCGGAGGTTCCTCCAGGGTGTGTGAGAACAAACTGCGCCTCAGAGGGGTGTGAGAGGGAACGGGCCGCCGGGGCCGGACCTGGCCGCCGCACAACGCCACCGGGCTCATGTTTTCGTGGACCCTGAAAGGGCCACCCGGCAGAGGCTTCACCTAGCGCCCCGGCTCCCTCAACGCACGTTCCTCCCTCAACTTGCCCTGCCTCGCTCCCTCCCAGCCGCCGTCCCCCTCCCCTTGCTTCCCGGCGTCCCGCCAGTGTCGCCCCCGGCCCGTCTCTCCCTCTCCCCCTCCGCGGTCCCGCTCCGCGGGGCGCCGCGGCCGCCTCTGCGCATGCCCGGGCCAGAAGGGCCCGCGCATCGTGGGGCGGGGGGCGGCGGGGCGGCGGTTGCCCCAGGGCGCGGACACTTCCGGCGGTGCCCCAAGGACTCTCCCGCCCCCCCGGACCCCGCTCCCGAAGCGCCTCCGGCACGGCCGCTCTCCGGCCGCCCGCGGGCGGCCGCCGGTGCCCGCGGGAGCGGCGGTGTGCCGCACGCCGAGGCGGAGGGCGGTGCTGTGGGCGGGGCCGGGGGAGCCCCGCTATTGGCCTCCGCCCGCGGCTGCGTGTCAGTCGGGCTCCAGGGGTGGCCCTGGGAGCCGCTCGCCCAGCCCTCTGACGGGATGAAGCCTTTAGGGGGATGCGGCGCTCTTTGCATTTTGATTAAAGCCCCTCAGCTCCCCTCAGTCTGAAGGCAGGGCACCGGGGAGGACGGGTCGGAGGGGCCTGTGCGAGGCCGGGCGGAGCGTGAGCGGGGCGAGACAGAGAAAATCCCTCTCGGTTTATCACGTATGGCTCTATAGGAGAAATCATCTCTGGGAATATAGTGGAAAGGACGGAGCTGGTATAAACTGAAGGCGCCCGTGTTTAATTCACACTTGTGGGTGCCCAGCATGGAGATGCAGAGAAGGTCCACAAGGTGGAAAACGAGAAGGTGGCCCTGGGACTCGGCTGTAACCGTGCTCATCACCTTCGCTATCCTTCTCCGGACTGCAGAGGTCAGAGGAGGTAAGAAAGCAAAGGGGAGCCGGGGAGTCCAGTCGCCTCTCTCTCCTCCTCGGGGAGAGGACCCAGGGCACGGTTAAGGCCGCGTTTCAGAGGAAACCTGTCAGAGCGGCTCCCGGTGCTGGGGAGGCGAGAGCACACGAAGGCGCTTGGGGCCGGCGCGGGGACCCGCTGGGAGCCCCCGGCGGCGCGGTGGGGGTGCGTCCCTCCCAGGTGCCGCGGCGGGATGGCTCCCGTTCAGCCGCAGCCTTAAACTTTGGATGTGGTTTTAATGAGGTAAAGGGGATGCACATTGGCGGGGCGGGAAGATGAAAGAAGTAGTTGTTGAACAGAGCGACTTATCCTTTTCCAGCACTGGACTCTGTTTTGTGGAGTGTGCGTCCGATTTTCAGTGTTGTTGAACTGCTCAAGTTCACCAAGTTGTGACTGAAATGGAACGACAAGTATCTGCCTTCTCCTCAGAGGGGCGAGGAAAGGGAAAGTTGGGGGTGGGGGTGGAAGCTCTGTGCTCTGGCTTTCTCCATTCTCCGCTCTGTTTTTTTTCCTTTTGGAATGGTTTTCAGTGGGCAAAAAGTTTTCCAGGACGCAAGGGTGGGAGACGATATATTTGAAGGGGCCCTTTGCCAGCCGATGCGGAGGGCAGCCCCTGGGGTAGCGGCGCCCCGCAGGTGGAGATGCCCGGGGCAGCTCGGTGGGCTCAGCCTGACGGTCGCTGGGCTCCACACGGGCGGTGTCAGCGCCGGCGCGCCGTGCCCAGCCTGCTCCCCACTTTGCAGCCTCCCCGGGCTATCGAGTGGTCCCTTAGGTGTCCGTGGACCTGGTGGGCAGGGTGCGGCCCGCGGGGGACTTGTAGTGGGAACAAGAGCCAGGCAGCAGCGCAGCAGCCTCAGCAGAAAGGAGTCGCCGCCCCCTCCCCCGCACCACTCCTCGCGTCCTCCGCACTTCTCCCCTCCGCACCGCTCCCCGGCACGGCTCAGCCCCAGGCCCCCGGCCCATCTGGGCTTTCAGAGCTGTGCTCGCACGTTCGCGGAGCTGCAGCGTGTAGTCTCTGGTGGCGGGAGAGCTTTCCTCTCCTCCCGAGGGTGAAAACGCTGCTCCTTCCTCCCTCCCTCCCTCCCACCGGAGCCCGCAGTCGCATCTGAGGGCCAGTCTGGCTGGAATGGAGATTTTTATTTTGCTGTGGGGCTTAACTCTCTGGAATGAAAGGTTTATTTTTTACACATTTATTATTTTAACGAGGTACTTCTCGATCTGAATTCCTACTTTCCGAATCAACAGGCGTCCTAGAGGGAGCAGGGAAAGGTGACCAGTTTCCATTCAAGCCTTTATACCTGGGCACAACCTTGACGGTGTCAGATCAATCAGGGCTCCTGCCCCCTGCTGGCCCCGCTTCTGACAGGGACTGCAAGGGGTCAGATTTCATTCCTATTGCAATTCCACGGACTCGGTGGAATTACACCAAGAGTGAATTAACCTCGCAGAGCTTCAAGGATTCAGCTACTCGTTACTATGTCTGAACTAAATTTCTTCAAGAAGTGATACTGTCCTTAAAGGCACGATCGATTTCTTATGACACTTTTCATAGTAAAACTGACTAAATTAGGTAGGATTTATGTAGATTATGTTTACATAGTGGGTTGGATGCAAATGACAAGTTAAAAGAAAACCTAAATCCAAACAGCCCAGCAAAAATCAACAGAAATTATGCGGTACTTACTGAACTATATTCAGCAACATTAGGCAGACTAATTTGGTTTTGGTAACTTTATTAAAAACTTGTAAATCTTTTCTTCTAGTCTTCTGCATAAAGGACACTTCAGAAACTTAAAACTACAGGCTTCTTGTGTTTGTAGAAGCATTCTGAAAAGAACTTGGTTCTTGAACTTTTCTGAAATACAGTATGCTATTTGCTTAGAAACTACAGGGAACTGTGTGTTTAGGGCTTGATCTGTTATTGAAGTCAGTATGAGTTTTTCCATTGACTGCAGAGGGAGTAGAATTTGACCTAATTTCTCTAACAGAGTACAAGGGAGGTATTTCTGAATCATCTTTTATGCATTCTAATCTTATTTAAAGCAGTTAAAAGATAACATAGGACATAATGACTCATATTTGGAAATAGGAGAGGAAAAATAACAAGGAATAAAATCAAATAGCATACTACAGCAGGTAAACAATATGACTAAATGAAGATGCTGGATAAAATATGAATGCTGGGCAAAATACGAATTGCCCTTATAAACGCTTTAAAATCCTATATTCTTCAATTTTGTTTTCATAAACTACCTCTATGAAAAGAAAATTAGCTTTATATGAATACATCATGTAATCATATAGCAGTGACTTCTTTTTAAGACAACAAAAACCATTCCATGTAGACAAACCTGAACAAATTCCTAAAATTCATGACTTTTTCCAAGTTTCTTTATTTAACACACACACGCGCACACACACACTCACACAAAGAGGGAAGTATGAGGTGTCTTTCATAGAAGTAAGAAATGGTGTGTGAGGGTGTGTTTGGGCTTTTGAGTTATTTCTTCTTTAGACAGAAAAAGTTACAGAAGTGAGAATAAACTGAATGGGAAAAACAGTGACTCATATTTGGTCAGCTCAGTGCCCACCAGCTCTTAACCAGCTCTTTTTAGAAAATATTTTTGCTTTAAGACTTGGCTAAAGCAAACAAAATTCAGTATTTTAAAAGACATCCTTTGATTTCCTTTCCCCTTCCTTACCTTTAATACTAAATCTGTTGGTAATGTGTTTGGAATGAATAAACTCATTTAGTTGAAATGGCATGGCTTCAACACTATAAATTTTTTGTAAGAGCTTGACATCAATGCACTATTGTGATGCTGATTTAAATTTCATGGGCGAGAAATGAAAAATCAGTCTTTTTATTATTTATAAGCTTTTCCAAGCAAATGGAAATCCAGCTCTTAATCTGAGTAAAAAAAAAGATTTAAGAAACCTTACTGAAAATGAGGCTATGAAGATATATATGGAAAACACACTTTGGACCTTCTATGTAAGTGACAAGCAGATTTGTTTCTAATATAGGATAGATACTTCTTACTGTCCTCTTAGACAATACAAAGGTTCCTTGTGCTTCCCCCACCCAGGCTTGGAAACTAGTGGGCGTTCTAGGTGCAGAAGGAATGCAGAACTGGGCCAACTAGTGATGGCAAAAGGAGAGTCTTCTTTGTGGATGCTCACTTAACACTGTTGCTTATGTGTAATTGCTTAGTAAGTTACACTGTAATTGCTTAGTAAGGAAGATATGGATCTGTTTCTTGAATGTATCCAGCTGGTCTAAACCTGTACAAAATGAAGTTTTAAACTAGAAAAGTATACATTTCTTCTCAGAACTGTTAGTGATGTAAAGCACTTCTGATTTTAACTGATCAATTCACTTTGAAGATTGAAAAAGAACACAAACATTTAAATTATTCTTTTATTTCTTGGTGAAATTGTTTTGCGTGTTAGTTTGTGTGGGTTTGTAAGATTAATATTCACAAAGTCAGCAAAAATGAATAAATCAAAGAGTGACATCACTAGATGCAGCTAGTGGTCCTAGCTGAAGTTTTTTCCGAGTCCCAAGGATCAGCAGGTGAAATGGTCCAATCTCCCAGTTTGAGAGAGATGTGCACGTATACATCTGTTTTGATATATAATTTAGATTTCTTAATTGTTTATAAGGTAAAATAATTATTTCAACTGCAGCAGCAGACATCAAACAGTAAAATGACTGGTATGTGGTGTTAATTTTCTAGAGCGTGTGTCTTTGCATTTAATTTAGGAGCCTCCACAAGGATCCAAGAAAGGACTATTTGGGCTGCAGGAAATTATGTCTTTCTACTAGCTCTGCAGAAAAGAAGTTTCTCAACTTCATTTTTATGTATATCTTAACAAATGTAACTGTATAAAAGTGCATATAGAACACCCACAAATACTCGGTGGTTTTGGCTTGAAATAATCTGTCTCTGACACCTATACTTGGAATGACAGTAGGAAAAAAAATCTTTGATAGAAAACATTTCCTGGTGCTATCTTTTGTTCTGATTAGTAGAAAAAAAAAAAAACCACACCAAAACCAACCCACCCCCAGCCCCCTGTTGCTTGTAAATTTGGTGTCTGCAGCAGTTGTAAAATGTAGGAAAGAGGCTGTCATACTCATTTTTACAATTGTCATGCCTAAACTTACTTGATGTTCTCCAAGTAGAACCCTTAATACTAACATAGTTGCAGCACACTAAAGGAGCCATGACATTACTACTGACGTGAAGTTATACCTAAAACAGACTGGAGCAATTATGTCTTTTCCGGGTTTGTTTTGTACAGTGGCAAACAGTAGGGTTTCCATCTGCCAGCAAGATTAAGAAGTTGCTTTTCTTTTCTCTGTAGAGCACTCTGCTTCTTTTCAGAAGAAATCCTCCTAGCATTGGTTAATTTATCATTGTTCTGAATATTTGTTGATAATAGGGGGGAATAAATTAAGCAGAGCTTCGGAGAAATCTCTAATGTTCTAAGAATGTGAAGTCTCATGCAGTGATAAAGATTTGCCCTCTGAATGGACACAATAGAGAGCAGTGGCTTAAAAGGAATTAGGTTAACACACATGCCTGTTGCAAGGGCTTATAACTGTTCTACTCGGTATTAAATACCAAGTTTACAGACTGTAAATGTAAGGATTAATTGTTGACCCGGTTATTGCAATAGTAGTAGAATCTGGCAAAACTTAAATTCCTTTTAGCACATTAGCACACATAAGGGGTTGTAAAACCTTTGAATTTCAGGTCTGGGACTTCACTGTGTGTCAAAGTGTTAACGCACACAGTGTGTGAGACAGAAGGGATTTGGCAGAGCTCATATTATGGAAGTGAAGTGTTTTCTGCAAACCAAACTGAAAGATGTATTATAATAGATGATTTAAAAAAACAAAGATCACGATCCTGCTATATATAATGTCAGTGGCAGCTAAGCTTTGTCTGTAATACAAATTAACTTAGTTGTGAGTCAAATTATGGTCACATTGTGAAAGTATTGCTGTAGAATAAGTGTTACCTACTCTGTTGCTTAGCTGTGTACCTTACTCAAATTATCATAGTAATCAAGCATTCATAGTTTATAAAAAAAATAAGTTCAGGATTTTACAACCTTGCTGTCTGCTTAAGAGGAATTCCTGCTAATATTAGTAGAATAGAGAACTGAGTCTGATTTCCTTGCCTTGCTCTCATAAGAGAGAGAATACCTTTGACATCAGTGACAGTATGGTGGAAACTTTTAGTCGTATGAGTTGTTTCTCTATAAAATTAAATAGGATTATTTTAAATGGCACCATTTCTAAATCTCGTCCTTAGCTGTATTCTGTGCTTAAAGCTGAAAAACGTACAAAAGTTCCACATTTGAAAACTCCCATTTATTAGAAGTTACTTATGAAGTCTTATTTGGGTTATTTCTGAATAAATAGCTTGATAACAAAACTTTTAAGTGGGCTCAGTTTCTTTCATGTTTAATTGCTGAGGGAACACCTTGTCTGTTCTGTAGCAGGGACCATTTTTTAGACTGTCTTTTTTTTTTTTTTTGATAAGGCAATAGAAACTGGATACCTCAAGAATGTAATACTTGTTTTGCTGATTTTCACAGTTGAAAGTACCGTGTCTGCTGTCTGTACAGAAAGAACTTTTTGAATGTTTAGCAGAGACCTCAAAATAGTTAGGCACTTGGACTGCAGTCCTGATAGATTTTGCTGTGGTGCTAAATGATTGAACAGCTCCACAGAAATATGGAGACAGCTGTTAAAGTGTTGTAAACCCATGGATCAGTACAGGTCTGCACCAGATGATGAACTAGCCCAATCTTCTGGGGTAACAGGTGAAACCTTTTATGGAATCAGCATCAGGTCTTGAGTGCTTGATTGCAGTCAATGTTGCTGAACAAGTGATAAAAGTAAAACCTATCTAGCCTCAAAGAAGGTCTTGGGTAATAAAAAAGTCGCATTTTATGGTAAAATACATAAAACAAATATGATAAAAAGTCTCAAAATCTAGGTTGCACTCCAGAATTATGCAGTCTAACAAAACCTAGAAATATTCTTTTTTTTTGCTGAATATTTCCAGTACATAAATCAGCCTGCAAGCTAAAGTTGTTAAAGATCTGAGCCTGTAGCTGAATATAGACAAGTTTTCCACTGTTTTCAGAATGAGATTTGAGTGAGGGTTTTCGTGGTTTTTTGGTTTTTTAGAGGGGTTTGTTTTTGTTTAGTTGGTAGGTTGGTTGGGTGTTTTTTACTTTATGAGTGTTAGAGATTGGTCATTAAAAGGAGCTATAGTTAGTAGTTGGTGAGTATCAAAATTGCATCCCATATATACCTAAACTATACGCATAGTCTTTGAAATACTATAATGTATTCAGTAGATTTGGCAGCATAAGAAGTCAATGAAAAATTTCCAAATAACTGGTATGGAAACAGAAGTAGCCAATTCTGAACAATTTCACACAAGCTTCTGTTGGTGAAATAGTCAATCCTAGGCCATTGAAAGCATTCCTATATGCATCTGGATAATCGCTAGTTCTCATAATCATTAAATATGAAAGCACTGCAATAACACGTTCTTCTAACAATGTCACCAGTCAAGATCCCAATTACATAATTAATCTAAAAGCTAACATAGGAAAATTCTTAACAGGTAAAACAACCTTAAAGTATGTCTCTAGAAATATATATAAGGGCAACATACATTTGGTTTATCTCATAAATTTGTATTCAGTTTCCTTAAAAAAAGCCCAGCTTGATTTTCAGGAGCACTGTGTAATTACTTTAGGCAACTCAATTGGTTTCATTTTTGTACCTTGAAGATGCTCTGTAACTCACTTCTGCAGCCCATAAAACAGAGTTCATTTTATCCAGCTCTGTGAAGTCCTTTGGTTAACATCTATGAAAAGTGTTGGAACCTTCACAAAGGACACTGCAGAACCGATGCATTTGATGCTTCCTCCCAGAGCAGTCTTCTGTTACATGTCTGGGCTCTCAGTGGAGCTAGGATTCTCAGACTGCCAGGCCCAAAACCATGTGAGGAAGGGCAGCTCTACTCAGAGCTAGCCAGTAGGAAATGCTGAGGACAGAAGTGTCTGATCCTTTTCTAGTGCTTAGACACCTATGGCCAAACTGCAGGGAATCGTTGCTTGGGATACAGAGACTGGAGTCTGCAGTGGGAAGGTAATAGAGTCCTTTCTAAGAACTGGGAAGCTCAGTGAAGCGTTTGGGCATAACGTGCCTTTGAATTCCTGCTTTTGGATGTTTACTTCTGTATTAATGCTCACCAGATGAAGAACACAGTAAAATAATAAGTAGAGATAATAATAATTCTGTGTATTTGTGGTTTTAAAAGATATCCATCGTAAGTACCCACAACAAGTAAAAAGTCTAAGGGTAAAAACAGAAACAGAAATATTCTTACCACATTAGAAATAGCACAGATTTCTAGTAATAGATGGGCCTTGTCTTGTATCCTACAGGTCAACAAGCTAGCAGTTTAACAAATCTAGGTTCTAATGCTGCTGGTAAAGACCTCTTATATTCATTAAGCTTTGGACTATTTAATGAGTGTCAGAAACCTTCATCATAGCAGTGTTTATCCTTACCCAGCTTTAGAATACGTGGAAGGTCCTTAGAATGAGCACTTATAAAGATTCAAAATTTTAAGAAAAGTAAATAAACTAAATAACTGTAGGCTATTATGCCTCTAATGGATAGCATGGTTTCAAAAACCTGTAGAGCAGCCAGTACCTCCTATTTAAGTCCCTAAGTATATACCTAGAAATCTAACCATAGGTAGCCTATTTTGTAAGTCTTGTCTACAAATATAAGGAGTCCCTTCATTAATACTCAAGAAATATACACATTTTAGCCTACCTACCAGACTGTAACAGCTAGTACATTTTAAATGATCTGTTACAGTGACATAAAACTGGACTAAAACTTTGAAAAAACACTACATTTAGAACTGAAGATTAATGTTTCAATGTTCTTTAAGTTTTAGTTTTTGCAGTGGTTCCATTGGAACAGATTACTGGCAGAATGAAACCTATTTCCATGCAAAAATATGAAGTAAAATAATAGTAATTTAGAGACATTAGTCTTCCTAAATTTCTCAAATAATTCTTTTTATGGGGGCAAAGTAAGCTCTTTTCTACTCCAGGGCTGTATCTCACTAATAAGGAGTTATTGATTGTAACTCTTAAAGGTGCTTTGTGGAGTCATCACTGATAAATTTGCACTTTCACATCAATAAAGAAAAAGGCATTGCTGAAGAATTATGATAACTTGAAGTTACCTGTTTATTTTATTGCAAAAACACATAATAATGTTAATTGTAAAAATACTGTTTACTATATCAAAAAAATGGAAAGGCAAAGTTACTAGAGGTATTAACAGTATGGCAAACACTGAGTTGCGCCCTCCATTTGCTAAGTTATATCTGTAAAGTAAAGAATAGTGGCTCTTTTTTTTTCCCTTGAGTTTTGTTATTGTTTGCATTTAAAGTGTGTCCTCCAGCATGCAATCTAGTAGCATCTTGCAAATTATGTGGGTGAACACAGCCTTTAAATAAGGAAGGGTCATTGGTCCTGAGCTCCCTCACAAAATTAAGAGACTAAGACCCAGGAGCTACCAGACCAAAATCTAAATATAATGGGATTTTAATTTAATATAATGGGATTTTAATTTCTTTGCTTTACTAGGTATTTGAACAGAAATAAAAATATTTTAGTCTAAATGAGTCATCCCCTAAACAATTTCTTATGGGAATGAATTTTGTAGCCAGAAGTTGCCACTGCAGTCACTTTCCTGTCAATCCTGGAGAGTTCCACTTTGAGGCCTGACAATGAAGTCCTTCCTTCTGAAAATGCAGGTGGTTGTTTCCTGTATATACCCTATCTTCAATAACAGTCTTTCTTGAACTGTTTGGTCCTTAGGCACCAACACCTTTATCTGCAGCTAAAAAATGCTTTGCTGTTCAGTTTATAGCAAGGCAATAGGTGTCAAGCTTGGTACACCCTATCTGAAAAGGTTCTGTGCTCTATTCCCACTGCAACTTCTAAGTGTCTTACAGCACATTCAGTGTTAAATAGAAGAAAACTCAAGGTGTGACCTTTAGATAAGTCCATTCTGACTTCCATGGTTATCTTTTAAGGAATAATCGAACTCATTCAAAAGTTCTCAGTTCAATGAATAATATGTTTTCAATCTGCATGTATACCAAGTCTACTGAGGACCAGTGCATACATGTGGGATGAGATGATTCTAAATGTTTGACCCCTTCAGATCTGAGTAAGGCATGAGATACTGAGTGAGATCCACACCAGTGTGCAATTGCAGCCACTCGTGGAATTGACATATAAACTGCTTCTCAGTACAGCTTTACCTAGGTTAGAAACCTGTCTGGGAGCCAACGATGGGTCAAAAAAATTTCTGAAAAAGCACAAGTAGATAGTTAAGTTTTTCTTCTGAAAAAAAAGTTTCCAGTAATAGAATGTTCAGGTAGTTTTCTATGAATGAAACAAATATAACACAGAATTTGTCAATTTATTTGTGACTGCAGCAGACTTAAATTACTACATGGAAGCTGATATGTATGCTAAGAAACAGGAGCTCAAGTTTTTTGTATGCTTAAGTGTCAATTTATTGACATAGGTACATTAACTACTTAGAGTCATACAGGACAGAACATTCTACTTACATGAAACAATACAGCTCTATTTTCTATATGTGTTAATGACCTAACATTTACATACCTAGCATTGACAGTAATGTCACTCACTAACTTGATTTGAGTAAAACTTCTTAAAAAAACATGTTGTAAATCAAAATGTTTTCATAAATGAAAATTTATTAAAATAAAGATAATTAACTTTAAAATGTGATTGTAGCTAGAAAGATAGTATGTATAGATTTTAGTCTTTTATCTGAAGTTATTGTGGCTGGTATAATTCCAAAGATTACATTGCTGCCATTAGATGCACTGTTGATCCATCTTTTTTGGGTTCTGTACAGTTTACCTTTGCAGTGTCAGATGGGCTTTGTTACAATGCAGAAATTTAATGGTGGCCACTGAAGCAGAAACAAGGAATTTTATTAAGGTACGTTTTACTAAGGTACTAAGTTCACCATGATCTCAGTTACAGACAGGATACATATTTAATAAACTAAGATATTATTAAACACTGTTTATTTAATTACTCTCTACGTTTAAATAAATCCGGATGTAATGAACCCAACATGACCATTTCAATGCAAATTTTCTTGCATTTGTTGCAACTTGTCCCTGTCTTGTAAAGTGCATTCTTTTACCTAGGGTTATGGATCACCTGCAAGAAGCATTCCTGTAGAGAGATGGGGAATTGCTAAGCACTTTTACTGAAAACTGGGGTCATCCTTGAGACAAGGAGACTGGATGTCACCTGTTGCATAAGTCATCAGCACAGACTACGTGTCCAAAGGGCTTCAGTTTCTGCACTGTTGTACAGTTTCTCAGTCACTCCTTTCTCTGATATCATGACTTGTTATGGTACCTGGGAACCTCCACCATGGACAGTTTCCACCAAGAGAAAGGCAGAGCCATGTTATGTAATAGATTCCAGCTCAAATATCAAGAAATCTAAGTGAAGGAAGCAAGTCCTCTGGACTTGAATAATGTGTGTTATTTACATTTGTGACATTATAACATATCAGCAATGAATCTGCTGTTTTCATCAGATTCTGTTTAACTCCAGAAGATACAACATTGAGCGATGGTAGTAGTTGTTGGGTATAATGCAACAGAAAGGTATCATAATTTGATCCATATGTGTAGTATTAGTATTAATAAGAATGATATATCACAAGTTTTGTTTCAGTTTAGAGATTGTGAAGTGCAGTGAAAGCTGTGATGTTTTTAACTACATGATAATAATGTTCTTTTTCAGTCTTTAATAGCATTATATTTTTACAATATGTGGTTATTATTTCATTTAATAGTATGCATTGTCATAGCCTTTAGAACAAATGTATCATTGTACATAGAGAAAGTCTAGGCTTGAAAATGCTAACCAGAATTGGTAGTCAATTTTTACTTACCTTCCTCCTTTCCAAATAAACAGAAAACACATGAAATTTCCCTCATGTTGTTGACTTGTGATAATCTTTCCTGACCCAGCAGTATAAAAGTGTGATCTAGCATCCACTTAACTCCACTGAATTCTTTCTATTTCCAGCAGAGATATGCTGACAGAAGTTTGGGGTGTTTTTTACTTTCTTCTTTTTAATTTATGTGCTCTTACACATGTTTTAGTACCATTTAAAGTAGCTTAGAACATTTTATATTTCTGCCAACATCTTTTTTTTCCCCCTAAGTTTCCTATTTAGTTACAATAGAAGAAAGCTAAAGGGAAAGCAAAGGAAGATTGAATATGACTTTGAAGCTATATTTAATATGAAATGCTTTGGACCAAATATTCTTATCCATACCACTATAAATATGGAAGCTCGTTGAGTGAATGGATGTACTTCAGTAATACCACAGTATTTGGCTCTACAATTTTAAATATTGCAAGTTACAAGTTATTTTGGGTCTTAAGATATTATACCACTAATTTTTGTTCATGTGCTTTATCTTCTTTTTATTTGAAAACCAGGGACTTATGATGGAGCTAAATGATTAACTTTTTGGTATCTTGAAAGATACTGGAACACTCAGGTTCCCATCTCATGCAATTCTGTTTTCCAAAAAGGGATTTCTGAATACTGCACCTTTACCATACCAAAAATCCCATAATTTTTAAACACTTCTCCTCTGGCTACTACTCTGCAGTCTTTCAGTGGCAGTGAAAGTTGCACATGTCTTTCTGAACTCTTTTGACTCAAGGACATATGCTGTTGAACTTTGCACTATAATCATTAGTGAGAAGAATAATCCCCTGCAGTTGATTTTATATCAGTGGAAAAGTAGCAGAGTGGAAACTTGCATTTTGATTGCAGTCTGAAACTCAGGAGAGCTTAGGCTGAAAACTGCAGGCTTGCCCTGATGAACACGATCTTCTTTTCACAGGGTTATCTTGGGACTTTGTCTGGCTTGCCTGCAAGAGGTGACCTTGAAGTAGCAGTGCAGCATGGCCATAAACATCTGCATAAGGGACCTATTTTCCGCATCTGGATCTTGTATTTTGTTGAATTTGCCTGGCAAACAGTTGAGTTTTCAAAGCTGATGTCTAAGTTTCATAAGGAGAATTAACTGCGTCCCAAGAACCGGGGAACTATTTGCATGATGCTTATTTATTATTTCCTTACCATCTGAAATTTTGGCACCAAATTGGAAAGATGCAAAAGCATCACATCATATAACATTAATCTGCAGTTTTCTTTACTTTTTCAGAAAATTATCCAAGGAAATTAAATAGAAGGTAAATCATTTAGGAAAGCTATTTTATGCGCTGCAAGGAAGGTCTTGTGGGAGACCCTTGATCTGTCAATATATGGGTTATACTAATGTTGCCCCATGTAAGTACAAGCTGTAATCTTAGTTTCTGGACCACACAAACAGGCAAACTGTATGCCCTTAGCATTGGTGCTCTTTCTGGTTATTTCTTCACATTCCCAGAACTCATGTGGGAGCAGCATGCTAGAGAAGAGGCAGTTTTCAGGAAAAATGGAAGCTCTCAGGATACAGTGATGCTGAGCACTGCAGAACCTATGAAAACTGGCAGAGAGAAGCCATAGTTTCAGGTGAAAGCTTCCAGACTATGCTCTTCTCTGACTGTGAGTTGTCTTCCTGCCTCCCTCCCTGGTCCTCTAGGCAAGCAGTTTTGGCTGTGGGAGGACTTCTCATTGTCCTTTACACTTGAACAGGTTACCTCTAACCAGTGGGGGCCTACACTGCAGTTTTTCAGGAGCTGTTCATTTTAGACTGTATTCCTACATGTGTGTTCTGTGGTAACAGCATCTACTGCTTTCTGTATATGCACTGAGCAGATTATCTGCACAGTGAGCTCATCAAGAATTTGGAGACTGATGTAGTGGCAACATGGTCAAGCCTACTGAATGCTTGTTCCAACCGCTGCAATAGTTACAGGAAATATATTAAAAAAATCCTGAAATTCCCTGAGACAAAATTTCTACTAGCAAAAAGAGGGGTCTTCTGCAGAAACCTCACTATATGGTAGCACTAGGCATGATGCAGGAGGAGCCATGCATCTTTTACGTGCCTGTCCAGTTTATCTAAAGACTTCTAAAAAACCACTTTACTTTATTAATGCTGTTTGAAGTGGCTGTCTGAAATCTTTGATATAAATTAGGGAAGCAGTTTCTGTTACTTGTGATCTGTATGTATTTAATGGGTCAGCCACCTTATCTTTGGAGACAGACTACCTTTTTTTACATTAATTACTTCATGTAACTTGTCATTTCTGTAGAAATCGTTACTTCATCTAACTTGTCACTTCTATGACAAATTACACTTCTAGAAATTCTTTTAAACTGACTAGTTCTTTTGCTATTTTATGTTTTGTGAATCACAGTTTGCAGAAATAAATAAATAGTCAGCTGTGGACTATTAGCAAGAATATTTGTTCTTATTATTTGGAATTTGTGGTTTAAAGATTGTCCTATTATTACTCTGTTTCTTGTCTGGAGGTTTTTTAGCAGGAGAACTAGCAGGGAGTAATGAATAATCTTGTTTATGGGTGAATAGTCTCCCAGTCAGCCAGGCAAAGAAAGGCCATTATTCTAAAAAATAATGAAGAATCTGGTGCAAATTACAGAAAAGAGCAAAGGGAAAAGGAATGTAGCAGTGGTTGACTTATACAGCGAATTGGAATTTTTACTAATATTTCTAGTGACTGATTCTACGTTACTTTACTGGTTCAAATTATTATAAGTAAAGCAAAAATAGGCATCAGTTACCAGGAAAAAAGAGTGGGAGTTCCTTCAGTATGGTAGTAACTAGAATTGTGTGGAACACCTATAGAAAATACATTATATCCATTAAAATTTTTTTGTCAGTACTCAACACAGAGGTAAGACTAATACTTGGCCTGTGTTTTTACAGTCTTCCACTTGTTTGTAAATAGCTGTTCAAATAGTTGAATATTCATCCGCAGTGGTATTTTGGGCCTTACATTGATATTTTGTTGACATGTAAAGTGAATGATAGCAGGCAATAAATCAGCTGTAGTTAATGCCACAGTGCAGTTCAAGGATGAAGTAAGGTCAAATCTACCAAGCACATTTCTCAGCTTTCACAGTGAAAGTCATGTAAAACTTTGCCTGTCCAGATAAAGTGGTTATGAATTTGCCAATGTAAAAACTGCGGAACAGAATCAGAGAAAAAAAAGTCTATTGAAATTCTGTTTCCACTCAGAAAAATACATTAGCGAAGGGATCCATAGGAGGCATGACAATGAGCACCTTAATTTTTCCCAAGATGTGTAATTTACAAACTGTTTTCTCTCACTGCCTCTGTTAAGTGCTTGTCCATCCAGTACCTTGTCCTTTTACCACAGAGAACTTTTATAGCTTAAGGCTTTGTTGTTGGCTTTCTATACGTGTTTGTATACATATATATGCTTTCTTGTTTACTTTAATTTGCATCAATGTGAGTGCAGTAACAGCTCTGGATTTCAACTTTAAATTGCTGAGCACAAATGGAATTTTATTGTACTTGGTCTCGAAAGTACAAACCACATCCATTTGCATTTTAACTTGGAAATAATGGAATATGTGATTCAGTCCATTCAGTCCTTGCAGGCAAAGCAGGTACATTTTTCTTCCTCTAACTGGATGAGAAATTAGTTTAGCTGCTTCCTTATCACTTTGTGTCTGAGAAAGACGTTATATATAATCAGATCATATTTTAATGTTAGCAACAGATGATTTTCTGGTAGCAGATTATTGGCACTTGAATGTTTCTGAAACTTTTGTACTAATTTTGAAAATAAGTTCCACTTCTTAAAAATCACATATTAAAAGTGTGTATTGTAAGTTTCAATCACCAAGACTCCGCGTTTGCAAAATTATGATTTTCCATGTGTAGTCAAGTAGTTTGAAAATCTAATCATAAAAATTATGTTGGATGGGATGAACATCTACATATTTAAAAATGAATAATCCTGTTAAAATATTATTATGGTGTAGGAGTAATGTGCAATAAATCAAAATAGAATGCAGCTACTGCTTGGATTACACACACGCTTTTGCAATGAAATTCATATCCTTTTTGGAGGCTGTGTACTGTAGACATGCAAGATGAGTAATTCTTTTTGTTGAGGGTTTTTTTTTTCCTTTGTCAGCTGAACCTGTTGATGTGCTAAAAGCATTAGAATTTCACAATTCACCAGAAGGAATATCAAGAACAGCAGGATTTTGCACAAACAGAAGGAATTCAAAAGGATCGGATGTTGCTTACAGAGTTTCAAAAACTGCACAGCTGAGTGCCCCAACAAAGCAGCTGTACCCAGGTAAGATTGTCAGAAAGCTGTTACTTTACTGCCTGTGTTTTTATGGTATCTAAAGCACATCATCAGTACCACTTCTGTTATTCCTAGAGTTGGGCCTGTATACGTAATTAAGTTTTTATTGGCTTCAGTTATAAAGCTCTTTGTCAAATTATGTCACTGCCAGAATTGACTTGTAAGTCATATCACCTGTTCTTTCATGATGCTATCTGGTGGAAACCTGGTGTGGTGGCTTTGGCAAATTTCCTTCTGTTTTGGCAGGCCATTCTAAAGTAGTAGTACTTCCTGGAGTATTACTACGGTGATAGGAGTGAGTTGTCATTGGCCATTGCAAAGTCATTCCCAGAAGTACCATCTTTCAAGAATTGCCTCAGAGTATCTGGGTACTTGGGGGACTAAACAAGGCTAATTGTGGAAAGCTGATAATCTGATTCCATCTTCTCTCAAATTTCTCCAAAATGAAATAGCCAAATTTTGAGAAAGATTCTTTGGATGTTGCAGAGAGACTTTTATTGCATTATTTTGCTGTCACTTGTCACTTGACTCAAACTGTTGAGGGAATTAATAGTAAGAATATTAAAAACCAAAATCATGAAACATGAATTTTCTGTTTTGACACATCATGCAGAGTTTGAACAAGTCTGTCTATAAACATATAGATTAGATGAGGCAAAGAAAAATACTTTTTTTTTGTCTTTCGAAGTAGCAATCACATAGATATCACCCAGATCTCTAAAAGGGTTAAACAGGCTTTATTTTGTAGTAATATTTTGTTCCCAGAGCAACATGAGAAACAGCTCTACACAGTTCAAGTGCAACTTACATGTTCCCTTAATTCATCATTTTATTATTGATGGAAAATCAAAGCACAATTCACTACTTATATAATATTTATAGTATTTTTTAACGCAGTTCTTCATGTTTGAATATATCCTCTCAACTAAGTTGGATGTAGTTGACAGAGCTATCCAGCTGAAAATATCATTCACTGAATGGCACATTAGTCTATAATGTCATGCTATACACGTGCTATGTTTGCAATTAAATACTTCTTCACCTTAGTAAGGATAGCAGAATAGGGACTGCTCTTTCTTTAAAAAAAAAAAAAAAATGCAAAAATGCTCCACTGTATTTCCTTACAAGGAAAGGCTGAGGGTGTTGGGCCTGTTCAGCCTCAAGAAGAGACGACTGAGAGGGGACCTCACTAATGCATATAAATATCTAAAGCAGGGGTGTGAAGAGGATGGAGGCAGGCTCTGCTCCAGGGTGCCAACCACTAGAACACGAGGCAATGGGCAGAAACTGATGCACAGGAAGTTCCACCTGAATATGAGGAAGAACTTCTGTACTGTACCAGAGACCACACACTGGCCCAGAGAGATTGTGGAGTCTCCCTCACTGGAGATATTCCAGAACCCCCTGAATGCAATCCTGTGTCATGTGCTCTTGGATAGACCTGCTTGAGCAGGGAGGTTGGACCAGATAACCCACTGTGGTCCCTTCCAACCTTACCCAATCTTTGTTTCTGTGATTATGAATTGAAAAACTGCACAAGTTGCACAGTGCAATAAGCAGGCACCTTTATAGTCTGAGTTTTATAATGTGTGTGATTGAAACAAAGTGGTTCAACAAAAAGCTTTAAATGAGTATTCAAATACAACTGAACAGAAGATTAAACTGACTTGGAATCACTGTTATTTTTTTTTAAAAAACGTTTAGAGCAGTGCAAACACCTTCTGCTAAATCAAAACCTGAGAATCTAGAGCTGGAAGTCTGAGAGCTTGGGTTGATTGGCACTTATTCATGAATCAGATTGTAGTATAAAGAGGAAATCTGGCAGCTGCAGTTATAACTGTTCTTATAATTCTTGAATGCCAGAACATATTGGCTGACATATAAATTTCTATAGCCTTTGACTATCATAATTTAGGTACTCTTCTTATTTATGCTTTTAGTTTCTGCTTTACAACGGGAATGAGTTTTCTTGATTTTACCAATTCGTCGTAACACTTCTGCGTGCAGCAGACAGAGAAAAGCATTGCTCACCCACAGTATAAAACTTTGCTTAATACAGGAAAATGTCCTACTATCCTTTACATTAGTAAAAAAGCACTGAAACAATTTTTGGGGGGTGATTATGGTAATTACTTCCTTTTGAGTCTTGTGGAATAAGCATCCTCTCTCCCGACCACAAGAAATTTTCCTTTTTCAGAATATTCCTAAAGATATTTTAGTGATCATGTCCCTTTTTCTTAGTGCTCTGTAACAGTAGAAAGACTATAGAAGATATCCAAGATAAGATCAAGTGGTGAAATATCATTTTAACTTAACAACACAAGCTGTAATGCATCCCATCCTTACTTTCATCTGACTCCTGTAACTCATCAGGAATCAAAATATATCCAGCAATATATCCATCTATTAAAAATATGAATTTAGTAATATTTACCAAATTCCCAAAATATAATAGGCTTTGATTGCACTGGCTGGAAGGCAGTATATAATTGTAATGATAAGTGCTTAGATTTAGTTGTACAGTTTGTTTACATACCCTTAGTTGTCATTTACAAAAGCATATAGGAATGACCCAGATGCATACAAAGATTTTTCTAGATAGTTTCCCTCCAATTGTTATTTTTAGTTATTGTTCAAATAGAACCATCCCAATAAACAAGAAATTTAAAAGCACTTGAGAAGACTTTGGTAATTATTCCAGATGTGTGTCCATGAACTGTATATACATAGGAATACATTCAGTTTTACATGTTAGAATGTCATTTAGTTTTTGACTTTTTCAATCAAAACTCTGAAAGAAATTGGCTTATAATTACACAAAGTAGATTCAACATTTGGGAATATTATGTCATAGAAGTGATGACAGAAACTACTGAACTGAGGCACGTGACTCATTTTCAGTCACTTTTCTTAGAAAGCTCCCAGTTTTATTTCAATAGGATTTTATCAGTTTGAAGAGCACATGCCCAGACAAGCTGAATTAGTATCACCTGCCTTAAGCATTTTCAACATATCTTTCAGATTAACAGTGCAGATAGGGCAAGTGCTTAGTGCTTTTTGAATAGTTTCTTTGGCCTTTGTTGACAGTCGTCTTCTCTTTTCCATTTTTTGTCATCTATTTGCTCTGACATCAAAAGGTATAACATACAGTTTAATTTATTCTGCTTTACCTTGTCATGAGAAACCTTTACCACCATTTACTCACCAGAGTAAATGAAACGTTTCATATTTATTGAGCTTTGATCCCTTCAAAATAAGATGTCAAAATGATGTATAAACATAGCCTATATTACTAGAGTGTTTCAAAAACCTTCTATAAAAAAAAGTAAAAAACCAGTAGAAAGCACACAAAATGTTATTGCAGCAGACAATATAATAAGTGTAAGTTTTCTGTTTTAGAAGAGTAATATATCATTTAAAGCACAAGGGAAGTTCTATGCGTTTTGTTTTCATATTGTAATTAAAGAAGTAGAAACTTGTCTTCACAGAATACTCTAGAATCTTTAAAGACTTTTCCCACAATACTTGTCTTGGAAAAAATCTTACATTTTCTCCATTAGAAGAAGAAATTCCTAAATCAGAGTTTGATGAAGTTTTACGTACTTTTATTAATTACAAAAATGCAGCATGTTATTTTATTAGAGCTTACTCTATTATTATATTAAAATTTTTAAGAACAGTTTATCCACTCTCATGCATACAAAGTTGCATTGCCAATGTTATTATTAGTTTCTTGTCTATTTCTTGTATGTCAAATTGTACCTGAAGCCACATGGATCCAGATCCAATATTCTTAATTTTAGAATCTCAGTCTTACACTTTGTTTGTTATTAAGCCTAATAGAGTTTCACATCAAGTGAAATGCAGATTTACCACAAGATTCAATGTGAGCAGTATTTCAGTACTTCCTTTATATCATCTATATTTCAAAGCGAAAGCATCAGGAAATAAATGAAAATTGGTGTTCTTTGGTTTTGCCTAAATCTCCCATTAAATAAAACTAGTTAAATATTTTTTCGATGTTATGCATAATATAATGCTAGAAAGACTCAAATGTATGTTGTAAGAGAGAAACTAAAATAAGTGGTTATCAAGGGCTATTAAAGTGCCTGGAAGTGTATTTGCTATAGCAGAGATGCTTATTATGTTGAGTGAAATTGTAGTGCACACTTTTAAATTAGAAGATCGCTAAACAAAAGATGAATAGAAAAAATAATGAATGTGAAACTATCGTGGTTCTTTCATATATTGTATTATTACAGGAATTCACAATAGATTTAGAGCACCTCTCCACAAAGGAGAGAGAGCTGGCATTGTTCAGCATGAAGAAGAGAAGGCTTTGGGGAGACCTCACTGTGGCCTTCCAGTACTTAAAGGGGGCTTATAAAAGAGAGTGAGGGGCTATTTACACAGACACGTAGTATAGGACAGGGAGAATCAGTTTTAAAGAAGAGAGAGTAGGATTAGATGTTAGGAAGAAATTCCTTACTCAGAGGGTGGTGAGACACTAGAACAGGTTGCCTGGGGAAGCTGGGGATGCCCCGACTCTGGAAGTGTTGAAGGCTGGTTGGATGGGGCCCTGAGCACCCTGGTCTGGTATGTGGCATCCCTGCCCATGGTGGGGGTTGGCACTAGGTGAGTTTTAAGGTCCCTTTAAAACCAAACCATTCTATGATTTTATGGTTTACAAATTATGTTTTTAAGAACCATTAAGGTATATCTTTCAGGAATTAAAGTGAGACCACAATGAAAAAAAAGATAGAAAAAATTTTCCTAATATCATTTTTTATGTACTCGCTTTTGAGAATTAGAAAACCCCAACAGTTTGTATGCTAGATCCTCTGTGCTTATGGAAAAAATGTAAACTTTTCAAAAATGGTTTCATCTTTTCTGTATTTATAACTGTATATATAACTTTGTTTACAGGTGGAGATTTTCCAGAAGATTTTTCAATATTAATGACAGTAAAACCTAAAAAGGGTATCCAGTCTTTCCTTCTGTCTATCTATAATGAGCAAGGAATTCAGCAAGTAGGTGTTGAAGTTGGTAGATCCCCTGTATTCCTGTTTGAAGACCAAAATGGAAAACCTGCCCCAGAAGACTATCCACTTTTCAGAACAGTCAACATCGCTGATGGCAAGTAAGTATAAAATTTTAAAGTGAGAAACAATGCCACAGACCACTGTGTGGGTGCTTATGGTATTTACAAATGTTTTCTTAAATATTTAAATGAATCAGGAATGTGGTTTCTAGCTAGTTTGACTGCTGTGGTACAAAATCAGAGAACCTTTGCAGCAGACTACAGTTCCAGCTTCAAATGTTGTATACAGCTACAAATAAAGCAAACTACCTTTCTTGTTTGCCATTTCTATAAATGAAGAGTGAGGAAATAGTCATAAAAGTTAAACCCACCAAAACTAAATCTATGAAGATTCTTCCTGTGGAATATAGAAAGAAACTGTTTTCAAAAAGTCTCAAGGAATAGTCCACTAGAAGAATTGTCTGGTCCATTTGAAGGTGGTAGGCAGAGTGAAGACAAGTTGACAAAAGTGCATAGAATTTCTCCTATCCCAAGCCAAAAGATCAATAAGATGGTGGTTTGAGATATATATGTGTAATGAAATCAGGGAAGAAGAATCTGGACAATTAATCTGAAGTGCTGCAAGGACTTACGCTGCACCCCCAGTAAAGGAATTAATCTCAAACACCAGTTGCATTATTAAGGCAGTTGTTAATTTTTGATAGCTTTGTAGATGAGCAGTCATTCTCTGGGAATGTCATTCCAGTGCTTGTAAAAGGACATTCGTTCTTTCAAAAACTTTTTATTTACTGTGCTTCAGTCCAGGAAGAGCAGCCACAGCCTTCAGAGATACACAGAAGTGAATATTACTAAAGCAAAAGAAAACAAATCAGTAAGGAAGGGCCAAAACTGAACTGTAATGAATTACATTTATAAAGCAATAAAGGAGAAAAAAAATTAATTGTCTTCTTGGCCTTGTATTACCAGGCAATGGATTTACACCACAAAACCTAAACTTGATGCATTTCCCTAGCAGAAGGAGTGTTAAAACAAAGCAGCAAACTTTTTTTTAATTGACTTTTGCTAAATAACAAAGATTTTACATAGATTTCAGAATTTCCCCCAAAATGTTGAGAAACTGACAAAAACTAAGAAATAAAAATGAACTTGGTTTGGTACGATTTCCTGCAGTGAGATTATACAACTTCTAAATCAACTGGAGTAAATCCTGTCCACAGTGAGCCATGATTTCATGCTTTCGGCTTCTACATGCTTTCAAAAGATAGGCTGACAACTTTCTTCTGACTCAGCTATTTTATGAAGGATCTAGGACAACAATCTTCATCTCAAAATGAGATATATTTAAAAAGTGTGAACAGTGTAATGTGCCTGAGGATGCATGGCCAGTTTGCTTTTATAATGATAATGTTTAACCGCGTTCCAGAGAAAACATGGAATTACAGTTCTGGCTCAGTGATACTGTTTAGCAGTCAGATTCCATTAGCTTCAAGGTGTTCCTTTTGATACGCAGAAGCTCTTTGTAACGATCTAAGCTGTCTCTCTGATTTAGGCAACCTTAATGCCAAAAAAGCCAACTAAAATAATTTGATTCCAGCCTTCCTCCTACCAGTCACTTACATGACATACTTTGAAACTTTTTGCCCTGGTCTCTCAAAAATTCTTTAACACTTTGCTCCATGCTAGATTGCAGAGTGGTCTGCTCTTGCTCTTAGATCTTTGAGTTGAGAGAGGCTTACTAAATTAAAGTAGTCTGTCATGATTATTAATAAAGTCTTATAAAGAACATAGTAGAATTGGGCAAATTGTATTAAACTTTATTCTCAAATGTCTTTTAAAATAAAACACAGGCACTTGTCAGTATTGTGAATCACTTCATTCACTTTTTGGTGAATATTATGTATGCAAGGCTAGTGTTGCAGAAATGGTGGCATTTGTAAGTATATGGATCTGGAAAAGCATCTATGTTGGAACTGCTGTACATATTTGAAAAACCTCTATAGCTATGGGATACATTCAAATAAGCAAAGGAACATGGTAAAATTTTTGTGGTTTATTATACAGAACAAATGTTAAAATGTAAATAATAAATAATAAGCTGCTGGGTTAATTATATTTGCTCAAGTAATTCCTTAAGTAATTTGGAAAATCAAACACATGAGTAAAAAAAAATCTGCTGTCAGATCAGTCAATCTGTAAAATGTAAACACTTATAATTTTAGTTTGCTAATATTCTTTGATTAAAACTGCAGAGAAGGTCAGCTTGAACTTTATCTTGCATAGGATATTCACAGTGACTTATGGATCAGATTCATTTGTGTTAAGGGACAGAATATGTACAGGAAATATTTAAAACTTTGTGTACATTTGTGCACGTATGAAAAAAGGAAATAAATGGAGAGATTTAAAATTTTATCTGACTTAATAAGAACACAATGACATAGTTTTAAAAACATAAATTACAGTAGAGTTATGTTGGGTTTTTTTAATAGGTGGCATCGAGTAGCTATTAGCGTGGAGAAAAAGAGTGTTACAATGATTGTTGACTGCACCAAAAAAACTACAAAACCACTTGACAGAAGTGACAAAACAGTCGTGGACACCAATGGCATCACTGTCTTTGGAACCAGGATTCTGGATGAAGAAGTTTTTGAGGTACAAATCAATAATGAACAAATGATATTGAGTGATGTTGTGTTGAGTGAAGTGCTTAATACAAACCAGAATAATTTTTTAGGTCAAAAGCTGATCTAATATAGAAACTTTGATTTATAGAACCTGTTAGGATAGGCTGAAATTAAAGAGAAGTAAAACAGGGAAGTGTATTGCTGGAAGATTTGATGCATTTTTCTGTCCTCTAGATTATGTTGTGTCTGGAAGGGACTTGCTTTTTTTGTCTTCCTACCTAATATTGAGATACCTGAGATATTTAGGAGAATTAGTCTGGGAAAGTTGTGTAGTATGATACTGAATCATTTTCTTTCTGTCTCTCTTAAACATTTGCAGGTATTTGTGAATGCTAAGAATATTTGAGAGCAGGGCAGAAGGACCTGGAAAGTTTTCTGTGTAATATGAATCTGTTATAGTGTTTATCCCACTTATTACTCTTTCCAGTAAATGGAACATACTTTGGCAATAAGGACATATATGTTTCCATCATTTAGTGGCCAAGAAGTACATATAGGAAGGATAAAATACCTCTAAGAAAGTATGTGACTGCCAATCATGAGGCCTTTCTAGGTAGAATCCTTATGTCAACAATTATTTTTACAGGCTAATAATGAAGCTTCTTTAGATCTACACTATTGAGTTTCTTTTACAATATTGTTATAAAACTGTAAGATTTAAATTAAAACTGAAAAATAAGAAAATACAGATCAGTAGTTAACTTACTTCATATACAAAACATCTGTGCTCCATTAATGTCCATTGTTGTAATCCTAGCTTTAAGCAGAACATGTGCTGGAGAAGCTGCATAGGTATCAAGAAGGGAAATATGAATTTTGGATGTAACATTGTGACACTGATTAACCATGAGCTTTTTGAGTATGAAAATTTCTGTGATGATTCAATGGATCAACCAGTACGATATGTTTCGTATTTGCAGCCTAATTCACCTGTAGTCCCCAGTACAGTTTGCACATCTGAGGGACATTATTTTCCACTTAAAGATTAATTCCACTGGTGCTTTATCTGGGGTGTGACAAGGATTTTTGGTCTCTTCATGGCTAAATTACTTTCTATTTTCATTTTTATTTTTTTCTGAGGTCAGAAACCAAGTCCCACAATATGTGTGTTTGACAATAAATTGTCAAAATGTGTGCAATGTGAATATGCAATAGTAAAAATAATTCAGAAAAAATAAAATTAGATAAACTGATTTTTTTTTTTAGTGTTTTACATGTGATTTTTAGATTATAACAGAAGCTAAGACAACAGACCCTGGCTTGTTCTTGCAAAGTTTGTAACCATTTTAAAAGTTTTCAAAGAGGGAAGTGCACAATATCTAAACACTGATGTTTGGTTTCTTTTACTCAGTGCAATTGTTAAATAAAAACATCTATCTTAAGTTTCAGAGGTGCTGAAATGGTTGTACATAGCTGTTTGAAAATAAATTTTGATGATATGTGCATATAAAGGGAGATACTGTTTTAATCATTTGCATTAAATAACATATTTAATAATGATAAACATTCTAGGGGCCTTTAGTTTCTGAAGATGTTGACTATTACAATATTATAGCTGTCCCTTAAATTTTAAACAATTTTAAATATTAAATCATTAAAAAATATGTTAAAAAGAGGTTAAAACCATGCCCATCGGAATACAGAAAGGTATGGGCTAACTAAGGAGCTAATAAAATGATAGTTCTGAAAATTTCCTGCTATGTCATTCTTTTGCCACAAAGATTATTAGTCATTCAGAAAGAAAGATGAAACTTTGATTTGAGTCATGACAAAGAATAACCATTTCAAGGCAAAATAATTCCTAGTCTAGCAGTTCCTCCTCGCTAGTTTCCTCCATCCTTGCTTTTTGCAGTTGCATATGCAATTGCCTCTGCTCTTTCAATCCCTATAGAGGAAGAAGAGAACGGGAGGGATGTGGTAGAATGCAACTATTTTTTGGAAGTGTCAGTAAGGTTGGATGAAGACATAATTAGCAAATTAAAATTAGCACTTAAAATCAGGATTAGCAGATTAACTGGAGAAACTCAAAAATAACCCTACATTTTTCTTGAAGTCAGCATGGACATAAGAATATAACTTTAACAGAATATGATAGAATGAGTTAAAATTACTATTCTCTAAGGGTTTTTGTCACATGTGGAAGGATGAGAAAGGAAGGTAGTGGTAGTGATCCTCTGCCAAAATGTTTTGCTGAAATCTTCTATGCTGACGTGACAAGTTAGTGCTTCAATTCCAGCTGAGACCCACGAAGAAGAAAGATGTATTTGGACTCAAAAAAGAAATTGTGCAGCTATCTGTAGTCATTTTAGAGGCTGAATCTTAACATTCAGTACTGAGAACAGCAGCATTTCAGTCTTTTTTTAACATCAGTGTACATTTCTGTACACTATTCTTGTAATTGCTGGGGGTTCAAATTTAGTCTGAAGTCTTATTTAAATTAGAAGCTTGTAATCTTTGCTTTTGGGATGGGTTTCTTCTTTCTCTTTTACTGTAGAGCCACCATGGATTCATTTATACCAATGTTCAGTTATCTGAAACTTTAGCTAAAAATTTGCCTGTTGAAGTTAGAATATACCTCAAAGTTTAAGCCAAGTGCTGTGCCATATACATTTTTAATGAATCACAGAATCATAGAATATCCTGAGTTGGAAGGAACTCACAAGGATCATTGAGTTCAACTCCTGGCCCTGCACAGGACAGCCCCAAGAATCACACTCTATGCCTGAGAGCATTGTCCAAATGCCTTTTGAACTCTGTCAGGCTTGATTCTGTGACCACTTCTCTGGGGAGACTATTCCAGTGCCCAACTACCGTCTGGGTGAAGAATCTTTTCCTGATATCCAGCCTAAACCTCCCCTGTTGTTTCCTTGGGTCCTGTCACTGGTCATCATAGAGAAGACATTGGTACCTGCCCCTTTATTTCCCCTTGTGAGAAAGCTGTAGACTGCAAGGAGGTCTCCCATCAGTCTCCTCTTCTCTAGGCTTCTCTAAGCCAAGTGACCTCTGTCCTTCAAAGTCTGGCCAAGCAAAACATAATCTAGTTCATTTTTAGTTTGTCTGCTGTTTTTCTGCTCTCTACACAGCATTCTTTTTGTTTTCATTAACAAGGCTTTATCCATCCCTTAGTTACTGCTGCTACAATTTCTAAAGTATTGTGCTGTTTCCTGAAACCTGCCTCCTGCTCGAGAGTCTTCTGGTTTTGTCTTAAATATTCTATTTTTCTCATTCATGGTAGCACAGAGTGATATTTGGTGATTCCACAGGTCTTCTTGTTTAGTATTTCTGTGTTATGAACCTTGCTGTATCTTGGGACCACAATAGGCACTGAAGAAACACATAACACAGTGTGTCTTATTCTGTGTGCAGGAAATTCCAGAAATTAAGTTATTTAGCCATGACATTAGATTTAACTGTTTAAGACTTAAAACTGTATACAATAGACTTTTTGTATGTCATATATTGCCTAAAAAGAAATACCTGTTGGAATTCACAGCTCTGAGTGTCAGAAGCACTAATATTGTATCCATGAATCATAAAGGCTGTTTTATCTTGGGTAATAATGATTTGATCACAGGAGCAGTGGAGCACTGTTCAGACTCCTCAAACTGAATGGAAATTTAAAAAGTGGAAATAATGAAGCTGTAGATAACTGTAATGAAATCTTGGGCTTCAAAAACCTACTAATTGAATATGACAGTGTTTCTTTTTGGCTTGAACCAATTTATGCAGCGTAACACAACTGCAAAAAAGACAGTTGCACCTCTAAGGTAATTCACTCCCACTGAAAGCAGAGTTCAGCCCTGTCAGAACCAGTGCTGTGAACAGTTAGATACATCATATGTTCCTGTTCCCTTAGAGAGTGCACCTAAACCTCTGTGAATTCTCCTGTGTGCACATGAGTCAGAAACAGATATTATTAGGTGACATTCTGAACTCCTGACAACCCAATTGTATCTTTTTTAAAAAAACAATAGCTTTTCCAGTCATATTGCTCTAACATATTTGCATGGACCATTCATTTAGAATCCTAAGAAACAAATATTATTCCTGTGAGGAATGTTTCGCACTGACTTTAAAACAATGTTGTATCACTGCGGAGCAAATATTCTTTTTTGTTTCTAATTGCATTTTTTTTAATTTGTAATACAAGATGTAACGAAATTAAATTTTTGGCTATTTCCTTTTCTGGTTTTCTGTTCTTAATATTAAACTCCATTTTCTAGGTAGTTCTCCCATCTTTGTTCTGATTCTGGCAGTCTGACTATTGCTAAAGCAGGAATATGTTATAGTACACTGGGAAATTTTAAATGCATGTGTTCTAGTCAGTTGGACACGACTGCTTTGATGTAACTTTCCTGTGATGACCTAAAACTTTAGAGTGAGTAGGCATAATGGATGTCCAGAGTTCAGGCAGGTCACCACTGAAAGAAGGAAAGGGCTGATTGGTATTTTAAGAGCATTATAAATGACTACCAAATTTGCTGATTTTGTATATTCAACACACGTAATACTCTTTGGTAAGTTTACCTACTGCACTAAAGCAAAGAGGCATGTTTTTAGTAGTGGTGTCAGAAAAATCATCTGATTCAGCTTTAAAAGCAAGAAAAATTTTATCTAAAGTATTTTCCAGATCTGGAGTGGGGGTGGGAGTGTGTGTTTTATATGAGAATATAATTTGAAGTTGCCTACTGCTCATTCCCAAATATAAGTGCTAATCCAAGATTTTATGGCATTGTACTCAGTTAGTATGGACATCAGTATATGTTAAAAACAAGGTACTGAATTCAAGCCAGCCTTAAACATCAGGTGCATATAAATGCTTGAGAAGCAAATTATTAACTGTGATTGTGTCTTAGAATAATAAAATTATGCTGTCTAGAAACTGTATTATTATTAACTGCCAAATTATGAGATCTTCATTTACACTGCTGAGCCCTTGCTCACTGAAGTGGATCATTTGATATCAGTGGGACTAATCTGTAAATGCTTGTTTATGAAAGGCTGTCACAACATTCCTCAAACTTTTACATGTGTCTTTTGAAATTAATGTCTTCTGTGTTTTCAAAGACATAATGTAAGAAAGGCTGGTTTGTAAGTACTTACTAGAAAAAAATAGAAATTCCTAAATAACATTTAAAAAAAAAAAAGAAATTAGTGAGAAACTGGTACATGGCACCTAGTAAAAGAATTTTGAATTGTATCCATTGAAATATGTTTGTAGCTTAAATGTTTGATAAATAATAGGGATCTTTTTATTCTTTGCCAGCTTTAAGGATTTGTCACTCCACATTTAAGTGCTGTTGGTGTGAACAATACAACAGTTTTTTATAAGTATTTTATAACAAGTTAATAACTAGCAGAGTCTTTATGCAGATATTTTCCTATAGGCTTCTATCGTCTTCAGAACTCCACACGTCATACCAATGCAATAATTTTTAAACATTGTGCTGTAAATGAGTATAACAAGACAAAACCTGATGTATAAGACTCTCAATTAAAGCTCAATGAAATCTTTAAAAGCACAGAGTTTATGAGATTAAATCCTTGCAGTAATACTTGTTAATAAAGGGTTTAGATTTTGATACTAGGCATTAATCTGTTTTCATGTAAAAACACTCATACACTTGTGTACAGAATAGGATTCCTTCAAATAGTCTGAGCGAGCACTCAAAGATAGACTGATAGTGCCCTGACAGCAATATGATTTAACCTGCAGATTCCTTCAGATGAGGAACCATCCCTCACATATCTGTAAGCATGGGAAGTTCAAGAGTGCAAGTGCAGAAAGGCCATTCATCTGTGTGCATGCTCCCTTAAGAAGGTAACTGCAGCAGAATGGGTAGAGCTTTTACTGACTGATCAAATTTGCTGTACAGCTTCTGTAGAATAGAGAAGGAAACCCAAAGCAAAATGCCCCTGAAGGCAGATGGTGTGAGTGAGGTGTCCTCAGTATCCTCTCATACACTGCTGTTGAGCTGCACTACCAGCTCATGTTGACACGGCCAAAATAATTCCCATTATACATCACATTTAGTAATTGCTACTGACCCACTGAATGTTTAGTGTCCATCAGACTAAAAAGTAATGTTTAACATAAATGGGACAGAAACCAAAAAATGTAATAGGTTCCAGGCAAAACTATTTAGAATCAACCTTTTAGATATCAACACCAGAGAAGTGGCCAACTTCCAGCATTTAGAGGTAAAAGGAAAACCAACATAAAAAAAAAAAAAGTAGAGCAAAGCAAACAGTTTTTCCATTTCAGAGACACCTAATAAAAAACCCAGGATGTTTTATGAAAGTTCTCTATTTGGCTTGAGTTTTTTGCTTTCTTCTTTTTTATCTCAAAAAATGGTGATTTGGTGCTTATTAATTTTTTTATAGTATTTCCAAACTTATGCTCAAGGAAAAAAAGTAAATATTTCCAGTTTCCCATCCTCATTTTTAAAAGCAGGAGTGGGACAGAAAAAGAAAGCAAAGCTCTGGTAATTCATCAGAATTCAAGTTCATTTTCAAGGAGTATTCCCAGGAAACAAAGGAATGGTCATTTAACTAAACTTTTATAATTACATTAAATGCAATTACATGTAAAATTAACAGCCTGGACTCAAAAAATGCTGTGTGTTGCATCAGCTCCAGCAAATTTAACAGATAGGATTTATTATCACCTCATTTATTATTGTGTGTAATACATTTCAGTTTTAAACACATTTAAACCTGTAAATGAGGTTTCAAAGATACATGAAAATGTAAGAGGTTTGCAGATCTTTTATCAAGCAAGGAAGATGTCCTTGGTCACACGTGTGTATGTGTGCTATGTACACTTGCTATTATATAGGCATTGTAATAAAATCTAATCTCTCAGCCAAGAATCACAGTTAACTTTGGTCTGGTTTGAAGGTTAAAAATTATAATTGGTATCTCAAACTATTTCTTAACCAAGCTAAATTTATGCTCCTTAAAGCATTGTATTTCAAAAAATCAAGAAGACATTGATTTCTATGGAAACTTTGACCTGTACAGAATTCCACTTTCATTTATTGCTTTTACAGTGCTTCACTCTGGCAGGTTCTAAATATCTTTCTCTAGCTATATTATGCAATGGGCCCTGGTTATGGAATATTATATTAAAGGCCCTTGGAACTCCTCGATCCCTCAAATCTTTACAGGAAGATTAAATGAATTCTGCAGCAGGTTTTTCTAGGTTCTATAGTAATAATATTCATGCTGTCTAGACTTTTGTTCTTTGGAGTCCATAGCTGTACTGTCACAGAACTAATTAGAGAAAGTTGGCACATATACACAGGTTAGGATTTTTTCTCATTTACTGAAAAATTCACTTTGTACTTCTTAGGCTTTAGCCATAACATGAAATAAAAGATATTGATTTTGTTCTTCTGAGTTGATATAGTGCATAGCACTGCTCTTGTTTTGCTTTTATCACCATTTACTTAGACATCTCTAGAATCTAATTATCCTTATAAGCATATAAGAGGTATTCCTTTTATCCAGATCATGAATCAGAAAGATGGTATTTTGCTAACACTAACCCTCCCACTCTAGTTGCAGAAAGTCTTTTTGAACCTCTAATATAAGTTAGACATTTAAGGAATTGCTGTGAGTTTGGGGTTTTTTTTCCGAAGGTCAAGAAGCTTTCTCCTAATTAAATATTTTTCAAAAATCTCATTATTTTACTATAAGAAACTACAACTTGTGTACTGAGTTCTGGTCACATTGTTAAGTATCATCTTAGTTGTTCAACTGTCAAGATCACTTGTTCTTAGAAATTATTTTTTTAAAATTTTGAATAATTTTTGAAGTTTGTTTCTGTGGAGAAATGCTGCAGAACTTCTCAAGTAACACTTACTTGCTATTTCCTGGACAAAGATCACTTTCACCTGGCAGCGTTATTGTTTCATTAAGATTCTTGTAAAAGAGATATCTCCAAAATCTGTCTCTGAACTGTTTGAGTTTCTTGTGGAACTAGACCATAAAATTTTACATACTGGAAGAAAACGTTAATTTCAGCACTGATTCCTTCATATAGTTGCCTTACAACCATGTAAGGATTCATGCTTTTGCCTTTTTAAGAATGTGGCAGCTGATAATAGAGATGTCTTTTCTTGATGATAGAAACTTTTAGGTAATAAATAGGGTATAAATGGACTACTTTATGGTAGTATTCTCTAATGTACCACATTTAGAAAGCATTAATAAGACTTCATAGTTAGAAGGAAAAGGGAACGCTTCAAGAAGACAGATAATATCTAGGACATATTATGAAGTCAATTAAGGTAATAAGCAGCCATTAGCATTTATTGCTATAATGATAAAATAATTCATTCCTTACTACTCAGGCCCTTGATGATTTACATCATTGACAAAATCTGACACCATATCTAACTGGAGATTCTCCTTGTTCCTATTTCTACTGTGAATCTAAGAAAGGCTCCAAAAGCCTGGAATCAGATGTAGCAATTATTACCATAAGGCTAACTAAAGCAATAATTACATGAAGACATAGACAAAACTGGAAAGAGAATTTGTTAGTTTACTGCTTTCCTGCAAATTGAGTCTCAATTTTCTTTTTTTTTCTTATTCAACACTGTATTTTTTCAGTGTTGCAAACTGTTTTCATATAAAGAGGCTATGTTTCCCGTGTAGATGGCCCACCTTGTGCGTCACTGCTTTGTGTTTTTCAGCAAATCGTGGAAATGTCCGTGCACATAAATTTGTTATTCCAGAATGTCACTGTGGAATGTCTGTGAGAGTCACAGAGGAATTTTCAGTGTGTGAATTCACCACACACTTCTCATTTTTAACTGTGCAATGTCTTGTTGTAGAACAGCTAATGCGTGTGAATGTCTGTGCAGTTGTTCCACTCAGCAGGTGTTCTACTGGTTTGAGCATATTCTCCTTGTAGCTCTCTAGCCTTATTCTCTGCTTTTGCTGTTGCATGCAACAAAGAAGTGAATGTTTCCTCAGATCTAAATAACTCCTTTTAATAGTCTCTGGCAGATTTTTTCATATAACCACGAGGGCTGATTCAAAAGTCTCTGATTTTAATTGTGAGCACATTCCCAAAATAGGAATTAAAATGTTCATAGACTTTAGCCAATTTTATTCCGTATTGCGATGAATTACTCAACTATACATTGACTTTGTGAGTTGTTTGTTGGCTTTGACCACTTAATGTCTATTTCAGTAAAGAATTTAAGATCCAAACTAAATATTAAGACTTAAAATTGATATGCTTTGCTTTGAAGTGGTTCTTATATATCTAATGTTAGCTACCTTGCTGGATGTTCCCCTCCACCTCTGGATAACTAAGGCAGACATGTAGCTCTCATCTTTCTCATCCCTAATATGCAAATAACATTAAGTATCTGACAGACACTTTAAAATGTCAGATTGTAAGTGTCATTTTGTAAGTGTTATCCAGGATAAAAAACCCCAATGTTACAAGGCAGCAGATTATTCTACTTAAGGGCTAAATAGGCTTTTAGCCCTTTCGGGGGCAAGTTAAGCATTCACATTATTACAAGTATTAATATGAAAAAATGGCTGTGTATATCTGCCTGATACCTCAGCACAAGTTCTGTGCCTCTGCCTTCTACTATCATCCTGCTCATCTCTTGATGCCAAAGCATAGTGGAAGAGTGGCTCAGCAGAGACATAAAAGTCTTTACTTCTATAATATGCTAGAAATTGTTTATCAACTTTGTGAAATTGCCTGAGCAGTCTTTGCCAGCAGATATGGTCATGACAAGTTCATAGAGAAGGAAAAAGAACTAATCTATATAGACAGTTGCCTTTCATACTTTTTTTTTTCTCTGTGCACTTTTCAGAATACTTCAAGGATGCTTTGTGCATTTTAAACCGTTCTGTCTCCTTCCCTTTGCTCTCCCTCTCTTGCTTTCATCATCCTATCCTGCATGCACATATGCATATGTTTAGATACCTCAGTGTTGTTTTAGAGAGCAACTGTTGGAATTCTTAATAACTCATGACTCTATTTATCCATAATTTATTTAAAGTTCTCGAGACTTGTGCAGGTAGATCATTAAATGCCCAATTTATTACTCCAGGTCATGAAATATGACCAGATAATGTGTAGTTTATTTGCAAAAAACTTCAAAAAATTCTGTCAAGCAGTTAAAATCAAAGAATGTGTTTGTGAAGACTGAAGTCATTATATGGAAAATTTTCAGAGAGAAAGAGTGTAGATTTGTCCAACAAATACCTTAGAATAACTAAATCACAATAATGAAATCTGCAATAATGAGTGTGGAATTTCATGTGCTGAGATGATTGACCTGATCTGAAAGGAAAGCTCTTCTCTGAGTAATGAAAGAGGACTGCCAATACTTCACAGAACAAAAAACTCAAAGAAGCCATTTAATTAGCAAAGACGAAAAATAAAAACAAAAAAATAGAAAAAGAAAAATATTAATTTACTGGAAATATTTTTATAGCAGATGTTGAAGGAAAAGCAGGGAAATTAACATTTGGGTTGCCAAATGTAAAATCAATTGGTTCCTCAGTAAAATTCTCGCACATGAATAGCCAGTAGCAATTTATGTATTCTGTGCAAGACTTCTGAGGGCCTCCCTCTATGTGGACCCATGACAGGCGGGGCTGGGAAGTACAGTCAATGGATCAGGAACAGCTTTAACCAATTTAGGGACATCCAAGCCAAGTGGTAACAGCATACTGAGTGCTTCTTGCAAACACACAATCCAACAAAGCTCAGTGCCAAAATTCCATGGCATTCAAGATCAGCACAAAGCCAGCTCCAGAGTACTGGCTACATTCCCTGACCCAGGCTCTCTTAGGCTGTCACACTGAGCAGTAGTTCCAGGAGCCGTTTGGGCACTGCTCGCACTGGTTGGCACAGTGTACACGTGATGATCTGATGGGCATCGCGGAAAGCTGTGGATGTTCCAGGGCACAGAGCAAGACAATAACTTGAACTCAGAGTGAGGACAGAGGTTCTACACATCCACCTCTAATGGCTGCTCAAAAGAGTTACCTCTTTTGTCTTTCAGTTGCTAATTCTCTCTAATTTTTTCCTCCACTTCATTTTAATTTGACTGGTGAAAGAGGAAGGGCGACCACTTTGGAAACACTTTGTTGGAGATGGGGGATGCGTAGCCCAGGCTGACAAGGACTGTATGAAACCTCTCAAAGCACTCAGACTCTTGAGGGAGTCATGTAAAAAATCAAAGGGGGATTTCTCTGTATGCATAGCAGGTTTTGTAAGAAGATATCCAAATCAGCAAGTGTTAGAGAGCTAAGGAAAAGAGACAGTCCAGAACTGCTCTCAGAGAAACAAACTGTGGCATTTGCATTTATTTCTGGAAGCTTAAAAAAAATATTCCAAATCTAAGTTAACCTGAGACATGCATGATTCTATAAATTAAAATGAATTGAGAATATTGTAAAGTGCAGATTTGTAATATATAGCCATTATGTACTATGAAACTATTTCCTACTATATGATTAAAAAGATAGTAAAAATATTGTAGAACTAGGAGAATTGCAGATACTTTTTCTTTTTTTTCTTTTTTTGTCAGTTTGTGGAAATTTCTTTCTGTGCTTATTTCTTTGGGTTTTTTTCTCTTTTTGGAAGGAAGTAGTGTTACCATTATTCTTTATTATTTTGAAATGTTCTCCAGTTTTCTAAGTTTGTTAAAGGTTACTGTTATCATAGATGTAAAGCAATTTTGGAAATACTGAGAGAACTGTGAATTTTCACAGCTGTAGATTTCCATCACTTATGATATCTTTAAAGACAAAACAGCTACAGGTGTACTAACAAATTTAATAATTTGGCCCTATTTTGAGTAAAACCAAAATAAAATTACATTAGAAGTATATAAAAGCTTAAAAATCCCCCCCCCCCTTCTGGGGAAATAGTGAGAGATTAAAATTAATGGGTTTTGACCAAGAACATCTGCCAATTTTCAGCAAGCTTATTTTTATGAGAGCGTAAGAAGCTCCTGGATGAGGAAATTTATAGTGGAAATGTTGGCAGGAATTTACCTAACACTGTTTAAATAGTACCACTATGTTAAGAAATACACTGGATACCAGACAGCTTTCTGTGGAAAATGATAAACATACAAGGTCTCTGCAGGGGATCTCAGCAGAGCCATTTTTTATATCCAGAATAGTGGATCCCTTTACTGTGATGTTTTTATGCGTGATATATGGCAATAGAGGCGAAAATAACATTTGTTAGCAGTTAAAGGTTTTTTTTAACACATTCTACAGTGTGTATTTACACAGTGCTTACTTAATTATTTTTTAGTCCAATAACTGTGTCTCTGGTACAGACTTTTTTATTTTATTTTATTGTCTCCTTCTTTGAGAGTACTGATGTGATGCAAACTCTCAGAATTATACTGTTGATCACTTGCATGCTGAGCTGCATGCTGGTAGTAGGAAGTGCCCTGAATTAAATCTTAGGAATTTAGACTGGTTTCCAGAAAAGAAGTAAACAAACAGCAGGAAAATGACAGAACAGGAGTTACACCTTCCCACTAGGCATCATTTTAAGCCAGAATTTTACACCTAGTCCATTCCACATTAATTTGCATTGTTTTTCCATGTGAACAATGTTTAAGATGTTTTCCATAATAGCAACCGAAATTAAGTATGATATTTATAACCACAGATGGTATTAACTAAGTGTTATGTGCCTAGTTTTTTTCTGAACACAAACTCTGTACCTCTGATGAATTGTAGACTATCTTTGTTTTTATTATTTAATCTGGATATGCTTTCCTGCAGGGTGAGATCCAACAGCTGTTGATTATAGCTGATCCCAGAGCTGCATTTGACTATTGTGAGCATTATAGCCCAGACTGTGATTCCCCAGTGCCCAATGCTGCTCAGGCTCAAGATCCTCAAGTTGATGAGGTGAGTAGTCAGTCACGTATTACTAGACTTATTGCACATTAGCGGTTGTGCTGGAGACAAGTTGCAAAGGAGCACTTCCAGATAAATGATATGCATTGTTCTAGAAGTGAAGGAAACAGGTTGCAGGAGTGCATTCATTTTTGCTGTCCACTCATTTATGTCAAGCATTTGAAGGAACCTCTCACACCGGTGGTATTTGAAGAACCATCATTCTCAGTGAAGTGAAACTGTAATTCTTTTTAAAAATTATAGCAGTATGAGTTTGTTTACTTGTATCTATTTGTCTTCTGTGTATGTTTATGATTTCAGTGATGCAGAGTATTAAGAATGCCACATTTGTAAGGAGCTTTGGATATTCTACAATTGTAAACATCTTCTGTTAGAAATGCCATGTGTTTTAGTGAGATGTGTGCACAAATACATGTGCACACAAAATTATTTCAGCCAGTTCCACTCGTAACAGGTTAACCAACAGGCACAAAACTGAGTAGAAACATGAAAGGTTTCAGCCATGAACTGAGTAATTCACTGAGGTCAAGATAGTTCCTCAGACTAGACCTCTAAGCATCAGCAGTTGTATGTGTTGCTGTACACAGATTCTAAGTACTTGCATTAAATAGTGTAAAGTGAAAAGCATTTGCAAAATGTAACTAGTTGTAATTAAACTGGGCTCTGGACAGCTAGTATGCAGTCAGCAGTGTGTGATCTGAGTGGTTATTACTACTGATTGCTCAAGAGATCATTAAAAACTTGCTGAATTGTTCTTGGATGCATGCTTTGAGCCTCTTTCAGGACTGAACTTTTCCTAAATACATGATAATTTTATTTGTTGTCACTATTTATTCTATCTGACTGAAAATTATGTCAGCAAGAGACAGAGGCCCATGGGGCCCAGAACTTATTTCAAAGGGACTCCCTCCCACATCCATTGCATCAGAGTTGTTCAAGATGTGTCAAGTCAATCACAAATAGGCAGAGGCCTTTACACTGCTTTACAGTGTATGGAGCCTGATGTCTTCATGGGGACTCCATAGGACTTCTATCTATGTGCCTGGCTACCTAGATCTCCATATTCCAAAACAGAACAGATTGAAAGCATGTTGTTGATAATTTATGCAAACAAACAAAAAGCAAAATATGTTTTTTTCTCAGTGCATTTCAAAGAAAATTTAAATTTTGGTTGGGAACTTTCCCAGGCTTTGCTGCTATTTGACTTAGCACTCTGATTCTTTCTCTTTCCTGTGTGAAGACCTCGAAGCTCTGTGGGAGCAGTTCAGGTTCGAATAGATGTCAGTACCCTTCCCATAGAGAATGCTTCTGTCCCTCTGTGTTTGGTTCCCACTTCTTCAGAACTCTCATTCAGCATGCAAATGAGAAAACACTAGATAAATAGTAATATCAACACAGTTTACTCTGTTGTTTATTATGATTTATTTCCATCTTCAAGGCATGTTTTTATTGAAGTATGTATCAACTTTCCTTGTTCTTGCTTGTGAATATGAATCTCTGTAACTTGTCAAGTACAGACTTATGACTCAGCAGTTGTCACTACGCAAAAAAGTGTTCCCTAGAAGTTCAGTAATCATTTTTTCATGTTGAATGTATAATTAGGTTTCAAGAATCAAGTATGGGTCTGAATTGTACTTCAGAACTATCAAGATTACTTTTCTTAAGGAAGACATGCATCCATGCTTTTCTTATAAATACCTTGTGAACAGTCTGGACTTTTGTCTTGTTTTCAACCCCCTTTCTACTATAAATGGAAATGTATTAAATTCCTTTCCAGTTCAATCACATATGCTTGGCCAGCTCACAGAAATTAGAGCTGAGAAAGACCTAACCAATCTTCATTGTCCTCGATTGCTGGGCAGTATATTTTCTTGAGTGTCATCAGGTCTAGTTTTCAAAGGACCCAACTATCAGGCTTTCAGATCTTCTCTTGGAAGATTATTCTGCAACCCAGTGAATCACACCATCTGACTTCTGCTGAAGAAATTACTCCACAAAGGAATTTGGCTTCATTTATTTTGGATCTGTCCCAAACTAATGGATTACTTGAAGACATAAAATGTTTTCGTTTAATGAAATGAGCTTGGTAAAGGTGCAAATGGCTCCCAAATATATTGACTTGGAGGCTTCAGGCATCCTTTCAGAACATGTTAATTAGTGTTCTTTCAGGTGTTTGACTGAGCAGAAATACTAGTTTTCTGAAAAATATGGAAAGATAATTATGTCATCTTTAGAACTGCAGTTAGCTAACTTAGCAGATATTTAAAGTAGTGATCTTCCTGACTCTCTTTCTATGGATATATAGACTTTTTATTTAAGGAATTAACATAATGAAGAACCTTAAGAGTCTTATTCTTCTTTTGACACAGACTGTCTTTGGAAACTGAACATTTTGTTCTTATCTCCTTTTATCTCCTTTCTTTTATCACTTTTATGAACAATATAAGGACTATATGGTAGAAGAGGCCATCCAATTCTTTTAACTTTTATTCTACCCTAAGATTGACATTTTCTATCATTTATTTATTTATATTACTGCAGCTGATTTTCAAAACTCTCATCGTGCTTAGCATCCTTTATTTTATTTAATTTTGTAATGTCTTAGTGAGCCTAGAATGTTTCAAAGTCATCTTTGCCTCTTTAGTTTGCTAAATGATTTAGCATAATCTTTAGGCAGTGGAAAAATTTGGCTTATGACAGTTCTTTGTTATTATTAATTTAATCATGACAGTTCTTTATATTATTAATTCTTTTAATTTGGAAATGTAAAGCAAATATTGCTAAAATCTACATTTTGGAATAGGAGGTTAGGTTTTTAGAGTATGGATAGCAGAAGAATTGGTTTTCAAAGTCAGGTTTCCTTCAGAATATTTAAGTCATTTAACAGTTGAAATATAGGCCTTGCATCCTGCTGACCCTCTGCTTCTAAAATACATCTGATGAAGAAAACAGTTCATCTCTTTAATTGGAATTACATGATGATCTGGTAGTGTAATATAATCACTCTGGTAAAGAAAGCATGAGGTCATAATGGAAACATTTTGTCCCATCAAGAAGCAGCAGGTTTTATTCTTCCTTTCATTTGTAAGAAAACAGTCATATGCAATATTCATTACAAGAACGGCTGTTCAGTAACTATTGCTGGTATTACAATAGCAGAAAGAAGAGCAAGAGGATAAAAATTGCATCACATTTGAATGGTGTGTTACCTGACATCTCTGAGCTAAAATCTCTCACCAAGTTCCACCTATTGAGTCCATCTTTTTGATATTCATGTGAAACCACTGTGAAAGTTAATGCAGTATATATATTTTGCTATAACTGTGAGCACTTGGTGCTAACAACAGAACTTTCTATCCCTGATTTCTCAGATCTGTAACTATTCCATTATATAGCAGTATTAGGGTTTAGGTAGACTTTCATAGGCAGATCTCTGGAGCAGGATGGAATTAACAGTGCATATCTGTGGTAGGTATATTTTACACTTGGCTATGTCAGTGTTCATAGGAGGATCATCAGAATGATCCACAAGCCGAATGCCCCTTTAAATCCCTTTCCAGCTTCTTGATTCTCTGGCTGCATTCCTGACCAGTAATATCTTTGGTATAGAGCTAAAAAACCAAATTACACTCTCTTCAACTATACTCGTCATCCTGTCACACTTACTTTCTTTCAATGCTTTGATTTCTTGCTAGAGTCAGTAGTCTTGATTAAACTCTGAAAGTGGCAGAAGTTACTTTTCCATTTGCATTAATTAATGTAGAAATTCTAGATACTTTCTCTTATATATTCGAGTCTACTTACTGTCTTTTCTTTGATTAGCAGTTCAGCCATTACAGATTTCTGTGAACTCCCCAAATTCTGTGAACTAATAGCAGGGCCTGGGTTTTGCACTCAGGAATGGTAGCATCCAAAATGTAAAGACACTTTTCTCAAGCTCTGTTGAGGCCTCAAACTGAATAGATCATACCCCTCTCTCTGGTTATCTGATAAAGGTGACCTTGTGGTTGTGTAGCTCCAGAAAAAGAAGGGATATGTGCCACGTATCCAGTCTTGACTGTTGATGGAAGGGTAAGTGTGAGTTGCCAGCTTCACAGCAGGTGACTAAAGCCATTAAACCTGTCCCTGGTATTTGTAAATTTAACTCATTGAACTGACCAGTCCTTTAATAGTTCTGTTGTCTCATCTTAAAAATAGGGAATAGCCTTCATCAGGTGGAGTTGATAAACTCATACTGTGAGTAAATCATCTTTCTAAAGTGTATCTTTACACCAGTTAGGGATGTAGAGATGCATTCCTCTATCTGGACAGACTGTGCCTCAGGAAATACACCTGGCCAATTTTGCATCTGTATTTCACTATTTACAACAGTACAAAACATACTCTTAGTCTATTAGCTGGTGTGAAAGATAAGGGTTGCTGATGTTTCAGAAGGGAATGGAAAGGAAGGATTGCTAAGAATAAGATTTATCTTATAGGAAGTTTAGAACTACTGCATATTTTCACTTTTCTTCCTTGTACCAGGAGGACTGCAAAGTACTGAGATTTAGAAACTACTTGAATATGGTTTCAGTAAGGTGACCACATGTCTGAGCTTGTAAATTCAAAAATTTTCGTAATACCCCTCAGATACTGTGCTCTTAAAATGGAGGATCTTTACCTGCTTGCTTGGCTGAATCTGAAACCAGTGTGGAAACTGTCATTCCCCACTTCTCCCCCATCCATGTTCTTTCTGTCTGTGTGCCTGAATATCAGTGCAACCACTTGGATCACATTTTGCATATGTCAAGAAAGTTTCACTGTCTTTAACAGAAATGAGGCACAACACCCAAAAGTATTTTCTGTGTGATTATGCATGACGTAATAGATCTGTCCACGTATTTGCGCTGGTTTGTATGTTTTCTAGTTCTCATTCATAGATGTCTGACTTTTCAAACTATGCCTCTTAGCATAAATATCAATTTATTCACCACTTTCTTTTTTAATACTAACATTTTAATACCGACATTGACACAGATATTTTTCTTTTCTTTTTTTTTTCCCCAGTCAACATTTCTGTTTAGTTTATGGCCTCTGAAGAACTATTTGTAACCCACTGTTGCAATTTTTATTAGTCACATAGTTGGCACAATTCAGCACAACCATTCAACTTACCATAAGAGAAGCCATACTACTGAGATTTGCAAAACAGTTATAATCCTGAGCAACTCAGAGCTATATTTAAATTGTTAATTGGTCATAGTGACTACTGGAATGAACACTTAACAGTTTCTGAATAGGTCTACAATGCTTACTAAAAAGGAATCTATGTGTCTGTAAGTTATTAAAACAAACTCCTAACAGTATATTTAAATTTAAATCTGGCTAATGACACAGTAATTCTCTTCAAAATGTTCCTCCACTTACCCCTTAAGATATTGGATATTATTTAACATAGGTAGTGTCTATTGCTTTGGTACAAATAAAAATTGCATAGCAGAGTGTTTGATTCGTGTGGTTTGGCTGAGGAAGCACTTAGAAATATGTAATGGGTTATCACTGTTAGGGTGGAATAACTGAATATAGAGAGAGATTTTTTTTTTTCCCATAAATAAACCTAGTTTACATGGACTTCTTTAGAGAAGATAAATGAATCAGATTTTATGCATTTGCATACATTTTTATAATTCTCAAAGACATACCACAATTTCAATGCTATTCAGTAACTATTTTAAAAAGTCTGGTTTTATCCATGTGGTTCCTTCTTTGATTCCTTTATGTGGCTGCATATGGTTTCCTAGAAACTTGCCATTGTGTTTTCTTTTTTGGATGGCACTGGCATTCTTCATTAGAAACGAACTGTTTTGAGTTGCATTTCCAGAACTGCACAAGCCGGAAAACATGTTTTTATATATTGACGGAACTATACAAATATATCATCACTGCACGTGAGACCCTTGGACAATACTACTTATAAGTCAAACATGTTTCTTTGACTTCACTGGGGTTAGCACTGAATAATAATTTGCTGAACAAGAAGAGAGTAATCATATATTACTTACCATGTTTAAGTGTAAAATGCTGCTGGTTTTGAAAAGTATAAATAGTATCAACTTACCTCGGTAATGCCAAAGATACCACTGATGAAAACAAAGCATTGATTAATTATATGAGACAAAGTGTCCATATACTTCCCAAAGAGGATATTCTCCACCTCAAATGATGTTTTGTTATTTAAATGTAGTTTGAAATGCTCTTATTAATGTGCAGTATAGTTTCGAACAAGTACCAAAATATGTTACATCGTTTCTTTATCTTTATTGTATCTCGTAACTAACCAATTTGTATGTGCATGGGTAGAAATAATCAGAAGGACAATCAAGCAAAAAGCATCTGACTTCTGAAAAAAAAAATCTGTACCTTCTTTTTTAAATAAAGCTCTTATCATAGTAAGCCTCTGAGGAGCCACAGAAGTGAAGTAACAGAAACCCATGGAAACGTATTTTTAAGCAATTAAGGCCTTTCAGTGTTAGTCTTATAATTGCTGAGGAAATCAACTTCTGTGCACTAAAATCATAAGGAAAAAATTTTGTCAAAAAGCATTACTAGATAAAACAGTTAAACCAGTGCTTTGGTCACGTGGTAGAATATATTTTGGAATATGGAGATCTGTTTTAATTTCATCTGTGATTTCTTCTAAAATGCCAATCTCTTTCTGATGATGATGGCTTCTATGAATCCTCAGACCATTTGGAAGTGTAATGTACTAATTCATCAATCTAATGAAACAAACAGATATTGTCTTCATTTTACAGACAATGATGCTGACTTGTAACAGGAGAGAGGAGATTTCAGAAGTGGCTAATTCACATGAGGCACATTAGAGTATTTCTTCCTAAGCAAGGGAAAGCAAACACTTATCCAGACTCCGGCCACAACTCCACCTTCCTTTGAATCCCTGGACACATAAAGTGAACCGATAGCAACCAGGAGACTGCTTTAATTTACCAGACTAACCAGTTCCTGTAGCTTCAAGTGGGAGATTGTTTGAAGTGGCCCTTTCTTCTCAACTGTGATGAGTAGTCCTTGGTGCACATAATATCAAGACCAGTATCTTCATAGCACAACCACAAGTACTGCTCAGGAGTTTCTGGCGCCCTAGGTTATGCTCACAACATTACACAAGCCAATTCTAAAGCTATTTTCTCTTATAGAAGTTTTGTGTGCCAAATCTTCATTTGATACTAGTTATTACAGATGCAGATCTGTGGAGCAGTCTGCAGAAGTTGAATCTGAAATGAAATTATACCAGTGAGGCATTTGCTCAGACAATGTGTACCGTGGAACCACCCTGGTTTTCAGAACTCTTTATTTGTGAGTTGTGGCTTCTTTCCTGTATCTGAAATGATTTACCCTATTCATGTCAGATATTGACATCTCTGCTCTTCTAGTCACCTGAAAAAAATACAAATAAAAGAGTACAGGTAGAAAGAGGAATTATTTGAAATTTAAAGACTAAATAAATGTATGATTTCATTAAGATCTCTTGGTGCTCCCAGTAATCAAAATTATAGTTGATTCTTCTTTGCAGTCCAATAAAAGAGAAGTTTTTTCCTGGCACTACTACTTACTTTTTTATTACTTTTGTATTGTGCTTTGAAAGAAATAAGAAATTGTATTTTTCCCCCCAAATGAATAATTATATTGAATTGTTCATACTAAATTAATTTTGTTAAACTTTACTCCTAAGTAAAGGTTAAGATGCTTTCCAGTATTTCTAATCTAGTATGCTACCACTAACATAGGAATGCCTGATATTTTTCCATTTACAATGTAGTACACACCAGAAGATTTTATCGAATATGACTATGAGTATGGGGATGCAGATTATAAAGAAACTGATTCTGTAACAGAGGGACTCCCACTGTTCGAAGAGACAGTAGCACAAACAGAGGTAACAAAATCTGATCTGTTTGTTGTGTGGTGTCCAGCTGTCCCCTACCACATGGTTTGTCAATTTGTGTCTTCTGTATATAAGCCTAATGTTTTCCTTTCACTCATTCCTTTACTCTGTAGCACTTGCTTTCAGTTAGAGATGGAAGGTCTCACGGCTGACAGCATTCATCTCGCATTTGGTTACCCTTCTTTCATTCATGCTATCTCAATTTTCTTTTCATTTTATTTATGTTTTTCCATTCCGTCTTTCATAACGTTTGCAGAAAAAGAAAGCCATGGCCAAAAAGAAGAAGAGGACAGTGGCCGCTAGCTCAAAGGACAAACCCCAAAAGGCCACAACAAAAAAAACTGAAAAATATGCATCCAAGAAGAAGAAAAGTTATCAAGCAGCAACAAAAGACAAACTAGGGGTAAAGGTAGCCAAGAAATAATCAAGATCTTTCCCAGACCAAGACTGGAAGATCTCTGATAATAAGAAAAAATTTACCTAACCCCACTAGATGAATACATCTGGCTAATACCATAACCTGAATAAAAGTGATACCTCTTGAACTTTTCATACATGATTTTTTAAATCATTTACTTTTCTTTAATACTAGGCAAACGTTGTTGATGGCTTTCAAGAGTACAGCATAGCTGAAAATGACTATGGGCCCCAGACAGAAGCTCCCTCCAGAACTACTGAAGCAAATGAGGTAATAAAGACTCCCGAGAAAATACTTGTTCCACCAGGTGCCAGTGATCAAAAAAGTAGAAACACATTTTAAAAAGATGAATGTCTGTGTAAAAGATACATACTATAACAGCAGTTAATGTGGTTTTATGCCTTCTCAGCCAATGTCAAAAAGTACTGTTTTCTTGGGCAGAACTCCCTTTAGTTCTGTAGAGATCTGCCGAATCTTCAGATTGCAGGGTTCACGATTCTGGAAATCATTCAGTGATATGTGCTGTGGGAATGTAGGGTTGTTGCATTCAGTGTGGATGTGAATGGAGCTATGTCTAGCATAAACCAGATTAGATACTAGACTTAGTCCTCCTGATCTAATAGGAAGTGGGTTCTCTAGTTTTTCCTTTAATTCTAAAGGTGCAACATAAAAGAGAAAGAGTTGCTGTAACCATAGCAGCATATGGAAGTTGAGTCAGAAGCCATCATTTGCTTTTCACAGTTCTTCAGCTAACAAAACCAAATTATTAACTTTTCATTTGTTCTAGTCAAAAGAAACATTATATTTTGAACTGTCAAAAAGATAAAATTATTATTTTTACTTGTGTTAGAAAAGACATTTTTGAAAAACCACAGTGATAAGCCTAAACATTATTTTGTTACAATTACTACACCTAAGCCAATGTTGATTAATATGTCCACATATTAATTAATGCTAGTGTTAGAAAAATGATGGCTGATTGTAAAAAATATTGTTTTCATTTTTCTTTTACCTTTTCCTTTCAAAATTAAGATATGTTGCTTAAAAGATGTACAAAACTCCCCCTCCCCCACTTCCCCTGAATATTCGAAAAGAGGAAAAGAGTCCCCATTTGTTTTTCTGGTTTCCATCCTATAAATCTTGAAAGGTGAAGGTGAATTAAGGTATGTTTTACTCATTTTACTGTAAAGAATTCTTGTGTGAAATCTCATGTTTACTTCTCACAAGTTGTTTGACAGAGGTATATCTAAATAATTCAGTTTCTTGGGCATTTATAAGCCAGTTTTACAATTGTAGAGTTGTAATGAGGTAGATTGAAAGTGCTAAATGCTCTCCTTGGTGAGAGCTGTTCTGCATAAAGGTTAAATTTGGCTTAGATTTGGTTCAGATCTGTGGTTACTCTGGCTGTAAGGCAAAAGTCATGCTCCTTTAGGTAATGGGATTAGGCAATTGTTAAATCAGAATCTGGCCTATTTTAATTGCAGTATGTTTCAATAGCATGATTAAATCAAGATTTTTTTAATTACTCTGTATGGTGAATAGCTTCTTAATATTTTTAAGACCATACAAGTTCATATTGTCTGATAATTTAGAATATCCATATCATATTAGCAATATCTGAAATTTGATTTCATTCAAAATTATCCTTTCAAGAGACCTCTATAATAGAATAAAGCAATCCTCTTTTATTTCACAAATGGTTTTGTACATCTCAAATATAGCATTCTTTTAAACTACTTTAGTGCTTTTAAGTTGGTTGCTTGGTTTGACAGTTTACATACTCTTAAGATGAAAACTTAGTTTCAAGAAATGTTAAAATTAATCTGATTTTTGCATGTGGTACTTGACTTAGACCAAAAAGTATGTAAATTACCGTGACACATATGAACCATGACTTTTATTGATAAGTAAACTGTAAAATCATTAATAAGAGAAAAGAAGTTTAATCTCAGCAGCAGTATTTATAGCCATAAAATAATGGAAAAGGCTGGGCTTAACTAAAGTGATTCTTGCACTTCCTCCACATTGCTATTGTAAAAAGACCTGATTTTATTCGTTGCTCATTGCATATTTTCATTCATTCAAATGCTTGTAAGTGTGAAACCAAGCAGGGAAATTTAGCTATATTTGGCACTAAAGTAACATTAAGCAAACAGTACACATAGTACTGGATATATTGAATTCAGTGGTTTTGGAAATAAAAAGCCAAAGCCTATGAAAACATTACTTCTTTGTACTACTTATACAAAGATCTTTTAATTACTCTGAAAGGCTGCGCTTCCATTCCTTCAGACTCTAATTAAAAGACAATATGCTGTAGTTCTACTGTTCTTTCTTCTTTTGACAAGTCATCATGGTGGATCAGCGTATGCTTACATTGCTTTACTAACAATAACCCACATATTCCTCCTATTTCCAAATCTTTGCTACTGATATGAATAGCAAAATCCCGTTGAAGAAGTATTTGCTGAAGAATACATAACTGGAGAGGATTATGATAAAAAAACTGAGGCAACTGAATATGGAAGCAGAGGAGTAGACCTCAGTGAATCTGATCTGCTGGTAGATGGAGATTTAGGCGAATATGATTTTTATGAATATAAAGAATATGAAGAGAAACCAACTGATTCCACTAATGAGGAGTTTGGTCCAGGTGTTCCTGCAGAGACCGATATCACAGAAACAAGCGTAAGTTGATTGGAGGCATAATGCAGATTAATTTAATTTAGCAATTACTTTGTAATTATACAGTCTCAGAACTGCACAGACCCTGATCCAGAGCTCCTGGTAACTATTAGATATATTCTCATTTTTGATAGGCTTTGAATCAGGGCTATCCTCTTGTTTCAGTACTTCTGGACTTTTTTTTTTTTTATTAAATGTAAGATTCTTGTCTCATTTGGTGAAGGGAACAAGGGAGGGCCGAAGATGGGAGGGAAAAGAAAGAAAGGTGGAATTAAAAAAAAAATAGATGATAAAATGAACAGTTTTAAAAATCTGTCTAAACTAGAGCTAAAGCTGGAAAGAATGTAAGTTCTAATGCAGGTGTAAGTGCTATAATTAATATTTTTATATGATTACCCCAAGAAGTTTAAATGCATGTAAGTGTCTAGAATCCTATGGCTTTTGCTACTTTCCAAAGAGAAGATTCATGAGTGGAAAGGTGAAGGTCTGAATCCTTTCATGAAAATAAACTTTGTCAATGGTGACAGGTTTATGATCCTGCAGAAGAGATTTAACAGCTCTGTATATATAAAGAAAGATAGGATGACATGGTGGATCCTGTGAATCATGCTCTTTTTTCTGAGTTTTATAGCTCTGTCTTTCCCCCTGACTTAATCACAGGCTAAACAGCAAGGCTTTAACTTTCCTTTGGTTGTGCCAAGATCCTTGTTTACCAGTTTACCAGACTGTGGAAGCTGCAAAGAAAAGTAATATGGCTAAAACTGGAAGGAAAAAAAATTCCCATTTGGATTTTTTAATCAGGAAGACGCTGAATATAATAGAAAAAGATAATTTTGTTTGCAGTATTTGCTCAGTATTATCTTTATTTTCTCCTCACAAAGTCAAAACTTACATTTACGAAGGATCCAAGAAATAACAGCAAATGCTGTAAGGTTGCTTTTCCCTGCCAACCTTGAAACCCATACTACTTTTACTGCTCCTTTCTAAACCCTGTTGGGGTCATTGTATTTTTTAATGATCCTTATCTGTGCAATGTGATACAAGTGTACTCTTTTCCTTCTAGCCCAGATGGGGACACTGTGGCAGAATGACACAGAAAAGGTCAGATTATCTGCAAAGCAAAGAGCCCATAAGGCACCATTTGTGCCTGCATTAAACAAATGACTGTGTAGACTCTATCCCCTGGTGTAAATTTCAACTTAAAATGCCTTGATACAAAGCTGAAGGAGTCAGGAATCTTGAATTAGAACACAGGCTCTGGCCTGTGCCTTCTCATCTTCTGAACCAGAGATATCATATCATTTTCCTTTGAAATATGGGTGTATTTAGAAGAACTGAAGTTCTACCTTTGATAAAACAGGCAAGATGGAAAGTATTCAGTATCTGGAAACTTTCAAAAAGGGGCAATATCTCCAAAGATAGAGACCCTAATGTCATTCTTTACAACTAATTTATGTTACTCTAATAAAAAATAATTGTCTATACCTCTTGCTACTTGATTTTTATGAACTATTGATTATTACTAGTGAGATCTGTGCCTTCATAAATAATTGCAAAATGCACAGGAAATTATGCCTCTGTTTTTCCAGTCCAAAATATTTCATATGGAAATACTGGAACATTATCCTTAACATTTTAAAATCCACAGCTATTTTAGAGTAAATGTCAAATCACTCTACTGAAATTAAAAAAAAATAAAAAAATTTAAAAAAACATTTCAAATTTTCAACTGGTCAGAACTAGAACTTTAATTTCTAGTGAATATATTAGCAATCAAGAGAGCTACTTCTGAAGAAAAATACGTTATCTCATGGTTTGAAAAAAAAAACCAGTTTCTTTTTCTTTGTTTGAAACTTCAATCTGTCTGTTTCTTCCATTAACATGTGTTATTTTTAGGCACTTCTGTTATCTTAATCCTGAACCCAAAACTTCCTATAGAGCTGATCCTAAAAGAATTTGGCAGTTGATGCTAATTCATGTATTTAGGAGGTATATCTGGCTGTCTGGGACATATTATATAATGTTCACAATGCCATTTAACTCCTTTCCCATTTTCGCCATGCAGTCACAGCCCCTTCTCAGACTACTTTACATATTGTGGATTTCTAATGAATGAAATTAGGAACTTGAAGGGAACTGTCCATATTGGACCAAGGGATCTTTCTTTCCCTCTTACTTTAAGCTTACTTAATTCAGAAAGTCATGAGGAATCTTTGTTAATTGCCGAGAATATTTCCAATCAAATAAAAAAAGAAACAATGTTGTGGCTTGCACACAGAAGTTTTAGATTCTAAGTCCGAAGTCCTAATGCAAAGCATGGGATGCACACTATTGCATCTCATTCAAAAAGTAAAAATTGACAGTATCCAGTAGTTTGAAAAGTATGCATACAGTTTTTGCGTTTTCCATTTCTCATGTATTTTTTATTTATATGGTTTGCTATATTTTATAGCACAGACCAATTCCAGCTTTAGCTTTCAGTTACAGGTTGCTTCAGTTGTTTTATTGTAACAGGTCCTTAGACCTTCTACTTATTTTCATTTTTGGGGTTGTTTTTACTGGCCAGGTGACAGGACATGGGGCTTATGGAGAAAAAGGCCAAAAGGGAGAACCAGCTGTGATTGAACCTGTAAGTAGAGATGTGGGTGAGTTTTTCTGTAGCACTATATAACATATGTACACTGTGGGTGCATCATTATCAAACCACGTTGCTCGTGATAGGATAACAGTAACCTTATCCATGATCTCTGAAACGCTCACCTGTAATGTGGATGGTATCAAGTGATTACAGACAGTGACCTGTTCCAGCCTACTCTTTTGGTCACAGGAAGTACTAACCACATGTTCCATAAAACAAAGACAATCTTCTTGTGCAGAGGAAAACAGTGTGTTGATCTGCTCTTCAGGCCATCTAGTATCTACAGCTTGGACAGATCTACCAAAACTGAAAACTTTCAGTTTTTCAAGATAACTTTCAGCATAGGCACAGGTAACACCATGACTACAGGTTTCAGCAAGGACAAGGAAGTCCCTCCGAGGGGTTAATTAAATTCTTGTATGTTTAACCTGCGCTGATGCAATCATATTGCTAAGAGTTTAATTAAATGGTTTCTTTGGAGGCTACAACTTGGTCATAAGCACAGTAATGTATCAGTAGTTTATGCATCTTTAAACAGTAGTATAGTAGCTAAGTGGCTTTTACATTAGGACTAAGTTTTACTGTAGCATAATGTTTGATGGTTAGAAACTAAAATTTAACTGAATTTAAAAAATTATACAAAAATAATCATTTTATAATATCTAACGGAAACTGAATGCCTGTGTAGTTTACTTTTCTAGAATTTTCAAGAACTGCTTTCAAATTTGTATTTGATGCAAGCGGAAATTAAAGTTTAATCTGGTTTTTATTTCATGGAAAATTAGGTACAGAATTACCTAGGGAAAAATTAGCTTAAGTTGAAGTCTGAAAAAATATTGTGATATGTCATTGTGACCTCTGAATTCTGTGATCCAAAAGCTCCTTCTTAATTCTGTATTTCTGTCTCAGGATTAGAATTTGGTGAAGTTACTGATGAATAAATTTAAAGGAGTACAATAATGAACAAGTTTGAAATAAGATTGTGACATCTCAGTCATGATCTGTGAAGAAGCTCAAAGAGTGTTAGCTCATAAAATACATGACTTTTTTAAACCATTGCAAGGTACATTTAGTTTAGATCTATAACACTACAATTAGTTTCAAGCTAGTTTGCCCAGTCCTCCTTCCTATGGAAAGCCAATTAGTACAAGTGAGGATCACATAGTTGTAGGACTTACCATGACCTGGAATTTGGATTAGCATCTACTCTCAAAAAAAGGAACTAGGAGATGCTATAAGATCCATAACATAGGAATAGTCAGTTATTCACATCAAATTCTTCAACAGCATTAAAAGAAATTACTTTAAATCCACTGTTAGGAGACATCTTCAGTCTAGCAATCTTTCTCACTTTTAAAGCCACACAACAATTCAGATTTTAATTCTAGTAACTTTAGAGAGAAGATTCCTGGAAAAGTTTATCAAAACACTAAGAAATGTTAACTTTAGTAGTTCAGATAAAAAGATTTTTTATATTTTCCCGTAAGACACAGTAAAGTTAACATCATGTTTCATCCACCCCTAGGGTATGCTCATTGAAGGACCACCAGGACCAAGAGGACCTGCTGTAAGTGTATTAATCACAATTTCCTTTATTTCATTTAATTTATCCACTCTGCTTTTGTGTCCATGAGTTAAACACAATATCAGTCATCTTATAGTTCCCAAATGGTATATCAGACTTAGTACTTTCAAAAGGGAGTAAAAAAGGGTCACCTCTAGCATTTTCAGTGACTGCATACTACAAGCTGAGTGCACTTGAATATCTAAGTTTTGAATGTTGACTATGAATCTTTGTAAGAAAAAGAAAATGCCATCTTATAAATTATTTTATCCAAATACATATTAATCATAACTTTCCAAAGAAAAAAAGTTCAAAAGTGCTGCAAGCATTCAGCATAATTGTGCCATTCATTTTCTGTAGGGTCTTACAGGTCCCCCAGGTCTGCAAGGTCCAGTTGGTCCTCCAGGTGACCCTGGTGAAAGGGTAAGTCAACAAACATTATCCTCTGTATTCATGGGATATCTTGCACTAATTGCTACAAGGGCGAGTTAGATCCTGCTCTGAAATAGATCCACATAGGTTAAGAAACTTCAGTGCAACCGAGGCTGATTCATTCAGCTAAGGAAATCAACTGAGAATCTGGACAAACACTTCCTTAGTGGTAGAAATATGCACTGTAAATACAGGAAGAAAGTGAAGATCCTATTTGTTTATATTTCTCTGTTTTGATGTATTTTAAAATATAATAAGTAATAGATGCAAACATTTCGTATGGATTTGAATGAGTTTTAAAAAAACAGTATGGCCTCATCTATAATATGTGCAAATACAGAGAAAGACAGGCTCTGCAGAATCAAAATACACATGGGAATATTGAAGGTGATGGACAATATTTAGATGATCTTGGAAGAATTTATTAGCCATATTAAGTAATATATGGCATAAGAACCCTGTCCAGTAATGAAAATAATTTAAATGTAAGCTATTATATTAGTGTTATACGTTCTCATAAGTCTTTCCTTACTACCACAACCAACACAATTTTAAAACAGCCTAAATATATTTATTTGATGAAAATATACTACTAAGAACTTTTCTGTCTTTTATGAGACAGTTTAGTCTCAAGTCTAGCATGTTCACGCTGTATTTATGCATACAAGATGTTGAGAAGATGCTACCAGTTCACTGAATAATGAGATAATGTTAAAACCCCAACAATTCTTCACCTTGCTAGTAAGTCAGCATCCACCTTTCTTTAGTATTTATTTCCTGCAGATTAATTAAATATTTTGGAATTTGAACTTATAAAATGGTAATTTTAACACATTGTAATGGAATAACTACTGATAGTTTTGTAACTGTCTGCCTACTGAATTCATCATAAGGAAATTCTTGACTAAACACACTGTGTGCCTGTCATGGAACAGACACATGACACGAATAAATAATTGTAGCAATTAGGCTGGGTGGAGAATGGACTGAGAGCAGTCCTGCAGAGAAGGTCTTGGGGGTGTTGGTGGACAAGAAACTCGACCTGATCCAGTAACATACACTTGCAGCCAACCGTGTCCTTGGATGCATTGAAAGAAGCCTGACCAACAAGTCCAGGGAGGCAATTCTCCTACCCTACACCACTCTTGTGTACCTCTACTATGTAGACAGGCTGGGGGGTGAGGGAGATGGCTACAAGAGAGATGGAGAGAGACTTTTTAAGGACACATAATGATAGAACAAGGGATATGTTTTTAAACTGAAAGAAGGCAGGTTTAGATTCATGCTAGGAAGAAATTCTTGACTGTGAGAGTGGTGAGGCATTGGAACAGGTTGCCCAGATGGCTGCACCGTCCCTGGAAGTGTTCAAGGCCAGGCTGAATGGGACTTTAAGCAACCTGGTCTAGTGGAAGGTGTCCCTGCCCATGGCAGGGGGGTTGAAACTAGGTCTTTAAGGTCTTTTCCAACTCACACTATTCTGTGAGTGTAAATGTATATAAGTGACTCAAGTATGTGACTCAAAAGGTTTATTTTACGTAATTATCTTTTCGTTCTCATCCCTTTTTCTCTCATCTCTCTGTTCTCTTAGGGTCCACCTGGTCGCCCTGGTCTTCCTGGTGCTGATGGTTTAGCAGGTCCCCCAGGTACCATGTTAATGTTGCCGGTAAGTTATGATTACAGGGTCACCAGCCTACAAAAAGGGGAAGTGTCTTTCTAGAAATGTATAAGTATTTTGTCTGTGGAATGAGAGATGAAACAGAGTTTCTTGTACGCTCTAAGCATTTGAAGTTCATATGCTGCCTTTTTTTCCTGAAACAAAACATATGCTTTAACTCCTGCATGGCTGACAGATTGGAACCTAATGAATGAATTACAGACACTGCAAATCTCCTTATATTTTCAATAGTAACTATTTTTTGCTACTGTATGTCCTAAACAACGAGTTTGCTGTTGTACAGAGAGCCTGTACTCCCAACAGGCATGTGTGCTTTCAAGTCTCATTGACATGGAGAATTTTAAGCATTCCATGCTTAAAATTGGACTTCAGTGTCTTCTTTGAAGAGTCAGTGCATCCTTTGAATAGAAATATATGCACATGGCCAGCTCTACTCCCACTGGAGTCAAAGCAAAACACCATCTGTTTTAGCATGTGGAGGAACAAGCCCAAAGCTGTTAAAGGATCTTGCACTTTTGTGGTATGAAAAGTACTATGTGCATGGAATTCATTATTCCTAAGTGTATGTATATATGCAAAAGATCCATGTCAACTCGGGGCATAGGCAAGCTGGATAAACTGTTGTGGGCAGTGAAAGATTCACGGCCCTGATATCCAGTGTGCCTATGCCATACCTTTGGAAAGCTGTGCTTCTTGTTGCAGCTTAACATTTCTGCAATATTGCAAAACTTCTTCTAGCAGTTCCATGAGCAATAACAGAACCACAAGAATGAGTACTTAAGTTTTATTCTGTAATTTATTTTGAAATTGTCAGAAATTACACAAAACTCTTTTATTTGAGATATCAAACATTTTTCAAATTTAAGTCTGCCCTAAATTAAATTGCATTTTTTTCTGTGGGTAACTACCAACGTACAGAGAACTAATTAATTTTGATAGCCATTTTTATTGAAGTTTTGCAGAAAATTAAGAGTCTATTTTGGCCTCTTTTTGAAACAAATAAGCAAGCAAACAAATAAAATGAAAACCAAAATCCTATGAAATCAAGAAAATATTTACTCTTAAGGGATTAGATTTAGACCTCAATTCTAAACTATTACCAATGGCTTTATGTTCATCTTGGATCCAGTGGCCTGGATCTTCTGAAGTCAGTGGAATGAACTAGACTGTGACCTTTTGTCTTTGAAGTGGTTTGCACAGTTGCAGCAAAAAAACAAATATGAATTTGATTTGATAAATTCTGAGTCCTTTTCTTGTGTTTGTATTTGCAGTTCCGCTTCGGTGGAGATGGTGAGAAAGGCCCTACAATCTCAGCTCAGGAAGCTCAAGCACAAGCCATTCTTCAGCAAGCTAGGGTGAGCACAAGGAGCCTTCAAACAAAACTGCCACAAGTGTACAGCTCCAAAACCCAATCTGTTTTATATCAGGCAGGATGTGAAGTCAAAGATGGGGGCTATTTGTTAACACATTGTGGAATTGTATTAATGTAGAATAAGTATGCTGGCTCGCAACTTTTTCATGATACCTGTTGTTCTGTTTGTTTGTTTTCTCAGATTGCTATGAGAGGTCCACCTGGTCCTATGGGACTCACTGGAAGACCAGGTCCTGTGGTATGTAAACAAAACAGGGACAGAGGTTTAAGAACACAGTAATGCAGGCCATGGATCCCATTCTGGTCTTGCCTACACCTCTGTATTTGTGCTTATTTTATTTAAAATTGATATTATGTAATTAAAGCCATAGCTTGTATTCTTATTCAAGGTCTGCAATGTAACCTGAATACTAAATCAGCTTTTATTGTAGATTTTGTGGTGTTTGGATAGAGCACACTGGTAGACTTACAAATCTAGTAAATAGTTTTTACATAGATAATTACATATGTCTCTACAGTCAGTCATCTCTGTAATAATATTCATACAATTTCTTGTGGTAAATATGAAGCTCTACAGTAGGAGATAATAAAGTGTGTGCAGAATCACCTTTGCTCAATATTTAGATGGAATCTGGAAAGTTTTTAAGAGGGATTCCTTTAAGCAATTAAGAGCCAAGCAGATTTCTAAAAGAATTACACTTTTTTTACTTCAGTCGTGAATTTTACTTGACTCCTAATATTCCTGGAAATGGCCCTGTGGATGTTAAAAAACTTAATAGTTATAGAAAGTCTATATACTTTGGTTGTATTTTTAAGCAGATCTGTACAATAGCAATTCTTCTCTAGAGTAATTCTTCCAAAGTAAATAGTTGCTACCAAGTAGAGAATCTGTCTCACAGACTCCTGATTCATCATGATTAGATATGCAATACTTACAAATAGTCAAACATATTTGGTCTATTTAACAAACTCATACACTATTTCCAGCAGTATATTTAAATCAAGTGACCTGCAGGGTAACATTCAGTCTAGATAAACAAAAAAACTATAAAATTTCTGTAAACAAGGAGTACTTTGTAAAAACTGTTATAATATTGACAGTGGTTTAACCTGGCCTCATACTCATGCTTTCATGTTTTAAAAGCCTTCATGAATTTCTGTATGCAAAGTTCAACAAATGAATAATATTGATAGTTGTTTTGCTTCTAAACCACCAGGAGGCTCTAGAAATCCAACTCTTTGATCTAGCAACATTTTTTGCCTACAGTTGCAAAAGCAAGTTTATTGGTCTGTAAATTGTTTGTCTGCCTAGTTTCTTTTAAGAATAAAAAAGTTGGAGCTTTTACTCCTAATATGAATTGTGTTTTGTGAAATAAAAGGTACATTTACAAATGTATTAGTTACTAAAAACCTTAACCATAGCAGTGTCAAAGCCCCAGTGTAACCTCAACCGAGTCTGGAGTTCCCATGCTTAGTTAACACAGCATACAAAATAAATTTCTGCCTACATATATTAAATGTAATTAATTATATTAATTTAAAAAAGAACTTACATCAGAGAAACCCAAAGAGACAGTCACCACCTACCAAAGCCAATCTTCTTTCCACTGCCAGTACCAGTTTGGGATCTGATTTTCATTTTGGTTAGGACTTGACTTTCAATACCTATAAGGTCAGTGGGAATCTTTCCACTCCAGGATGGGAGACTCAGCACTAAGGCAAACCATGAGATTACTTCTTTCTTTCAGTGTTCACGATGGTGAACATAGGAGGATTATCAATTTTCAAAGGTTTGCAGTTTCATATTAAATACATAGATCGAGTCACAACCCGTTTCAAAGCTCAGAAATGCAAAAATTCTTTTGCATGTAGTAGCAAACTCCTGTATGTTCTTTCTCTGAGCCTGTATTCTGTGTGTGCATGTCAAGATTTTTTTGTTTTGTTTTGTCTGTTTTAGTGAGACCACTAACTTACTTTAACTAGTTCTGCCCCAGATTCCATGTACAGTATCTTGCCTTGGATGAATATCTGCTTTAGGTCTCTTTATCAGTAAAATTTACTCTTAAAATCTGTATCATCATTTCATAATAATAAAGAGATGTAGTTATATAGATTTTCCACTTCTGCAGGTGCAGATGCACAAAGGACTTGATTAAAAGTTCACTACAAGATTAGACAGGGTATTTTTCTTTGACTATAGTGATCTTCGGATTGAACTGTTATTTTCTGTACAACACAGAAATAAAGGTAAAAAGAGGTGGCTTTTGCTTCTGTTGCCTTTCCTATGATGAATGCACTTCTGTTTGCATTACTTATGTTCTTACTGTGCTCATATTTAGCTCTCAAATATTAATATCGAACAAAGAGTTACATTTGATCTCTTCAAATCGATGGGAGTTCTCTTCAGGAAGAACTATTTTTACGTGCCTAAAACCAGTGTCTAGACAATGATATATCATGACTATCTCTAGATTCAAATGGTAAATTCATACCTCCTGCTGAATAGAAGATTGTTATTGCTCCCTGTAATTCATGTATAGAAATAGAAAGTAACTTCTTAATTTAAGGAGGCTTTTGTGCATTTACACAATGTATGTTGCTTTTTTTCATCAAGGGTGGACCTGGAGCAGCAGGTGCTAAGGGTGAAAGTGGTGAACCAGGTCCCCAGGTACAATAATATTCCCTGTTATGTTTGAGTGTTTATCTTAAAAAAAATGTATTCATATCAATTAGAAGAAATCAATCAATTATATGCTTTCTGCATGCAATTGAAGACAAATAACTTTTATGATACTATCTTAATTAAATTCAATAGCTTGATCAATATTAAAATCTTAATTAAAATCAATAACTTGATTGTTCATTTTGAAAAGTGAAAGTAACAATCTTTGTAAAACAAAGAGCAATTATCACATGTAGAGTTATCACTTGAAAACCTGTTTTAATATTGTCACTTCAAGCCCTTTTCTGTGTTCAATAATCACGTTAGTCTCTAACTGTATGACCTGGGCCTCTGTCATACAGAGGTGAGGGAGGTTGAATTTAATTCATAATTAGAGAGCCTATTTTCAAGAAAGACGTGACATAGCAAGAATAAGTCTTTAGGAACAGTGCATGCTTTGCTTTTCAGCTTACTGTTATATAAACTGCTATGTAGTGATGTTAAAGAGCACTGAAATTATTTTTGAATGGCTGGCCCTTACCATTGCTTTTTTCACCGGCATTTGGATGGAGGATGAGAAAATTTCTACAGTCACGCCCACACAGTCATCAGTCAAAGTAACATATGTTTGAAAAGTGAAATCAGATTTTTCACTCTCCCTCTGCTTAAAAGTATGTTGTGTAAAGCTAAGGTGGCATGTGAGCTGTTTACCAGCATAGCTCATGTTTGTGTATAAGTTAGGGATCCGAAATAAGCACTCTTAGTTTTCATCAAATATTTATAATATGACTAAATAATTTTGGCCTGAGAGGAAGAAGCTACAGGACTGAGATCTCCAAAGTCATGGAAAGAGTGTGAGAAACTTTTACATTAAATGATGAATTATGCCATGGATAGTGCCATCTCATGAAAACTAGGGTTAAAATTGGTAGTGCTAAGGCCAGTTTGGATGCCCATGTTCTTTTAAAACTAATGAGAAATTGGGAACCAGAATCCATCTCCTGGGGGAACAATGCAGCTTTGTGTATAAAAAAAATCTTATCTTGTTCCTGAGGTGAGGTTTTTAACTAACTTTCAGCTGACATTAATGTGATTCTAAGAATTGCACTCTTTAAATTCAGGGTCCTCGTGGTGTTCAAGGTGCCCCCGGTCCAAGTGGAAAAGCTGGCAAAAGGGTAGGTAGCGTATGGATCAGTTCTGCTCTGGGAAAATAGTTTTTATTAAATATTAACTGATTCCACTGCATTTTCAAATGTTTGCCCCTTTTGGCTTTTGCAGGGACGTCCTGGAGCTGATGGTGCCAGAGGAATGCCAGGTGAACCTGGTGCAAAGGTAAATAATAATAATAAGACCTGAGGCTTTATTGCAGTCTTGGAATGGACTAGACAGATTTTATGTAGGTACCACAGTTTCATCCAGGCCAACCCAAAATTCTTCTCTTAAGTGAAAATACTGAGATGTCAGATAGCTGGGTCAGATGCAAGAGCTGAGAATGAATCATCCATTTAAAATATGGTAATTAATGTTAATGGCTAGTAGTCTGACCTTGAAGAAACTTGATCCTTGGGGCATGATTCCTCTCTCTCTGAGTCAGTTTCTAGTTACAGAGTATCAGTAATAGTAAAGTCAGTTTTGCAACTGCAAAGTGCAGCTAGAATCAAGATTTTAATTTCGGTGTGGACTTCTTTTTATAAATAGCGTAACTACAACACAGGGAAAAAGTTGATTTGGCACCTTCTCTTGCTACAATGCGTAGAAGCAAATTTTGTGAATTTGATCTATATGATCACCTCCATGTATTTAATTTAAAAACAAAAGTGTACATATAATCAAGGGTAGAAATTAACTTATAGAGGGAAGGTGCAATTTATTCAGAGTAAGCAATACATAATGTAACAGTCATTTACTAAAGCTGTGATTTCTTCTTTCCTAGGGTGACAGAGGATTTGATGGTCTTCCTGGCCTCCCTGGTGACAAAGGTAACAGGGTAAGAAGAGAAATATGTATGTTTATAAAACACCAAATTGATACTGTCACAGAAATAATGCACCCTTCATTAAGAATAGCACTGAGAAATAAGGGGAAAGTTAAAACAGGGTGTTTCATGCTTTTCACGCTACAGAATAATATCTGTACCATCAGGCAATGCATTCTTCATGAAACTTTTTTAGTAATATCAATCAATAGACAACTATTTATATATATAGTAATGATTTAAATATATTTAAAGAATTCAGATCACATCTTCAGCTAGGTTTTGCTCTAATTTTCTTAGTTAAGGAATTTGCCTGTTGGACTTAACTGTCATTGTAAAGGAAATAGTAATAGGAAAAGGAAATTAGCATGAAGTTTCTGTATCAGGACCATGACAAATTTTAACCTGCTGAGAAGGTTGCTCAACAAAATGCATATGAATATTTAAATTGCAGACTGAATTTTTTAGTGTGGCTTATTCCAGCAACTGAAACTTAAAGAAAGATCACAGTCAGGTCAGATAAGTTAGGAAAACTTGTAGTAATATTTAAAACAAATAATATACTTGCTCCTTATGTCATACAAATCTATGGGATGAGGTTTCATCTTTCCCTACATGGTGTCGAAATAATCGCAATCAGGGATTTCTGCTTTAGATTATACCTCTAATTGTAGATGCTAGCAACCATGTGCCTGAATGTCCCTTCTTTACTGTTGTCCTGGTAAGTGCAATGCACCATAAAAGAAACAGTGAATGGGAATGTCAACAAAACCATTTCTATATGTGCTAAAGCTTGATGACCAAGAAATTATTACGTCATCCTTCAATGGGTAAGCACAGTTGCGTTTCCTAGAAAATCTCAACTGTGTTGGCTACTGAACCATAATGTAGTTCTTTTTTATAGCATCTAAGGATACTGCTTTGAGTTGTGTTTGCAATGGGGAAAGAAATTCTGGTGTCATAAAGAATTTTTTTATTCCTCTTTCATCATCCCCTCTTCTTAAAGAGTGTAAAACAGTCAGCACATGTCATAACTGAAACACAGCGTGCTCAGCAGGTGAACAGCAGAGGGGGCTCGGCATTAAGCACTTGCCACTGCTGCACTCTGAGGGCTGAGCAGAAATCTGGTCTGAATCAGGGAATGTGTGTCTGCTTTCCAATCTGGAATACTAGAATTGTGTGTGTGGCACCTTCCAAGTCATAAAAAAATAATTTTTTTTTTTAAATATTCAACTTATTTCATATTTCCTAAAAAAAAATAAAAATTAACTCCTCCTAAAATAGAAGAATAAGTGTGGATTGAAATTGGCAAAATAATAATGAAAATAATGACTTCTTTTCATCATTTCTTTCATCCCACTATATAAAAATCACTACTTTCTTGTGTTTCTGTGGAGATCTTCTGTAAATGTACGCACTGTGATCTTTGTGAAAGCAGCTCAGTTCAAAGCCAGATCAGATGGCTGTAGCTCTTGGAGTCACATATACTGACATATAATGGAAATGTTCAGTTGTCTTTGGCTTGCAATAATAAGCACGGCAAGACAAGGAAAGCGATTTTTCTCTTGTGGTTATATTTCAGCTGTAAAAGAATAGATGTTGAAAACCCATATCTTTAGAGTAGAAGTTTTAGACTGGTTTTAGAATTAGTCATATTGCACCTGTGAGTTGCAAATTGGATGTCTCTCTGAGGCTGTGCCTCTGTCAAACACAAGTTGTCAGACAGGAGTTCATGGATGAGATTCCCTGATTTCCAATGTAGAGCAGATCACACTACATGGTGCAATATTTCTTTTAACCTCAGTATCTATGACTTTGAACTTTTCTTATTTAGATTTACTAGGTGCATTAGTCTTCTATTTGGGGGATGTACTCTTGGGTATATGAGAAAGTTACCTAAAATTCCCTAGGAAGGCTCAGAAGTGTAAAGAACAGAGCCACTAAACAGTGACTCCATATATCTCTACCAGAATCCACAGCAGTGGTCAGGCTCCTTGGAGACACTGATAAAATTAGGGTAAACAGCATAAATACTTGGTTGTTGTCCAATGCCAGAAGGAAGTCACAGTCTAAAAGCCCACGGCCCACAAGGAGGTGAGTCGGTGGTGTTTGAGCTACGTAGCACACTAGTTCTCTTTAGGAATTGGGAAAGAAAAATAAACCCTAAAAGTATGGTCCAGAATCTACTGAGGCTCTGCGTATATAGACTTGAAAAGCCCAAACCTCTGAAGGGAAGTGTGGAAGTCTGGCTGCCTTCCAAAACCTCAGACAAATCAGTCCCAAGGCTCTTAGTGACTGGTGCCAAGGTGTGTGGTTCTGAAAGGGGGTCAGTAAACTTCTCTATGTATATTCCAGGGCCCAGCTATAGGTTTATTAACTTCTGACCCATGTACACAAGCCTTGTTTTACTGGCAGTAATACACTGTGTAGAGAAAGCAGGAAGGTGTTGATGAGACAAAGGAAAATGTGGGTAACACTATCTTCTGTAACAGTAGAAAATGTTACAGAGTGAAATTTTGCAAACACAAATAATTAATTTTTCAGTAAAGCTCATTTGTTTTTATACTAATATAATGGAAGATTTTACTAAGTACTGTAATCTACAGATTTGTATCAGCATGTCAAGACATGTTTTGACACATCAAACTTCAGCTAACACATTTGTTTTCATTTCCTTTCCCATCCATTATTGTTTCCAACAGCAGATGTTATTTTAATGACTTTCCTTGTTCTTCAGGGAGACCGTGGCCCACAGGGACCTCCTGGCTTACCTGGTGAAGACGGGTCAAGAGTAAGTTGCTATTCACACAGGAAAACCTAAAGTGAATCCTCAGGTAATGGGAACATGGTCACAATACATGTTCAGTTTTTGTCTAAAACTTGTTTTCTTTTGTACAAAAACAGGGAGAAGATGGGGAAGTTGGACCAAGAGGTCTCCCAGGTGAAGCTGTAAGCAATTCTTTTATTCTTTTGTTTCTGTTATAAACAAAAACCACTTTCAGATTTTTTTCCTTTCTGTTAAACTGTTCTGAATTCCAGGTATAAAAATTATTGCGTGTGTGTGTATGCCTGAAAAGCAAACAATTTAAGAGTTTTGTTAGGGATGAAACACCACTTACACAATTAGAATTCAACCAGGGGTGTATCCAGCCAAGTATATACAACTTTCAGAGTCACAAAGGCTATTTCCTATCCTGTTGTGTAAAATCAGTCACTGCAGTCCTTGATACATGACAATATAATCAAGCCCCTGTTTCTTTTAAAAGGTTTTCTAAGCATCGGCTTATTAGAAAATAAGGCCTGGATTCACCCCTTTTTTTCACACTACTCTGCTTCATTGTTTCACATGTTTCACATGCAGAATTTCCACTCCTGTCAGTTGGAATTCTGCAGGTGCTGTCACTGCAGAACAGAGTTCTGCATTGCAGGCAAGAAATCAAGCCTCAGAAAGGGGAATTTTACCCTAAATGTCTGATGTGCTGCTGCCTACTCACAAAGTACAACGAAGTTGCTACAGAGTTGGAGTGTTAGTGATTTGTGACTATATCATACATGAGGAGACTGGAGACTCAGTTCTGCCTACGTTAGTAGCATGGCATGAATGATGACACAGATGATAAAAACTAATATTCGTTTGCATAGTATAACATAGATTATGTTATAGACTCAAATCATGTTCACCTTATTTAGTCTTTTGTGGAAATTTCTAGGGGTAAGAAGAACAAATATGATTTTGGTTTCCAGACTGCCTTGCATTTATTATAATAAAATTATTAGCAATTTTTAATTATTTATTGGATTTTTAGTAAAGATAAAAACACTATTTTATACTTAGAATAGCAGTATAGAATATGACACACCATCGTGTTTTCAAAAGACAGGAATATAAACATGTATGCTACTGTTCAGGTCAGACTTCTAGACCAAGACGCAGCTGAAACTTTAGTGGAAGATGCTGTCCCAGTATTCTGCACCAGGAAATATGAATAACAATCTCCTACCTTTTTTGAAATGATAATATAGCAGCTAAATCAGAGCTTTCCCTTCCACTGACATCCTATTCAGACATAGGGTGTCCTTGAGGTGAATCTGTTATCAGTGAACTTTTTCCTTTCTTTCTTTCTTCCTAAACACCCTTCATCCTTCCTACTCCTTATTGCATCCTTTACTCGTCCTGCTCATGGGTGTCTCTGTTCAGAAAAAGACACACAGGTGTTAATAAGTGTTTCTTCTCTTGCAGGGTCCACGGGGATTACTGGGCCCCAGAGGAACACCTGGTCCCCCCGGACAACCTGTATGTATGAATTGATCTGTATTTGCAATTTCCAGGAGAAAAAAATGGAAGTCCACTGAAAGTTGCTCATGTTTATATTGTTTGTTGTAGGGCATTGCAGGTATTGATGGACCTTCAGGCCCAAAAGGAAACATGGTGAGTAGTAAACTGGGAATTAGAAAGGGAGTAAGTTCTAAGAATCCTTTCTATATTCACCCATACCTGCTACTATAGCGTCTATTCCATTTAATTAAACTTTTCTGTCAAAATATTATGATTTTATATAGAAAAGAGAAGCCTTCTGTTACTCAGTTTTCAGCCAGAAGGCCTAACCATGATTTGTCTCAAGCTCCTTTAGTACCATGGACTCCAGTGCTTAGGTCCTATGTGTGGGCAGTTATTCTCTATTAAAGAAAAGGTCATGATATTCATTAGCATGAAAAAATATGATGCTGGATAGAAAGTTGGTGGTAGACTTTAAAGAGGGAGGAACAATGATGAGTTTGTATTCCTTTTAGTTCTGACAATGAAGATCTGTAGTGCAGAAATGCAAACCTAATGCCCTACTATTTTTTTGCATGATAGGGTCCTCAAGGGGAACCAGGACCTCCTGGTCAGCAAGGAATTCCAGGCCCACAAGTAAGTGTAAAATAACTCCCAAGAAATACGATGTAATGTGCAGCAAATGTTTAATAAATGGAAATTACTAAAAGGTTAGTTTTCCATGTGCAAAACTGATAAAGCTTCAAGGATTTTATAAATAATACTACAAATGTGCCGAGGGCAGTGGGAGCAGAGTTTTTAAGCAAGTTTTCAGAGGGATTTTTCATTCAGGAGAAAAATGACTCATTCAGTGTTCCTGGAATGCAGCAGGAATGGCCACACCTGGAGGAGGGTTCTGAATAGGATCTTGTTACAGACCTACTGCCAGAATAGTGGCTTGTGCAAAAGGCTCACACAAAACTGATCTAACTTGTAAGGGGAAAAAAAGCCACTTATATTTGCCAGTGTGTTTAAACAGATTAATGAGGGACCTTTAGTAGGGTGAATGTATGTATATTGTTCTCCCTGCTTTCTCACACTGGTTTCTTTCTAACAGGGGCTTCCTGGTCCTCAAGGTCCTATTGGGCCTCCTGGTGAAAAAGTAAGTTACAGCTTTATTTTGTTATGTTGCAGTCAGTTCTGTGCAACAACCTTGTTTATGAGCTTGAAGGCTTTGCTATCTTTTATGGAATAGTAACCTAAATGTAAAAATCAGGAGATCTTCCTGAAATCATCAAGTAAATGAATAATCAATGGAGGCCCGGCTTTCCTCTCGTATACTTTTTCACAAGCATAACTTCCTCCCTTTATTTTGGTTTAATTTTGTTATTAGCTTCAGAATCCTATCTACAGTATTAAACCGTGGGTACTTTTATGTTAATTAATTTTAGAGGAAGCTGCAAAAATTACTTTTACTAATCCCTTTTTTATGACAAAGTTTTACCTACTCAAGTCTGATTCTGTTTTTTTCAAGGACTACAGTTTGACATAACTCTGCAGTGTAATTGGCATACTGTAGGGTCATTTGGTGTTTTTTTCTGATCTGTTTTTACATGTTCTTGTGGCTTGAAACACATCTTCTGGTAATTTTAAAACTGTCACTACTGAATTTTACACTAATTTACTTTTTTTCCCTTTTTGCTGAATTCCTGCTCAATTAATTCTTTTTTGATTTTTCTCCTCCTCGCTGTTTATTGTATTCTTTTAGAGAAAATGAAGGAAATTTTAGGAAACTATACACATACTTTTTACTTGTCAGTGTGCCTAAGAAGTGTTATTCTAGCAAAATGGACTACTTCTACAATATATGCATTTCCAAGGCTCTCCAAAAGCATACCACGCCTTTCAGCTACGAGCACTGTAGTTCTGTAACCTGAACTCTGCCTCTTGAACTTGATATCTTTCACTGGCGAATCCTTTTATTCCTGAAATTCTAAATAAGAGTTGATTTTATATACTGGAGAATTCTTCCCCATCTTGTGTTATGTGTGTGCATGTTCATAGAGTAATTTTGAAGCTTCTTCTCAGGCAAACATCTCATTAAAAAATATGGGTGGTGTGTTGGCTAAAGATTGTAAGAACTGGCCTTGCGCTCTTGCATTTATATATATGATAGTGTTACTCTGGCTTCAGTTTTGTTATATTTTTGGTTTATTCTTGATATCCAGATCAAGGGATTTACATATAACTGCATTTTATATCCTTAGCTCTTAAAGACAAATGTGTTTGACATGTTTGCTATTGTTCTTAAGATGGGTGTCTGTTACTGCATTTAGGGACCACAGGGCAAACCTGGCCTTCCTGGCCTTCCTGGTTCTGATGGGCCTCCTGTAAGTAACCAAATATTTAATCCCTTGAATGTTTAGATACTTTTACCAAGTGATAAATATTTATGGATACCTCTGTTGAAAAAACAAAATGGAGAGGGAAAATAGTGGTAGTCCAAGTCGGCAACTGCTTTTAGTACTGAGTATGACTGTGTCCCCTCACAGCTTCTTGCCCACCCCCAGCCTATTCACTCTTAATTGTCTGTTAATCTTTAGTTTCATTAAATGGCCTTTAAATTTTGCAGAATTTGCAAAATTTGCAAATTTTGTAAGAAAGAAAAGCAGTGGATTGGCTAATGTTTTGAGTACTGCAGTGTTAATGTCAGTGATACAGAAGAAAGTCTAAGATGTAAATTTATTTTATTTTAAAAGCAAATCACAGTTTAAAACAAAGACATAGAACGTTGAAACTAGATCAGCCTTCTACTGACTCCTGTGATAAATTCTGTAATTTTAAAAATAATTTTAGGAATGTCTTCATGCTGCAATATTAATCACTCTTCTTTCAAAATCAAAGTTGAGAGTCTCTTACATTAAAAACCTCTTACTGCTGAAACATTAACTAAACAGAAGGGAGGATGATGATATTCTTGAAAATATTGACATGAATGTAACTATTGTCCAGCTTTTCCTTTGTTATATAAACTAAATTGGTATTAAAAGTAAAATCTTTCCTCAAAATTTTTTGTGTCTCTTCTAATACAGAAGAAATGTGATTAATGTCCTGAAATTCAAATGTTTAAATAATTGTATTTTTATAATAAAAAGTCATTACTGAAAAACCAGTATTTTTCAAATCAAATACATTTCTCCTAAATCAGGGTCATCCTGGCAAAGAGGGTCAGTCTGGAGATAAAGGTGCATTGGTGAGTTTTAAAACTTTTCCATCTATTTACATAGATTTAAAAAAAAAATTGGCCATTTTTAGGCTGTATGACACATTTAGTGCTCCAAGAACTACTTAAAAAGCTAATAGAAAACCCATGACACATTCAAAGCATCTGTATGTGGACAAACATATTTATTGTATTTGAAATATTATAGACATTGTAAATAATATAAAGCTTACTCTTTCAAAGTAAAATTCATTTTGGAGTTGGCAGAGTGGCAATCAATAAAAGGTGCATACATTTCATATAAATAACTTGCAGATATTTTGAGTTTTCAATTCTGTTGTATGGAGTACCCACAAGAGTTCTTCAGAACCTGCTTTTCTGAAGATGTAAAAATGCATGCAGAGACCTTGCATTTTTTAGGTCACCTTCAACTAAATGTAAAGTAATTTTTTTTTTTCCTTGTAGAACCCTGGAGGGACTTGGGACTCTCTAAATTGTTCTGCTTGCTCAGTATTGACACTTATTTATCCAGAATAGCACTCATTGTAGCACCTGACATCAGTTTCAGTTTCAGTACTGTTTTCAAGGGCAGTGATAAAAGGTTGTATTCCGGATGACAGGATGAATGAATTAATAGGACATTTCAGAAAGTACAGTACCACTGACATAAGCGTGTTATATTTGTCCAAAATGTTACCTGTTAGAGGCTTTTACATTTTATCCTGATTTCTTAAGAAAATAAAGTTTACACAGAGTATTTATGATTTGAAAGTACAGGTGTATCACCATCTATCAGTTGTTCCTTAAATCTTTTGAATTTACTGCTCAATTTCACCAAATTTGATAGAAAGTTCAGTTTCTCAGAGATGTTTACAGTCTAAAAGGTTTTGTGAAAAGACACATTGGAATGAGGAAAAAGACACTAGCAATGTCCCCATTAGTGAAAGATTTTGTTATCTGTTCATCTCAGACACTGGCAAATCAACAGAGCAGCTCAGCCTCACGCAGGGATATGTTTCCAGGCATCTTTGTTTCCAGTGTTCACAGAACTCAGTTTCATTAGGCACAAGTCAGTACTGATAGCACCATGAGCCTTTTAGCTTTCAGGCTTGGAATCCTTTTTTTTTTTTTTAAACTATAACTTTTATTTTCCCCATTATTTTTATCTCTACTTTTGACTTGTGTCATCATCATAATTAACATAAATTTTCTCCAGTAAAACACCACTGGTTTCTAATCTGCATCTTTTTTTTTGTTCCTAATTGTTTGTTACTATTTACAATTACCATTGTTACAGATAATTTATATTGTAGATAGCTGCTTCTAAAATATACAAGTAGATCCAAGATCATAATTCTGTTAATAGTGACATTGAAGGGTTCTTTGTGATGTCTTAACTTTTCTTAGTGGCAGGCAGCCCAGTGTTATTTTGCTGTTTCACACAAGACTGCTGCATTGTAGTGAAAGAATAAGGATTAGACTCAAAAGAGAACTGCTTGCTAACCAAGTACTATACAAACAAAGGTTCTTTACTCCAATATATTTTAGGGCCCTCCAGGTCCTCAGGGTCCAATTGGCTATCCAGGTCCTCGTGGTGTAAAGGTAAGATTTAGTTATTGGATTCCTCCCCACACCCCTTTGAATATATGCATGTAAGTAATTCTTTATATTCTTCCATTAGGGTGCTGATGGTGTCCGTGGACTCAAGGGATCCAAAGGTGAAAAGGTAAATCTGACTGCAGTTAATTCTTTTCCCTTTTTTCACTGCAACATCTTCTGTCTCCTTCACTGCAGTGTGCTTTATCTTGCAGCAGTGGGTTTATTTTTGCCTTTCCCTAAGGACATACAAAGCCCAATTTCTAAATCAGTGACCTCCATGGTTATTTATGCTGGTACAGACTGAATATAAAACCTTCAGTTGTTAGAATGGTTTTGAATCCTTTTCACACCAGTTTAAGTAACTTCTCTCTAAGGTGCCCTTAAGTAGAGAATTAGACATTCCCTCTCTTGTTGGTAGATAACTATAGTGGATACTGAGAAGCTTGTGCATGAGAGAAATTTATGGTGACAATACTGTATTTTATCTGTTTTGATAGAGCTATAAGATAGATTTGTATTTTTTATATACTTAGTATGTACTTATGTACTTAGTGCAATGGCTTTCTAGGTTCAAGGTATTTTTGTTCCAGATCTTTGGCTTTGTCAAAGTGATGGACAGCTCCAGTCAGATACATGTATAGAAATGTGAAGAAAGCTCTCATGTTCCCCTGAGACCATTAATTGTATGTGTAGAGCTCTTATTAGAGCAAAGACCAGCTACTGTGAACTATACTGAGTGCTGATGGTTTGCAGTGACTGAAACTGCAGCCAGTATTGGTTTAAATTCATACTTCTCTCAGCATTCAAAATAAGAGACAGATAGCAAACCTGACCACACAGGCAAATTCAGCCTTGTGGCTCTGGTGGCTAATGTATATATTTATAGATATTTCTCAAGCAGAAGAGTCAGTCTTGCCAAAAAACCTTGATTTCAGCACTTGGCTCAGATGCCAAGAGCTGCTGAATATTTTCAAGCCTTCCTAAACCATGGTTTGTCTAGTCTGCATGCTCACTCTAGAGTTGCTCATTACATTTAAGCTGAAAAAGTGTGTGTTTAATACCTGTGGAGACTTGACAGTTCAAAACCCCAGATTTTTCTAGTGCCTTGTTGAGTGATTAATATCCAACTCGGATAAAATACAGGACTCGCATATAAATATGCTTAAGATATGTTTGTGTATACATCTGCTTGTATCAATGAGTACTGATTAGCATAATATTCACAATACTTCTGTGTTCCTAAAAATTGATCTCACAGTTGCAGTGGACGGTGAACTCTATTATATACCTCAGAAGGTCACGCAAAGATATTTCATAGTCTGTCCTCTTAGTGCTTTAAGGGTGTGTTACACAGGCCTTTTTTATTGAAATTACTCAGATGCCATTACATGGGCGAAAGCACTACGAGAGACCAAAATAAATAAACTTACCGGTCAGGAAAGCCTCTGTAGATCTGAGATGGTCCCAGGGATATCAGAGGAGGCCTTTCTCTGTACCAGTAAATGTAACTAGAACTCTTTAGCTATTTTATTTTTTGTTAACAGCAGAAGAGGAAATAGAGCATTCAGCTCTCTCCTCCTACATGGAATAAAATCAACCTCTTGTAGATCTCAATAGCTGGAACCTCACTGTGAAAGCTGGAGAAGAGTTTCAGTTCATTTGGCAGCAATTTGGTCAGTAGTTGGCACGTGGTCAGTCCTTGCTGATATGTTGCAAAGTGTTCTCATGTAATTATTACTGTCCATGGCCATAACTGAGCAACTTTTACAACTGAAGCTTTTTTGATGTATTCTTCACTCTGCCTTTCACCTCTTTCTAAATTTTAAGAAAGGCCACCTTAAAATTTTAATTTATGCAGTAGAAGATGACCATATAAAGCTTTGTTTCGCCATCTAGAAAGCATGGCATACCTGCTTTCGGAATGGTTTTTAGCCTATTCTTTTTGACAGAATCACATGAACACATTCTATTAAGAATCTATATTTACTTGTTTGGTTTTATTTTTTTTTTTAATTTTGATGTCTCCCTACCTATTTTTAACTGTTTACCACTGGCAGATCTATTTCTATCACCCTTTCTAGGGTTATTTGTTGCATGCAGTATGACAACTTCCAAACAAATTCAAAAGAGCTTCAGCCTTGCAGTCCATCTCAGTTGCTGATCAGGGAGAAAAAGCTTTTGCGGGCCCAGGAATGCAGAACACAAACTTGTTTTTTTAAAGCGAGGATGAAATACAAAGCCTTCTTGGTTTTTTTTCGGTAGTGTGGAGTACATTATCACTCTTTCTTGGCTTTATTGACAGTCCAAATATTACTCAGATTCTAAGTCAGCAATATTCTTCAGCATACAAAAAAACTAATGGTATCATAATAAAACATTTTACTATGTGTTTATTCATCACAAAGACCTTTGCTGCCAGATTATAACTAAGCATCAGATGAAAACTGAGTCAATAATCTTGGCTGTCTGGATATTGGAACAGTAGTTTTATGATGAGTTAGTCTAAGAAAGCTGAACCAAAAGCTGATCCGTTTATGCTGAAGCAAGACATCAACAACTCCACTGAACACATCTGGAGATTTCTGTTTGCATCTGAACTAACTCATACAGGTGTAAATGAAACTTGTCTGAGTACTATCTGCTTGTACTTCAGCATGGAGACCTATTAAATTGCTTGAAGTAAATTCTCTGCCAGAATTTTTAGGCCGTAAATAAGTAATTCTCACTAGGAATAACAATAATGTGCATCTGGTTTGCCACTGTATATGGATTCAGTCTTAATGTTAATTTTTTTCCTGCTTTCTTTCAACCATTTCAGCCAATGAGAGTAGACAGATTTGAGTATTGCTGGACATCAAACTGCTGATAGAGATGTCTACTTCTTTTAAGTTATGGGCATTATTATGTCAAGGTTTTTTTGTTAATTTATTAAGATGTCACAACTAGTCAACTTTTTGATTTCCTTTCATGATTCTATTTAGATGCTAGTTTAAAAGAAAAAGGGAAGTTCTGCTGTCAAAACGAATAACACTGAATAATTTGCCACCAACTTTTTCTTTAATTGAATGGATGACCATATTAAAAAGAGTGATAATCAAAAACAGTTTAGGAGTTAAGAAAGGACTTTGCAAGAAAATTCATATTGAAACAGAAAAGTTACATTGCTTCTGTCTTTAACTAGATTTTTCAACAGCTGTTATTAAAAACTTTCAAACTAAAAAGTCATTTTGTATAGTGCACAGCTATATTTTCTATAAAATAGTAATAGACATAGTAGATTTTCTTGTGTCTGAAGTTCTTGCTTTATGCACATTATTTTAATCTGCAGTGAACATATTTTCTTAATTCTTTTTGCAGAAAAAAAAAAATCCTCTTATTACTAAAAGTCTTTAAATGAATTTCTGTCTTTTTTAGGGTGAAGATGGTTTTCCAGGATTTAAAGGCGACATGGGTCTTAAAGGTGACCGGGTAAGCATTTATTCATAGCCCATATGTTCTTAAAAGTTTAAGTGTTATTATTTTGAAAGGATCACTAAAATAAAAAAATATATTTTAACAAAAAATAAAATAAAGGCTAGTAGCTTAAATTATTATTATTCCCTGTGCATGCACAAATTTGAGGCAGAGATATGGTTCTTGTGAATCAACAATGGCACAGTTATAAGGAGGAAGTGAATGTCAGTCTTGAATATCCTTTTCACTAATCTTCTTCCTAGGGAAACTCCTTTTCCAGATTCCAAGATCTCCAGTATTTGCCCGAGGACAATTTATCTATCTAGGATAAAGATATTTCTCTTCCAACCCAGCATCTTGCAAATCTCTGTCAAAATGTTTATTTAGCCCAATGGGTGATTACATCCTTTCATAAGAAGTATTCTGGAGGTTCTAAAAAAACTCTTTAGAGGCTCCTGGCCTGTATCTGTTGTCTGTATACATAAAGATGGTATCCACATAAGTACTTAAAAGACAGGATTCTTTCTATGGGCTACCAGGGTGTCTTCACAAGAATTTGGGAAAGGAAAAATAAGAATACACAATTTCCAAATGCAACTGTCTTCAGGCAAGACAACTAGGCTCTTACACTTGTGAAGGTAATACTCAGTGTCTAATTTGTATGTATTTGCATTTATATGATGAACATAAGTAGTAGTATTTTCCTAATAGGAGCTTGAACAGGGCTTTGAGCAACCTGATCTAGCTGAAGATGTCCTTGTGCGTTGCAGGAAGAACAGATGACCTTGTAAAAGTTCCTTCCAACCCGAACTATTCTATGATTTCCATCTCTATTTAGATTAACTGGAAAGTTATTTTCAAGTAATGTTAGGTAATCTTTCTAATATATTCACAAAAGCAATTGTTCTATATTTATAAGGCAATGTATTTTAGGGAGAAATTGGTCAGCCAGGTCCACGAGGAGAAGATGGTCCAGAAGGTCCAAAAGGTCGAGCGGGTCCATCTGGGGATCCAGGTGCTGCTGGTCCAGCTGGGGAAAAGGTCAGTAGCCAGAAATCAACATAAACATGTCATTGTCTCATAACATAGATGGAACCCATAGTCTTCATCACTAAAAAAAGAAGTCTCCATATCTGCAGAATCTTTAGCTACCTAATAGTAGTTTTTATGAGACACGACTAAAATAGACCACTGGAGTTCACATTTGAAGAAGTATTGGGAATCATTATTTTGTAAGTATACAAAATGGCATTATAGTACTTCACCAGTACGTAAGGCAACTGCATTCTTATCCCAAATTACATACAGTGCATGCCAGCTGTGGAAAACAGCTGCAAAGAAAATAGCTGGGCACAAAAGAGAATAAAGATGCTGCTGGAGAGTGAATTAATATTGAGACATATTGTGACAAATTGTGATTTGAAGATTGTTTTAAACAGAAAGCATATCCTGAATAAAAAAGTCAAAAGTAGTGTTGGTGAAAGGGAAAGGGGCTGTTAAAATGGGGGACTGAAAAAAAGGATGGTGGCATGAAATACAAGACAGAACAAGCACAGAGATAAGTACAGATCTCTGTAGAATCCTGACCTCAACAAAAGCCACTTGAGTTTGATACAGAGGATTGAAAGGAGGCTTAGGAATGGGGGTGCAGGTACTATATTTCACTGTGTGGCAGCACCAGAAGGGAAAGGTGATTTCAGCAGTGGTAATTTGAATAACTGGGAAAGAATGATAACATAAAATAAAATTAAACAAAAATTACAGTTCAGAAATGTATATACTACATTTCACTAGAGTGAATGCTGATGAAAGTATTTCAATTTTTTGATAAACTATGGAATTAATTCTACTTCTGTCTTGAAAAGCATAGGACAGAAGGTGCATTTTACATTTTGTTCTCAGTTACACTGTCTTTGAAGTAGGAACAGTTAGTATTTTCCAGCAACATCCCATCTCACATGATAATTAATTATTCTATCTTTATCTGTATACACTCTTTGAAAGTATACACTGAAATCTTAAAAAGTATGTGGTGCTACTAAAAAGGTAACAAAGTTCACAGCTGAGTTTTGTCAGGAAGAAAAATATGTGTTCAACAAACTTGGAAACAAATTCTTTTCATCAAAAGCTGCTGTGTTTTGCAACTATATCATTAGTAGAACTTCAGAAAGATGTTAGGGTTATAATTTGATCATGTCATTCATAAACTCTTAGAAAAGTGTATATGGAAAAACTCAGTTCACTCATTACAAAAAAGATTTACTTAACTATTGGGAATTATTTATTAAATTATGTTTTCTACAATTTTGCAAGATACCTCACCAGCTTGGTCACTGAATTGATTCCTTAGGTCATGAATCAAAGAACATAGAAAAAAGAAACTCAGAATTATTCTCTCACATGAATGCAAGCTGAGTTCACACCAGAAAGCCAGTTACTTTGTTTTAACTAAGTCAACAAAACAGTCCAGTATAATAAGTTATATTATCTTCACCCACAATATATTTCTATTCTCCAGAAAGAACTATATGTTTCATGACAATGGTTATTTTCAGTATTGCTGACTGACAAAAATGTAAGAATATTTGGAATCCTGTAAAAATTGTTATTGTTGTCATGATGTATGCAGAATAATTAATTCTGGACATCTAGGAAATAGTCCATTTTTCTCAAATCTTTATAACCTAAGTAAAAAAAAAAATCCAAAGTAAACCAGATCAAAACAAAACAAACCTTTTTTTTCTTAATATTTGGTAATTTCCAAATATTAATTTGAGTTATTTTTAATTCTTCGTATTCAAATTACTCAGTATTAATATAGGTTCATGTTTTCAAGCAGTTTTTCTTCACTGTGATGTATTTGGGACTCTGACAGTCTCACAAGTCCAGAATCTGAAGCTCTAAATACCAGAAGACATTTGAAAAAAAAAACATTAGCTGGCCTTGGAATTTTAGACCTACAGTTTTCCCCTTTCTGCAAATCTTTCTACCTTATCTTGCCCTTTAGAATTCAGGCATGCTCTGTGGATATTCTATGGATACTTGGCCAGAACAGAGTGGATCAGAGAGGAATTCTGTGGTGTTGGTCCTGTGATATTTATTTTAGTTCAAAAACTAAAATAATCTTTGAGAACTCTTGGGCCTCCTCACAATATTAGGAAAATATATAAAACCAGTTATAAATGTTCTGTTCTCCTGTCATTCCTATGATGTATTTAATGCAAAGGTACTAGTCTTGTAATGAAAGTAATGAAATTGCCAGAGTAGACTCTTGGGCACTATGTTCAACTGATTCTGTGATAAGAAAACTCTATTTTCCAAGTAGGTCTAAGGCTGAATTTGCTTAATTAAGGAAATCCCAAGTAGGGTGCCAAAAAAATGGGGAACATATCAGGAAAGAGCTTATCATTAAAAAAAAACATCTGTATCCACAGTCAAAACCTAGGCAACTGGGCTTGCTTAATCATAAAATAAGGGATAAAACTTCCACTGATTTTGGCAAGAGTTTGATGCGCTGTCATGCTACAAAACATTTAAATCATTGCAATGCGAGCAACTTGTTTCAGTGGGGCACAAAAGTGGCAGCATTATAATTTTTTTCATAAATGTAAAAATTGTTCTTCTACAATGTCTCACCAGACACATACAGTTGCAAGAATATGATAATATACAACATATTTTTCATGTGTTGCATTTTTTACCAACAGACATTTTTTGGCAAATCTCCAACCCCATACAGGTCTCTCCTTCCTATTTTTCATTACCTAAGGTTACTGCGAGTACCTTATGATACTCTGTAGTCATATCTTTTCTATTGAGATCTTCTCCAAAATGTGATAGTCTGGAAAAAAGACAAATTCTTCCCCAGAGTTCCCATCTTTCAAAGTCTGAAACTGCTTTCCCTTGCCTTTGAAAGCGGCAAACAATCACTCATCCTCTAGAGGTCTAAAGAGACCAACTCAATGGAGTAGGGTACTGTATTTCATTTCTGAGAATGGCTGATGTCAGCAAATAGTCAGTGGGGCGTGATTTATCATAGTCTCAGTTTAGAACTATTCAAGAAAAGCATTGATTCTTCAAATGCCTATTCATGAAAAGTCAACTGTCACACAGTATAAACTAAAAATAATTTCTCCTCACTTAAGCCTATTAACAGCCTGATTTCTTAAAGAATATTAATTGTTTAATGACGTCAGCCCCACAACACTTCATGGGGGAGAAAAGAAAACACTGAGGCATTGGTTTCTCTGGATTCATTCACTGGAGTGGGATTTTTATTTAGGTTTGGGGAACTAAGCTCACTGGTGATTAATTTTAAAAATGAGAAATTGATTTAATTGAATATTATATTCCATGAAGTATCATCACTCCATGTTGAGAAAAAATTATTTTGTATAGAAGTTTGCTGAACCACTAAGGAGGATAAATTAAAATTTAACACTGCTTTCTTATTACAGGGTAAACTTGGTGTACCTGGATTGCCAGGATATCCAGGAAGACAAGGTCCAAAGGTGAGATGTAAATGAGCTGTATATTGTGTGCTTTGACATTAGTTATTTTATTTGTGTGTTTGCAGAAACAGGGTGTGGACATCAAAGAAAGGACCATTTTTCTCATTTTCTTTCTTGGCAGTCATATTTTGAAGTAAAATCTTTAATAATGTGGGAATCCCTAAGTTAGGCTCTTTATGGAGCAGTATATTTCCTCTTCTTAAGTACACTGCCTTCAACCCTTTGCCATGTTCTCGTGCTCTCATGACTTGTGTTTTTGTGTAAGCATCAGAAACTGGCATGCAGTAAACAACGTGAAAATTAAGGAATTGCTGATATGCTTGAAAGAGAATAAGCACTATATTGACCACTAAATGGATGCTGATAGTGATGGGAATTTTCGGTGTGGTACAAGGATTCCATTTGTGTCATTACTGCTTCTTCTATAGAATAAGCCTTTTTTCTTTGAAATATATAATTTACTATTTTCATCAGGTTTTCCTTTAGCTTCTTTTAAGACAAATGTGACAAAACCCATGCCTACCTCTATCCTTCAGCCATCTTTTACATTTGGATTGCAACAGAAAACCATGCTGGGAGCTTCCGGTTTAAGTGAAGGATTTTATTTTTAAAACATTTTTATGAAATATATTTTTATCAAGGATGTTCTAACACAGCTTTAGGAAACAGGCAAGCTCTCCTTTCTGAGATTAGCAAGAAATAAAAAATGGAATAAAAGCATAGTTCTACAGATATTTCCTTGTGTAGAGGAGACCAGTAGGGAGACATTGCACCTCCAGACTGTGTCAAATAAGACAAATAAGAGTTCTTACATTGTTCCATTCTAATAACAAAAATTATAGAACATTTCAAATAAAAATTGATTGACATATTTCCAACACAGACTTGGTCAAGAATTTCCTTGTATTAAATTTTTATTACATTAAAATTGAAAATAGCTGTCAAGCTGTGTTCACTGTTTACTCTTCTAATTTGTTGCTTAAATTTCCAAGAAAGAATAATGACAGCTACAAAACACAACTCACTGGAGACTTCTTTGGAAACTTATTCACAGTCCAGATCAAATTAACACAAGGGAGTAAGAAAAAAAGCAGCAGAAAAATACGTTAGCTGTGCAAAGCAAATAGGAAATCTTGTCCCAGTACTGTTAAGAAGGTTCACACCATTCTTTTTGCTGATACTTACTTGCTTTTCATGATTTTTCTTCTGAGAATTGTTCTTAAAGTACTGCCATTTGCTCATAATTTTCACTATGCCTTTTTTTTCTTCAATCCAGTCCCTCTTGATTAGCACAATTTCAAAAGTACTGTACGTATTTACAACCAAGTCATGCCTATTAGTGCCCCATCATTGGAGTCATGTATTTACTGGCCTTTTAATTTTAAAGAATGTGCTTGGGCTTCACAGACTAGAATTTTCAGTTTCATTCATGTATAAAGTTATAACTGGTGAAGAATTAAAAGGCAAGAAAGAGAATGAAAAGAAAAGGAAAGAAAAAGAAAAGGAAAATAAAGGAAGAAAAATTTTCCTTTTCTCCCACCAGTCAGTATCAGTCAGGGTGTCATTAGAATCTGTGTTTGTGGAGGTGTACTGCCCCTAAGTCTTTTATGGATAATTGGAATGATTGTGTGAAACAAGTTTCATTAGAGGAAAGACATAAGTAAGAACAAGAGGAAAAAAATGAAAAAAAATAATTGCATTTCAAAGAAAAGCACCAAGAAATTATATTTTAAGCTTTTGTTATATGCATTTCATTTGCCACTAAAATACTAACAAGCTGCACAGACAGAGGTGCATTATCACAGCAGGAAGTCTGGCTAGTAAGTTTTAGTGGCTGATGAAACCAAACACTCTTGATTTGCATCTCCAGTCAGTTAAAAGTGTATTTTATCATGTCTGTCACCTCTTTGACCCAAAGTCCCTTATGGCAAATTAGCACCTTGGCAGGTAAAAGATCTACTGTCCCACTGAACCTGTCTACCAGAAATAAATAAGAAAATAGTACAGATTAGGCTGGGCAGTTAGCAAAAGAAAAGGGGAATAAAAAGGGAGGAAGGAGGAATAAAGCTGGGAGCAGTTTCAAGTCAGATACTCTCACATTCTGCTTATGCATGAATTGTATGTATCAGTTAAACAAAACTGTCCAGTGGTCAATTTACAACGAATAAAGCATCCGAAGTACTTAACTTACAGCTCAGTAAAGTGAATAGAGCGTGTGGCAAAACCCTACAATTTTTTTTAGTTATTTTTTTAAAAGAATTATTATACTGTGATGCAACAAGGCTTTGTTTGTTTGTCTGCCTTATGATACAGTTATTTCTAGTGAGCTGTTACTAATTATTTCTTCTCCAAAAAAATCGTGCAGATTTAATAGGTCTTTTATTGTCTAATAAAATGAAAAATAATGTCCATTCTATATATTGATTTATTTTTTTTAATGCATTCTGGACTTGAAGCATTATGGTGAGTTTATTTACAGCTTTCATGAGTGCCATCACACTTGCAAGTTTAACATGGACAATGTGCATGATTTTTAACTTGTGCTTTATGTGGAAATTAAATATTGACTATACTACTGTTTTGCTGTTGATATCCTCTGATATTTGCACTGCTTTCTTACATAGGGCTCGACTGGTTTCCCAGGATTTCCTGGTGCCAATGGAGAGAAAGGTGCAAGGGTATGATAATTCATTCTTGCATGACAATTAACTTTTGAAACTCTATGCCATGGGAAATCACCAAAACCCAAGGATACAAGCTACTGTCTAAAGAACTATAAAACAAAGCTTTCCACATTTAAGATGGACCTCTATGTGTCTATACTGAGACACTATTTTTATACTTTAAGGTATTAATCTAAATATACAAGAAGTGGGCCGCTTTCTGCTGCATATGCTGTCATAATCATATGATTTGAAAAAGAGGAAAAAAGTCACCTTTGCTGAAGGGGATTTTTTGGACAGTATAGCTGACTGAGTTGGCAAGAACTATTTTCCCGTATCCCATGAATTATCCTCCTACCATGCAATTTATCCTCAAGGAAATTCAACTTGTATTTCATAAGTATTCTGATTTGCCACAAGGTAGTTTTTTTATAGGCTTAGCTTCAAAAAAGCAAAATATACCAGACAAGACGAAGAATATATACTATTACATATATTAAAAAAATATAAAATTACATCTTTTCCTGCTTTGTTTGATGGAAGCAGGTGAGGGAAAATCTGTTATGTATATTCTTCAAACTATAACAATTAAAAATAGATTAGAAAAAAGGTCACTGTGCTGTTGTCTCTAAAGCTCAGTTGCACATAGCAGAACATGTTAGAAAGATGATGAAATTAAGAGATGAGTCAGAATTCGTAGGTGATAGCAACTTAAACTGAAGTAGCACATCATTATTCTTAGGAATCTATTTTAATTTGTATCACAAAATAACGCAGAAATTCATTCTTTTAAGATGAACTGTATGAAATCCAATTGCACTTGCACTGCTTATGTATGGTTTAAATTTTTCTTGTATTATTTTAACTAAGATAAAAATATGTTGTTATTTACAGGCACAAACAATAAAACAATGTGCAGTTCATCCTTTTTAGGAAAAATGACACATGATTGCTAATACAGATTTAGAAATACAGGTTTAGAAAGCAAACAAAACAATAGCATCAAACAGCAGACTTAAAATTATGAAAATCTAACTATGCTGATCTGTTATCTGTTATAAAGCTTTCAGTTCACATAATAACACCATCAAACTGCTTGTGTACTTAAGTATTAAACTGATCATCAATAAGACCATAACTGCTCGTTTTGTAATGAGAATCAGATATTGTTAATCTTGCCTGAAGGGTTATCATTGTGTTTTATGCTACCACGCATACAGGTACTAGGAAAGACAGTCCTTGTCCCTGAGATCACAAGCTGTGTAGCATTTCAAAAACAACACGTAATTTTTATTTTGATAAGCGAAATAAAACCAACAGAAAAAAAAAAACTGCCAAGAAAGCAGGTGTGTGCTTTTAATTGGTTTTTGGTAAAGGCAAGTTTTATGCTAAAACATCTCTGCTGATTTTTTGTTGCTGTTTTGTTTACCTCAGAGATTAGAAAGTACCAGTCATCAAGTTCCTTTTTCTACCTGAAGAATACTCTCTTGAATTTTAAGATTCTTCGTGTTACAATGCACAGCAATATTAATGCAGAACCTAAAGAAAAAATTCTGTTGAGTATGATCAGGAGATATATTAAAGCAAAAAATAAAGGGCTAGTATTCAGGTAAGTTCTGTATTGCTGTGCAAATGCACGTAATTTTGGTAGCTATTACAGTCCTCATTTCTGTTCTAAATGAAGAGAGGCTTGCCTTTCTTTTTTCTATTAACCTGTGGAGTTGTGCATGGGAACCTGGGAACCTTGTCTTCAAGGCTGTTATTACACTGGAAATGATACCAAGTCCTTTAGACTACTGCAGAGGGACTGTGCTTGTTGTGTGCCGTCTTCACTACTATTTTAATGTAGTTTAAAATCTTCTAATGCCTCTGACAGAATCTGACTCTGAGGCAAATTTAGCACATTTAGCCACAAGTCCCAGTGAACTCAGAAAGATAATCAATTTTATCAAGGACCATGATTCTGTAAATTGAAATGCAAACTAGATAGTTAAAGATAAAATAACTTTTAAACTTATGGGAGTTACACTCTGCCTCCACTTCAGTAAAAAAACTTTATCTTACAAATAGAGTGTCTGCTAAGATGATTTCTGTCAACTTTTCTCTCTAGGGATTACATGGCAAACCAGGCCCCAGAGGACAGCGAGGACCAACAGTATGTTGTTTTGATTTGCAATGTAGAGCCTTTCCTGTATAAATTACCTTCACTATACTGTGAAGATTTAATTTTATTTGATTATAGTATCCAATACTTATCAAGCACATCTGTGTTAAATTGACAGGGTCCAAGAGGCTCAAGAGGTCCCAGAGGTCCCACTGGGAAACCAGGTCCAAAGGTAATGGTCAAGCACACTGTACAGATTTGCTACAGGCTGATTTTTTTAAATAAACCTAAATCTTTGAACATATTGTCTTTCCTTTCCAGGGTACTTCAGGCAATGATGGTCCTCCTGGCCCACCAGGTGAAAGGGTATGTGAAAGCTGGTTTTGTTTTTCCCACTAGATAGGAGTGTGATTTGAGGGTGGGAGGGTTGTTTTATTTTCAGTTCTCCTGCTCAGATCTTTGCGCTTCTTTGACCAGAGTAAAAAGAACTAATAAAACCTCAATTGTGATGATGCTTTTTACAAAGTTATGAATGGGGTGGCTGAAGTTTGCTGAAAGCTTCTTCCATCACTTTTGTACACTTAGGACACAGAGAATACATACACATTTTGTGTTATATCCATGCAGTTTATATATATCCATGTGAGTTACAGGTGTACTTACCAGCTTATGCTCTTCAGAATTGCCCACTTACTGCAGCTTGCTTCCTGTTCTTTGGATTTGCAAACACTCAAGCCACTTCCAGAAGATTCTTTGTTGAAACAGCTATGTTTTTTTTTTGTTCTGATCAGCTAATTCCCTTCAACCTAATTTCTTCGTGCTTCAGAAAACCTATTGTTCTCTCTAAAACAAAATTTTCTACTTGCTGTTATCTTACCAATCAATACACAAATCTAGTATACAGTCAGCTCATTGCACAGCAGTATATAGAAAAACAATATTAATAAATCAGATTTGTAATAGCAGCACTTGAAAAACAACTCAGTTTAAGTGGATGAGTTTCCTGCCAAAGTATTTTTGCAAAACTTAAAAAACTTTTCATTACATGCTAATCTTTTTCATATAGAGAACCCGTAGATCTTTTCCCAGTATCCACTCCCAGGTGCCAGTGTTCTCTTCAGGAGGGAGCTCCTTATGCATTTTCCCCAGCTCCATACTGTCACTTTCTTTTTTTACATTAACTAGGATGGTGGATGGAAAGAACTAGGCTTAGTGCAAGAAAGGAAATGTAGGTTGCATTACACTGAGGAGGAAGATCAGAGACAGACTACCAGAAGGTGAATAGCAGATCCTTTTGAAAGAGGAGTTTGCTGACAGCTCCAACAGGTTATGAGGAAGAGAAGTTGTGGGGACACCGAAAACAATGAGCAGATCAATCCAAGATGAAGGATCCCTGGAGAAAAACTGATAGGAGTGAAGAGATGAAGAATCATAGAGCACCATGTGTCATATCACTTGTGTAATATAAGTGTGAGGTATCTTATTTGATTCCCAATAGGGGTGAATGTCAGCCAGAAAATAAAACTGTCATTTCTACTCCTCTGAGACTATTTCAGGTACCAGACATGTAAACATTAAATAATCTATCCTGCGTAGCTGCTGTTAAAATGAAATTTTAAGACAGAAAAGAAAATGTAATTTTGATAGCATACTGTTAGTATTCTAATGCTTTTTCTCACATAATCCATCAGTCCATCAGTGGACTTTTGCAAGCCAAATCATGAATGAGAAATAAAATGCAAGCTTTTTCTTTAAAAAGCCTCAAGATGTGATAACAGTGGAAATTTATGAGAAAGAAGGTGCAATTAACTGTAAAATTTGAATTGTGCTCCTATAACCCAGTTTCTGAGAGTGACCGATTTCATTCATATATTTTGTAGAATAGCTGAGTCAATTTTATTAGTTTTCCTCTGTAGAGCTCCTCCTTTTTTTTTTTTTTTTAAATGTTAAGCTTTATGTTATATCCAAAAGCAAATGAGAAAAGGAGTGTATTGGTGTGTTATGGAGGTTTCAGAAACAGCCTTACACCTGGTTTTGAAGAAAAAAAAAATTATGGATAGTGCAGTAAGATCACAAAGATTTCTCCCTTGGCCTAGCACTTCTTAGTTGACTCAGTTTTAGTATTTCAGTATAATGAAAGTCTGCCCTGGAATAAGATTCATTTAAGGGCAAATGCTCCCAGAGTGGGCACAAGGGATCCTCTCCCACAGCTACATTTGCACACTGCTCCGCCTACTGCAGGAGGCAGCTGTGCTCTGGAACTGATCCTGGGCTCTAAGGAATGAGGCTTATGGAACTTGGAAAACAGAGCTTTATCAGAGGAGCAGAAGGATAGTGTAATTTGGGAGATGTGGTCTCCTTCTTCCAGTCTTTTGCATCAAACCAACATTTCTAACATACTTTGACAGCTGATGTCATAGCAAAACCACACATCATATACCAGGTAGAATACAATGAAGACTTGCTTTATATGACTAGAGTACCTGTCTCTGCTGTGGAACCATGTAAAAGTAAGATTTTAAGATTGTTACACTTTGACTTACTACACTAAAACTAAACAACAAAAATTATTTTCATAAGCTGGCATAGTCCCTTTCAGCATATCAACAATAAACTTTAAAAACTGGCCTCTGGTTTTTTAAATGACAACTTCAGGAACAGCGATGTACTACGAAACTGGTACTTCGTGTAAATATCTGTGTATATAGATGTATTTGAACATATTTGTATTTACACGTGTATGTGTACACTTGTACGTACACGTGCACAATGCATTAACTCACCCAATCAACTTTAAATTTATAAAACATGAAAATTTTCTCCCTCAATATATATGTATATATATACAAAACTATAACAATAAAATGTTCATACATTATGAGATTTTTCAACTATTTTTCATTATAGCAAAAATTCTGTATTTAATCCCAAGTACCTCTGGAAGGCTTATTCTATTTGGAAGTTTGTACTGTTGTACTGGCTTGAAATATTGTCAGGGTTTAATAATTGTCAAAGATGACTGTTTGACTGGAAGTTAAAGAGATGACCAGACCATTGACTAAATCCCATGGTTTATGCAACATAGAAAAACAGTGCTTGTTACTCACAGTTGGTTCCTATTTTGTTACGCACAGTTTTAGGAGTCAGATGCAAACATGGTTTGTACAAGTACTTTTCCTCTTTTCTTACTGCATTCCTACACAAACAGTATTGCTTTCAGGAAGTCTCCTCCAATGTCTGTGCATGAGAATTGTTGCTACCAATATTTATGGCAGTGTAGCCGAGGCTTTATTTTTAAATCCAGACATTATCTACATAGTTCATATTTTTTATAATTGAAACAAACTTTTCAATCCAGTGTCAAGGCAACTTGAGTAAAACTTTACTTATTTGATTGCCTTTTTTCCAGGGACCACAAGGGCCTCAGGGACCTGTTGGATTCCCTGGACCAAAGGGACCTCCAGTAAGTATCTCTTTAATTAAGTATGTGCAGCAACAGGAATGTTAATTTCCATACAGTGTCCCTGAAGTGACTGTTTAAAAATTTATATGAGGGATGGTTTATGTATAGATTACAAATATGCTTGTTGAGCTCTGAGGCTAAGACTCACATATTCAAAATGATCATTGGTGCAACTCATAAGAAGTTCAGCATAATATACCAAACTGCAAGTCTTCTAGTGTGTTGGTCCAATGTCCAGGTCACACACTGAGTTAAAGCAAAATACTACTTTGCTGGTGTATGTTTTCTTTTAACAATTGATTCTTTGAGGAAAAAAGGAAGAGGAAGGAGACATTCATTAGTAGCAGAAATGCATAGAAGTAATAGCACATTTGAGCTGCTGCCTGAACTAGTTTTACTGCTCCTCTGGTGTGCTTCTGCTCATGTGGAGTAAGTACAAAAGCATCAAACCACCTGTGATTTTTTTTTTCACCCATGCGTTTGTTACTTCTATTTCCAATGCCAAACCTGCAATTTCATCTAGTACTCCTGTAATACTTAGTTTTGTGTTAATTGAGTTATTAACCAAAGAAAAATGGAAGGGAAGTATAGGGTTTTTCCATTATTTCTGAATTTACAGAAATTCATTCTGACCGTGTTTGTATTTGTCAACAGGCATTCTCCAAGAAGTTGTTAAAACACATCAGGGAGGACACAAGGAAAAAATATTATGAAAATCTTACTTGTTTTATATAGGAGCAGTTAAGCTTTACCAAATACTAGTCTAGGAAAAAAAAAAAGAGCAGAGATTCTTACAGCTAATTGCACACTTTTTTCCAGAGTGTTTTGATTTATGTATTTTACAATTTCAGGGCCCACCTGGAAAAGATGGCTTGCCTGGACACCCAGGACAGCGGGGTGAGACTGTAAGTAAATGTGTTAGTGTTGTAAACCCCTAGAGGTCATGATTATGTGATCAAAACTAAAGAAATAGAGACAACAGGGAAAAGGGAAAGAGACTGGCACTAAGAGGCTGTATATCTGTACTTGTGGTTGGTAGGTAAGGCATGAGAAAGCTTTGTTTTGTTTCCGTGATACAAGTGTGAGGTTATTCTTTGCTATGCCCAGTTAGTAGCATCACAATGAGATTAAATAGTCAATAGAAGTAAAAGAGATCAATACCCAGATCTCAATTAAGATTTTTGAGACAGTTACTATACAGTTCTTTTCTCACTGAATGCCATGTATCATAAATAATAACATAACAAAAAGTCTTACTATTGGTAAGCAGCTAGAAAACTGAAAAGCCAAGACCTTTGGAAAGTAGGATCAAAGATGACTTAACCTATTAAAAAAAACCTTACATTTGGAAAGAATCACAATGAATAAATTCTGGCATCAAAAGTAAGAAAAATAGCATAATAGTTTTAATGGAATTCTTTTTAAAAACACTCTATTTTTGTAGCACCAAAACCTTACTCATATTCCACTAAAGTAAAATAAAATTCTTACTTGGAGAGAAAGCCACAAATGAATTTAGAGAGGAATTTTCTCGGCATGTATTTTAAGGTCCAGCATCACTGGAAATCTGTTAGTGACTGGTGAATCACTTCCACTGCTGGAAGGAGGAGCACACAGCTTGGAGTAGCACATCATTCTGAAAATCTCTGTTTTCTTCTGCTAGTGCTGTAGCATTGTGACATAGTAGTGCTTTGCAATGATAGTGGCTTTTTTTGTGTGTGAGAGAAACATTTGGTCTTTTGCAGCTTTTCATTAGCACTCTTTTCTGCCCTGTGTATTTGTATACTTGGACCAAAATGTTCAACATTCCTTCTCTTTTCTTACAATTGGCTTACAGACGAAGCTTTGACTGTGTAAACAAAGGAACACTTGAATGGTTCCATCTGTAGCAGTTCTGATTTTATGTCATTAGAACAAAGGGGTACTTTTGTCTTTTTTTTTTTTAAATCTGGATCATTTCATAGGTCTCAGTTTTGTTCAGTTTTGGGCCAAACTGAACAATGATAATATCTGGCTAGCAGCCAGAAGAGAATCAGATTAAGGAGGGTAAAAAAGCTGAAACTGGAGAAGGGCCCAGTGTTTGTAGGAAACTTGGGCCAGATCACACCTTAGTTTTTACACAGGTGAGCAGAGTAGGAGGCAGACATAGGCTGTTAGACAGGGAATACTATGTAGAACCCTAATGTGATACAGCAGTGAACTCTCCTAACACACTTCCAGTATTTGAAAGAAATAATGTAGCATTTTTCAAAGATGCATTAAACAGTGCTATTATAAAGTGAGGTTGTCATTCAGTTTATTGACTAATTTTGGCCTAAAGTCTGGAGCCACTGATTAGAAAATGAAAATTCTGTAAAATTTGCCAGTGTTCTAAAAAACTGTCTCAAACCCATTTCTTCTCTATTCTCTGGTTCCCAGTTTTTGTCATCACATCAATTTCTCATTAGCGTCATTCTTTTTGTGGTACTCGTGGTGCCTTTTTTACCATTTGTACATAACCTTCATCTTCCCTGGATCTTTATTTCTTTTCGTTTTCTTTCTGTCTAACCTCCACTTTATCTGCCCCTCCAAATTAATTCACCATCTGTGTCTTTCTTTAAAAAGCGTTTTTATGTCTGGCTTTATGATTCATAATGTACATATATAAAAATGTATTTTCAACTGTCTTTTAGCTGCATCACTTATGCATTCAAACTCACCTAATCAAGTTCACCTAGAGAGATCTGGGAAACTGACAGCAATTTTTACAGCTATATCACCTCAGAGAGACTGGAACTGATAGATACAGGAGAGATTAATAATTTCATTTCTAAGTATACACAGGAAAATAGGATTTCTCATTTTTATTTCCTGAAGAGAAAGAATTTGTGATATGGAATTTCTCTTTCTCCTCCTCAGCACAGATATGAATTTTGCTCTTCTATATCTTGTCCAGGGTAACATAATTTTCTATAATTATTTCACAGGGTTTTCAAGGAAAAACTGGTCCTCCTGGTCCTGGTGGTGTTGTTGGCCCTCAGGTACGCAATTTAATTTCATGGTTAACTCCTTAAGATCTAAGTTTAATGGTTATATTATGGCTAAGGCAGTCTCTTTTGTTGTATTAGAAGGACCATATCGATGGTTATATTAAGGTTTTTAAAAAATATGCATAACAATATTAGAAAGGTATACATCAGTGATTCCACAAAATATGAGAATGTTGGGGTTACCTTTCCACTTTCTTTTTTTTTGTGTGTGTGTGTTTTTATGTGATTATTAAGTTAGCAATTTCCAGAAGTCAGGAAGGCAGATTTCTCTATCATGAAACATTTTAGAAAGACTTTTTTGCTAGAGGACAATTTTCAGTCACTTTTAGCTTGTGGAGAGATTATCAAAATTTCATTTGATCTAATCTTAGTAATTTGCAACTAAATCAAGCATTTGGATTGCATGAACTTTTTTAGGTAATTCCCTCGGTGAAACTTTTCTGCTAGTGAATCTGAAGAGAAATCTTTCAACTCTCCTCCCTTACAATTCATATTATTCAGAAAAACAACAGTACAGAAGTGTTTCAAGACAAGAATAGTACATGGATTTCTCTCCCGTGTCCTTTTTGTAACCTTCTCCCAAACACGCTGTGTTTTAAAGCTTCAGTGCTTAAGGAACAAGGTCAGGATTTCACCCTTTGGAAGCTGTACAGACATGTCTGCAGGCAAAATGCAATGCAAGATTTATTTTATAGGACAAAGATATTTTGTAAGTCAGCCTTGCCTGGAGGGAAGGTGAGGAATGTATGCTAACCTATGGTAATACTGTTTTGTAACAGATACTCATAACAGCTAGATATTAATAATCTGCTCCTCTCCACTTCCTCCCACACCCCCAAGACATTAAAATACCTTCAGGTGACTCAAGTTTTCTCTTTTGCTTAGGGTCCTACTGGTGAGACCGGACCGATTGGTGAAAGAGGTCATCCAGGTCCTCCTGGTCCACCAGGTGAACAGGGCCTCCCAGGTGCTGCAGGAAAAGAAGGTGCTAAGGTATGATGTGGCTTTGGGGAACAAATTGGAAGGGGCAGATAAACTTCTGACAGTGTGACATTTCAAATCATCATGTAAGCATGCAGAATGAAATCCAAACATACAGCATAAAGTCATGATTGGCACGTTTCACCCAGAAGGATTTGAAAGACCGGATGTTTCCAATTTTAGAGCCGTGTCTACTTCCATTGAAATAGTGAGAATTCTCTTGAGCCAATTATTAGTATTTTTGTAATAAAAACTAAAAAAATATTTTGCACATACTACACATTCAATATGGAAATACTTAGTAATGACATGTTCACCACCAAGGTGGAAAATTGCACATTGGCATTTAAAGTCAGATGTGTAGTAGTGAAATATTGCTTATCTAAAAATATTCCTTATCTAGTTACTATGTAATTCTATTCAGTCTTTCATTATAAATGGGTATCTTAAATTTTTACTGAATGTGTCTTTAAAGTTATTTTTATGAGTTTTTATGTATTTCACTATTTTTGTATTCTGTAACTAGTACTATATTTTGTCAAAGTTTGTTATAAATTTAACCATAAACTACTGTACTGGTAATCTTCAAAGTGGGTGAAGATAAATAGGATATGGTGTTTCATTTTCATCACTCATTTAACAACTAATATGAGCATTTTAAACGTGGAGGGTTTTTTTAATCAAAATGTAATGTGTTTCCCAGGGTGATCCAGGCCCTCAAGGCATTCCTGGGAAAGATGGACCAGCAGGTCTTCGTGGTTTCCCTGGAGAGAGAGGCCTTCCAGGTGCTCAGGTATAATATAAGCACTAGAGCAATTGACATGATATTTCTAAATATAAGAAACAAAAGATTAACTCTTACTTCATGGAATCTTCTGCTGTGCTTAAAAATGAATGCAATAGGAAAACAGACCTCAAACATTCAACTTTAAGTATCATTGACTATATAAGAAAAAAGGAATTTATGCAGGTTTTTGTCTTTGGATTTTTACATTTTTCCTGCTTTACATTTTTCCTATTACATGTGTTGCAAAAGTAAGTCTTGAACTTTCCAGTTTAGTAGACAAGCTTTTTTCTTTTTCTTTACATTTTTTAGGGTCCAGCTGGTCTGAAAGGAGGGGAAGGCCCACAGGGTCCACCTGGCCCAATGGTAAGTAACCATAATAATTTTTTGGAAATATAAACAACATTACCTAGTAACCTTTTTTCTTGTTTACATGCTGTGATGTTTTCATTAATGCAGTCTGTAAAACAGCAGACAGATCAAACTTCTACTAAGTATCCATACTAATAAACATTCAAAGAATGTGAAGGTTGAGAGTATCTAAAGCCTTCTGCTACCAGTAGATAGATTTACTTGCTGCTCAATACTTACCACTTACACAAAGTAGTTTTGAGATGAGAGAAGTTTTCCGTACTGGAAAAATCTATGGATAGTGAATGATGGACCCGTGCTGTTGCGGTGGGTTCACTTTGGCTGGATGTCAAACTGCTCTATCATTCCCCTCCTCAGATGGGCAGGAGAAGAAAAAATACACTGAAAGGCTTGTGAATCAAGATCAGGACAGGGAGATCACTCACTAGTTACCACCATGGGTAAAATAGATTTAAAATGGGGAAAATGAGTTTAATTTATTTTCAATTAAATCAGAGTAGGATAGATAAAGCAAAATAAAAACTAAATCTTAGAACACCTTCTCCCTGCCCCTCTCTTCTTCCCAGGCTGAACTTAACTCCTCATTTTTGCTTTATTCTGCCCCAAGCAGTGCAGGGGGATGGGAAATGGGGGTTGCTGTCAGTTCATCACACACTGTCCTTTGCCACTCCTTCCTCCTCACGGGAAGGACTCCTCACACTCTTCCCCTTTTCTAGTGTGGGGTCCCTCCCATGGGAGACACTTCTCCAGCATGAGACCTTCACATGGGCTGCAGTTCTTCATGAACTGCTCCACCATGTGTCCCTTCCACAGGGTGCAGTCCTTCAAGAACAGGCTGCTCCAGTGTGGGTCACCTGTGGGGTCACAAGTCCTCCCAGCAAACCTGCTCCGGCATGGACTCCTCTCTCCATGGCCCACAGGTCCTGCTAGGAGCCTGCTCCAGCCTGGGCTCTCCATGAGGTCACTGCCTCCTTCTGGCATCCACCTGCTCTGGTGTGAGTGTCCTCCATGGGCTGTGGGGGGCACAGCTGCCCTGCCATAGTCTGCACCACAGGCTGCAGGGGAATCTCTGCTCCAGTGACTGGAGCACCTACTTCCCCTCCTTCTACATGACCTCACAGTCTGCAGAGATGTTTCTCTCACATATCTTCACTCCTCTCTCCAGCTGCAGTTGCTATTCTACATTTTTTCCCTGCATTTTAAATACATTATTCCAGAGGCACTACCACTGTCACTGAGGGACTCAGCCATGGCCAGCAGCTGGTCCATCTTGGAGCTGGCAGGCATTGCCTCTGTCAGACACAGGGGAAGTGTCTGGCATCTTCTCACAGAAGTCACCCCTGCAGCACCCCGCTACCAAAACTGTGCCACACAAACCCAATACTACTGTATTCCCTTTGTACAACTGAGCAAAATTATTTCATACAGCAACTCCTTCTCAACATTTTAAGCTCAACAGTAGAATATGCTTAAATTTACCTATTCTCTGTTGTCATTTTTTACGCAAGGAAGTTCTACAAGGATGCACTGGTATTCAAAACACGGTACAGTTATTCCCAAATGTGAAGTGTGTCAATTTTGACTGTTGTCAACTTATTTATTTCATTTAGTGCAATTGAAGTAAAGGAAAAAAAAATATCAATCAGCGTAGCTATTCTTGTTAGACAAAAAAAATAATGGAGGAGCTGAAATTCTGTGTATTTCAACAATGAAGCTCTCTTATGTTCCAGCAATTCATATTGAGATTAAAATGCACTAGACAAGGATAAAAAAACCTCAAAGAGTATTAGTAGTACAAGTAATACTTGGTACTTGAATTCTTAAAATTGGTTATTGAATTCTTAATGCCTTTTAGCATCTATTCTTTAAAACGAGAACTTGAATTTGTGAATTAGTTGTTAAAACTGTGAAGTACAAATATATTCCCAAAAGGCACTGAAACAAGGTAACTGGGAATGGAATGAAACGGAATAGAAACTGGTAGGGAGAGTCAAAAGGGATATCACCTTACCCATCTGAAGAACCTGAAATGTTAAAAGAAAAGTTGAATCAAAATCAAGAAAGCACAGACCAGAATAATCTCTTCAATCTAAAGGTCATAGCTTGATTCTTTGTTAGAGGAGCCTCTAAGGCTGGACTGAACTCTCAAGCAGATAGTTAGTTCAGGTGCAATGAACCAGAACTCTTCTGAGCATGCACAAACCAGACAGCACAAACATACCTGACATTTAGCACACCCCACTTTGCCAGACAGGATGTCCACACAGTAGCAGTGCCACTCCTGTCATAGTTCCTCATAAAGACACATACATAAGGTTGTGAGGCAAAAGCACATATCTTATTTAGTGATAGTTGTCTGTATTCTGAAATATATGTGTTTGAATTTAAATTCAGATGATCCATGTTTTTCTAATTCCCATAGGGTGTGTATAAGTTAGTTTTAGTTGAAAACACTTTTTGAGGAGGATGTCTCAATTATCCCCATTTACTATCTTTTGGTTCACATCATGGAGCTCTCTTAGAGTTTGTGAATAGTATTACTTTCATGTGAAACTAAATTGATAGAGAAAATCTAGGAATTCCTATTAATGCTCCCCAGCTAATGGGAGTTCACTGCCAGACTAGAATTACCATGAACTATAGTGCAGAAACAAACAGAATATGAGTGGCAGGAGCACAATACCAAGGGCTTCAGTGTAGAAATCCATTCCTGTTGGGACCACACTTTCTGCTAAGGTAAACAGTCATAGAAAGAAACACTTGGGAGGCTAAGAAATTTTTGCATATGGTTTTTCCAATATTTAAGAAATAAATGTAGTGGTAGCAAGAGTGGAAAGAGAGTTTAAGGGGCAGTTTAATTTTTTTTTAAATGCTTTGAGTTCACTGAAGTACAAGCAGGCCACTTGAGGTGCAAACAAGCATCAAGTCTCCCTGAAAGTACTCCAGGAGCCCTCAGTGGGATTTTTATCCATTTCATCTTTAATTACTAACTTTTTATCTTGAAACAGTCTTTTAGTGAAAAAAAGTTGTAGAGGTGCCCTTAATACTGGGTTTCTGTGCATCTTCAAGGACTAGAATTAAACCACAATAGCTTGCTTCATTTTCACAGTAGGTCATAGCAGACCATGAGCATCAAATAATCCTAAAATATTTTCCCATCTATTTTTAGCCAACAGTGGGTACACCCAGAAGTGTAATTATAGTGGAGTCTTCATTTGCCATTTTTAATAGGAAGAGAATTCATGCCACTGGATGACTTTCCTCCGATTCTCTGCCAATACCAATTGCTTCCAACTAGCATATATAGTCAATTATAAGGTTTATTTGGCTACCAGATACATCTGCAAGCATACCAAACAAATGACTGCTCCAAATACTGTGCATGCCAATTACTGTGTTTAGAAGGATTTGGACAAAAGAAAGAGATGCATGAATGCACTTCAGAGCAAGGGGGCTTTTCTGTTGGTTTGGTAAGGGGTTCATGTTTGGTTTTTTGGGTTCTTTTTGTGGAGGGTTTGTGGCTGGTTTTGTGATTGAGGTTTTTTTGTTGTTGTGGGGGTTTTGTTTGAGGTTTTTTAACAGCTCTCTTTTATCTGCTATCTTTGTCTTCTGTTTGTTTTCTTCCCTTCTCATACTACTGTGTGGGATGCTGAATGCTGATGAGAGAAAGCTCTTTGGAATGTCAAGCAGTCATTTTTCATTTGCTCATTTAGGAATAGGATGCTGAAATTAGACTCAGAAAAAGCCAGCTGTAGGCTACCCAATTATTGGTACTGAGCTATCTAGAGCTATTTTCATCCCTCTGATAACATTTTGCAGTCATGGGGACCCTCACTTGTTGAGCATTTTGTTAACCATCAGTAAAAAGTATTGCCACTACTATGCAATGGATACAATAGCTATAGGTACATATTTTGTCACAGAAAGTGAGATAAAACCAAGATTGATAATGAGTTTATAGTCTGTATAAGAGTATTACATGACAAAACATGACACTTCCATTCTGTAGAGAAGTTTTTTTAAAAAAACCCATGAATTAATAGAAAGGTTCCAGGATGTGAATACCACTGCAAGGCCACAGGTTAACAAATAGTGTCATAATATAAGGAGGTTGTTTCATAGTGGGACAGAGTGACCAAAAAAAGATAACAAACATAGAGAGAACAGACTTAAGAAGCTGCCTAAATGCTTTTCTGAGTTGTGACTATGATTTAATGTGTTCTGCTTTGATCAGAGGCCATTCTCACAGAGAAGGGAGAGGTTCCTTGAAAACAGAAGGTTTAGTCCATGTTCATACCCTGGTGAAATGCAAAGATAAATGTGAAAAGTTGGCTGAGTAAAAAGAGCTACTAGAAATTATGGCTACTGTTAGTGTCTGCTGTCTGACATAGGAAAGATCTTTGAGTTATTTGGGTTTTATTCATCTCTATTCTTGCATTCTACTGATGAGATGACCTAAAACTGTTTAGTTTATGAGAGCTGACAAGATCAGAGACCATGGTAGAATGGCTGCAGGGTGGTGACTTTTTCTTGTTGAATTCACTGAAGCCTTAGGAACTAAAATAACAGAAATAGGACTGAAACTTAGGCATTCACCCAGACTTAAAAAACCCCAACACCTGGAAAGATAAAGTCATCTATGATTCCCATACAAATACTTTATTTGAACACTCACACAAATTTAGATCTTACTGAGATAATTCACGAAAATATTTTGAGAAATCATTCAGTATTCTTTCTGACACAATTATCGAGAGGGAAAAGCACCTTATTATGGAATTAGTACTAGTTATGCTAACGAGGTCAGTTCAGAAAAGTATGTCATGAGTAAAAGCAAAAAAAAGGGCTCTCATAGGTGAAAGCATCTTAAAATTCCAATGTCCAAGGGCCAACAAATTTGACCTTGCTTATACGTGAAAATAAAGGCTATTCAGAGCCTCAGGCTACACCACCTATTAGGTATCTATTCCACGATGTATCCCAATTCTAGGATGTCTGTGGAAAAGTAAATTATGAATCGTAACTTTAAAATATTACAAACTATTTTGAAGGTGTAAAGCTGAAAAGTTGGGGAGCACCTTTAACAGCACTCTATTGATGCAAAAATTGTAAATAATTTGAGACAGAAAAGAAAGATTCAATTTTAGTGGTTTTCAACATATAGTCCCTGTCTTTTCACCTTTAATTTACAGTATTAGATTTTTAACTTTTTTGTGCTTATGTAAAGATACCTGTGCATAAAAGCCTCCTCTGTAACTAGATTAGTCATTATACTTGAATAGATTTTTACACAGGTGACTTCAAATGCAGAAACATACTGATCATCACAGCAACGTACAGCACAAAACTGGACTAAAACTTTGGGTTGTGGTGAGGGTTAGTTCTGTATTTTGATAGGTGAATATTCTTTCATCAAAGTAGCATGTTAATCCATTTTGAAAATAGAGAGAAATAAGTTCTTGAAAACAGCTGTTTTCAAGCACACTATAATTATGATGAACAAACACAGGAAATGATTTTACAAAAAAAATTAATAAATTAGTTTTGTACGAACTGTATTGAGTATGAACTTCAGGTTAGTTCTTTCAGTCTTTTCCTTTACTTGCACTCATGCTGCATGTGTACCTTTCTACCAGCTGCAATCTCACTGAGAAGCAGGCATTTTCTCTGTTTGCCTCAGTCATGAAAACAACCAACAGTTATCTGGGTTATATCAGAATTCCCTTATACTTTGTTTTTCTTTCCAGGGTTCTCCAGGGGAACGTGGAGCAGCGGGCACTGCTGGCCCAATTGGTCTTCCAGGTCGTCCTGGACCTCAGGGTCCTCCAGGCCCCGCAGGGGAGAAGGGTGCTCCTGTAAGTAATCACAGTCCCAGAAAACTGTCATGGCACAGACTTTTCATTCCAGAAGGTTACTTTGTCCCACTCTAATATTTACCTATTAAATATATAGTCTCAGAATACCCAACCTACTCCTTTTAGATTTACAGTAAAGGAAACAGTAAAACATTCATTGTCCTACCCTCTAACACCAAGAAAAGTTAAACCTGTTATTGTCACAGCATGGTGTGAATATAATAAAAAATTTTGTTAAATTAGTCTTTCATTAAAACTTTGTACCCAGCCACTCTGCATTAGAGTACAAGTGTATTTGACATCAGCTTCCATTATTATTATTCTCTGATATATTCTCTTCCCTTGAGAGTTTCCTTTCTACTGTTTTGTTTGGTTGTTTTTCTTTTTTTTGAGAGGTGGGGGCTCTGTTTTTTTAAATTTTGTATTGGTAATGTGACTCCTTGTACTGAAATTTTCATTAGTCTCCTGTGATTATGTGGATTGCTTCCTTTTCTTTGCAACCAGGGTGAAAAAGGTCCTCAAGGTCCAGCTGGACGTGATGGAATACAGGGTCCTGTAGGACTTCCTGGTCCTGCTGGTCCTAGTGGTTCTCCTGGAGAAGATGGTGACAAGGTGAATCATTATAATTGGTATTAGTGCATCAGTGAGATCTGTCAGTACATTTCTCTGTTTGTAGCTTTTCTCACAATAAATATGGCAGCAAACCAACAAAACTTACCCCTGCCTCCCCCAAACTTCCTCTGTTTACTGTAAAAAAACTTAAAAAAACTCTTCTATAATCAAATGTCTGAGGGACAGATGCCATGGGACATTTGGATTTGTGTTCAAGAACTAGTAGAATAACATTTATCCTGGCAAAGAAGCAAGGATGAAAGTATGGCAAAATAAATCAAGGCATATGATACCAAAATTGATTTTTGCCTATTTTAGAAAACTTGGTTTGCTGAATGAGTAAGGTGAAATGTTCTCAGTAATATATAGGGATTCAGAACCACTGTTGATAGGTCGAGGGTGTCAAAATAATTACATTCACAGCAGAGATATTCTGTTGACTCCTGGCAGAATTTAGGACACACAGCACCTTTCAGGATCATCTTGCATGTTTGCTTGGTCCAACATTGCCCTGTTAGTTAGCATAGCGTAAAGGTAAACATTTTGACATTAATTTTTGTGATGCATGAGTGTTATTTATGCCACAGAGAGTATTTTCTGTGGTTTAGTTTGTCTTTTATTATTGTATAAAAACCCCATTATTTTCTAATACAGTTTCTTGGTAATTAGAATAATTCTGAAGTTTTAAAATGCTGTACCCTACATTGAGAAGCAGTTGTTCAGTCACATACAGTTAGATGAGTCTGTAAATCAGGGTACTTTCATTATAAGTTCATATTGAAGGTGACAAGAGGAACACAATTTCCTTTATTTAGAGCTCAGTTGCACTATACTTCAAAGCCAGGTCTTGTTGCCCTTTGCAATACAGCAATCAATATCTGGATTAATATGACATACTATTGATCATTGCAGAATTGCTCCCTTTAGGCATTCACTCGAAGCAGCAGCATAAAACATAAAATAATCATATCAAAAGGAACATTTAAAAATACCGTGATATTGACTTCAGTTAAGTGTGAAGGAAACAATTTAAAACAATTTTAACTTTTAACTTTCAATTACAGGGTGAAATTGGTGAACCAGGTCAGAAAGGTAGTAAAGGCGACAAAGGAGAAAACGTGAGTAGCAAAATCCTTTGTCCATTACATCTTTATGAATAAAAAGTATTCATGCATGAAGTCTGCAGGTAGCCTTGCTACATAAACGAGCAGAAAAAAGACACACTTCTAAAATGGTTCTTCAAAATGATGTTGATTTACTGCAGCACTAGAGGTTTGTACTTATAGAACCATGCATATATATTCAGTATTGTTCATATTCCTAGAGCTCACAGAATCATTAAAAAATAGAAAGGTACACTATACTCCTAAGCACCCTTCCTGTATCATTGAAATAATTCTGCATTTGAACTGGGAGAGACCAAGAATTCACATGCACTCCCTTACTGTGACTGGATTGTGTGAACATATCTATCCAGCTTCATCTTCTGAGCCATAACGAGGAAAACTATGAAGACTCAGTAGAGGAATCTACTAATATTGTTTTAAAATTTTGAAATTTTGAAAGAATATCTAAATCTTGGAGAGCACAATTAAATAATGGCAACATTTCAGAACAGAGAAAGACCTAAGATGAAATGGCTTATACAAGCTTTCATATATTATCATTAGACCTATTAGTTAACCTAGGACTAATCGGGCTTCTACTGTTCTAATTTGACTTTTTCTGTCTTCGAAACTTAATTGTGAAGTTCAAATACTTTTTGATTGAGGCCAGAAATATAAAGTTAAGCATTTTTTGCTGTGAAATTTGAAGCTAGAGAGAATAAAACTAGCATTTGTTTGTTTCTGTTCGATTGTGGTTTCTTTCCCAAAAATTAAAAAAGGTAGGTTTTCACTTGTGTTCAATTACAAGATAAACTGGCACTTTATTCGAATAATTTTCCTTAAGAAAAAAATGAGATGTAAGGGCAGAAAGGTTCCTTTTATTATTATATTTCAGTAATATTCACAGTGAGCGAAGCTCAGAACTCAACATAGGGTTCATAGCTAAGCATATTTATCTTGAAAACACTGTGTGCTTTTTGCAATTAACCATTTACAGAGCCTTCTTAAGAGAGGATTGCTTTTAAAAATTACACCAAATTTATAGCTTAGATATCAGGTGATGTGTTATAGGAGGATATATACACATTCAAGCAAATCATAGCTTTATGATAATTTCAAGGAAGAAATTGTCACAATAAAATGTGGGAAAAAATGACAAGGTTTTTGTTTTGTTTTGTTTGGGGCTTTTTTTGTTTTGGTTTGAGTTGGCTTGGGTTTTTGTTTGTTTTTGGTGTTTTGTTATTCTTGTTTTTAAAGATAAGCTTGTCCTTCTCAATAATTTATGTGAGAAAGACTTCTGCAGTTTCCAGTGTAGAAAACACATTCTTTTCACAATATTATTTTTATAGATTAAATCACAAGTGTTATAATAAATTATTTGTAATGCCCTGTTAACATCAGAAATGTAGTATTATACAAATGGATAAAAGAGCACTTCTATTATAAGCACCTGCTTTCCAAGAAACATATGTGTAATCAAGTTGTAAACAAATTCTGCTTCAGACTAAAATTACTCCTGCATAACTTCCCTGAGTGCTTTGGTTAACTTTGTAAAATTAAGTCATGAAATTAAAACATTTTTAAAAGTCAGTTTTAAAACTATGAACTTGTTCCCAGGTACCCGAAAATAAATTTTAATCTGTTTGCTGTTGTAAACCAGCTGTGGGATACGTAGAGATATATGCAGCTTTGTCCACCTAAAGAGGTCCAGAACAGAACAGGCCCTGTGTACACAGAAGAATCTGACTTTTAAAGGAAAGGGAAGAGGAAGCACATGAGGCAGGTCAGGCTTGGTTTGGAAAGGAACTTAAAGATCAGCTAGTTCCAACTCCCATCCAGTTCCACTTCAGACTTTGCCTGTGATCATATGCATATCCTGATTTTCCCTTTGACATGCCTCTTCATTAGAGAAGCTTCTGCATCAGAGAAATTCAGAAAAACACACATGCTGCACTTTTCTATTTCCCATCATTTTAGCATAGCTGAGCATTAGACTGTGACCACAGTTCCCTTAGTGAGTACTAATGTATTTGGACATGTTCCAGCAGACCTGCTTTACAAATAAAGTGTTTGCAGCATTATCATTTGAGAACGTATTCTGTACTCTAGGTTTCAAGGTTTAAGGCATTTGAGAATATTATCCATTTTCCTCGAAATACAGGATTCAGTGTTCAGGCCTGCTTAGTTAAGTGAATGTTACCCCAGCTGAAGAGATGTGTACTGAATCTGTTTGCCCTCAACTGCAGTCATTCAGCTCTGACAGTTTCAGAATATGTTTATTTTAAATCTGCTTTCCTTTCAACATGCTGACAGAGGTATATAGGGGCAGGGAGGAGAGGCCTTTTTGGTCACCTCTGAAAGGTTCTAAAGAAGTACCCAGTTCTGAAATCACAGGACATGAAGAATAGATATTCACAATACCTAACCACCCACAAAAGCCTTGGTGGGCATTTAGAGCCTGATCACAGCAAGGATCCTGATCAAAGAACTGATTCCTCATTCCTCTTTAAGAAAAGCTGGAAACATCTTCCATTCCCCATTGAAACTAACAAGGATTTATGTTTTGGGCTTTAAATATACTGTGCCTAGAAAAAAATACTATTATCCATATCCTAGCTAGGGACAGCACAATTTTGTTGTTGATGTGTCCTCTCTTGAACTTCAAAACTTCCACAGCTGCCACAGCTGCCTTTATTAACTGAAGATTCTCTCATCATTCTGAGTCTTTCTCCAGAGCTCCATTTCCCCTCCATAGCCATGGGAAGAAAGTCTGGTCACGTGTCCAAATAATTTCTCATTAATCAATTGCAAAGTACCTTCCAACAGTGCTTTATATCAAAAGGGGTTTTTAAATGAGTTTAAAAATGTGTAGGTCTCAATCCAGGGCCTATAAAATGAAGGAGCATGTTGAAGCATCCCTCAGAGTGTAAAACAGTCCATTTCAATGGGATTTTTTAAAAAGTCCATGCATGCCAATTCCCTTTCTCATGGTATCCCTCCCCAGTCAAGTGGAGCATTCCTTTCATTTAGATATATCACCATAGAGCTTTGCTTCATGTATTGCCATCAGGTATGTGAGAAAAAGAAAATTATAAGAGAAATATATAGCTTGACTGTAAGATACTCTAAAGTATACACAGAACCCAATGAAAGCAATAGATTTCAGAAGTCCCTTTTCCTAATCTCCCTATAAAGGGCGCAGTAATCTAATTTTAGCCCTACCAAGGCCTTTAAATCCAAGCATTATTCTACTTTAAAATAAAATTTGCAGCCTAGAAGCCGTAGAAAACTTTCCATCTGATATAGACTAGAATTAGTCAATGCCAGGTGTTTTTATGCTTTCTTGGCTTCACTCTTTATCAGTTTAGTTCCTCTAGTGTTGCAAAAACAAGATTCAAACTCCCACATAATTTTAACCCCATCATAAACTAGTATTTGACATTCCTGTACTCTGTTAGATAGCTTTGTTACATCACATCTATATGACCAACTTCTAAATTATGTGCAATATAACTTAAAAAGTTATTATTCTGCAAGGACACTGAAAAAAATTAAGTTGTTCCTCTCAGAGACTTTTCTTTTGCCATTCTGTTGAAAAAAGACTTAATATCAAAGAGAATGTGACTCCCAGTGCTCAGCAAGAACTTACAGTTTTTTGTATCGCCTCGAGGTCAAAATAAGCTTTGTGCTATTGGAAAAATTATTTGCAGTTTCATAAAAACTAATCCAAATAATAAGAGTTCCAATTAAAGATACATTTTTAGATGATGATTTAAAGGTTGAAGGTTTTCCTCCATAAATCTCATTGAAAGTGTTGATATTTTTAATTGTGAAAGAAGTAGTTTTCATTTTAATTCATGTTTGCATGGGAATCCATTCTGAAACGTTAAAAATGCGCTTCCAACAAATGACAGTATTGTCTCCTCTACATATGCCAATCTGAGTTTTTGAGAAATAAAAAAATAATGATTATTTGTACTGAATGCAAAAGACTTGTGAATAATCTACATTCTCTATGAAGAAATGTGGAAATGCTTAATAGACCATGATCATGTAAGCAGGGTTTTCTCTCATCTCTATATTTGCTTTTAATCTCATTCCAGATGTCAGAATCACTAACTTGTCCTTTTGATGTTTGTCTGTTGCAGGGTCCTCCGGGTCCACCGGGTCTCCAGGGTCCTGTTGGTGCCCCGGGTATAGCTGTAAGTGGCTTATTCAGAGCAAACCTCAGCCTTGTGTAACTTATATGGTACTTAGAAGTTCTTTGAACTACATGCTCCCTGTTTAGGAATGTATTTCAAATGGCCACTAACAGTTCTGTCATTGCCCACTTACATGCAGTTCTTAATTGTAAACAAACCTGCATGGTTGGTGGTGCTGTATTGCAGATTTACAGCAGGGCAGTAATTTGACAGAAACATTAAAAATTAAATACTGTAAATAGCGAATGGGGCCCATCATTTCAGTGAACTTGTTTGGTGGTATGTATGACAGCTCAGTACCACATGCAGTTAAAAGAGAGTATCTCTTTTTAAAATCCACCTGATATCAGGTGGATTGATTTTTATTTTCATTTAGAAGGCTTTGAATTCTTTTACCCTGAAGACTGGTAGAACTGTATGCTACTCATATTTGCTAATATGTAGGTATTCAACAGCTAGAATGTTTATGCAGATGTGAAAGAGAAGAGGATTCAGGGGAAATTTTCATAAGACATGCAGTATTAATTGACCTACATTAAACCAGAGCATGTGCTGGTATTCTGTTTGTATAACAGATTTCATCCAATCAGGATGGTGTACATGCATTTGTAAAGACATATGGCATGAGTCTGAGCCCTACTGTAGGTGTTTTCCAGTCATTTCCATGGAGCTTTTTCTGTTGTTATTATCAAACCTGTGGTATTTTTGCTTTTTATTGTTTCCACAATGTTTAGGGAGGTGATGGAGAGCCAGGCCCAAGAGGTCAGCAAGGGATGTTTGGGCAAAAAGGTGATGAAGGTCCTCGAGGCTTCCCCGGCCCTCCAGGCCCTATTGGCTTACAGGTAAATTCCTTTATTATTTTACCCTCCACCTATACAAACCCCAGTTTCTGTGTCAGAAGCTGAATGGCTATGGTCCTCTATTAAAAACAGAAAGATCCCATATTCATAGAGTTTATGCAGATTTAATGCTGCAGATTTGTAGGATGCTCTGAAACTGAACCACTGGCTAACACAGGCTTTAGAATTTCATTCAGTAATTCATTGATTGACAGAGTCAAACAATTTCTGTTTTAACAAGTGCACTTCTTTATACCGGAGATACACACTTTAAAGAAAAGATGCAACCTGAAGGGGATTCAACATGTCTTAGTCACATACAGTATTTTCACAATAGGTTTTGGCAACACAGTGTGTTTCTCAGTGATACCATTACAGACACTACATGTGTCCTGAAAGATAAGCAGAACTCCATAATGCTTATATACTGCAGCCATCGCAGGCAGGTTCCTACAGATTCACATTTCTTCCTCTTAAAATTGATATTTTATGAGTAAAAAACCACAAAGCAGGCATGCAGTAAAATGTAGGCTTCTCACTGCTGCATCCAGAGAATTACAGTTGAAAAATGTGCTTTTTCAAAAATTTAATTTGCCTAAATACAATGAGACAAAGAACAAGACATTTAGGACCTTAGATTCATATCCATTTAATTAACATTAGAACAGAGAACACTAACTATTTCTAAACCATGCATTAAGCTTTAACGTGAATCCTATGTACTCTCTTCTAAAAACTATGGCAATAGTGTTTGAATATATTCAAACAGTACATCTCCTTTCTATCCACCACATATGAACTGACTCATCTCTTTCACTAAGCCAAACCTTAACCTATACCTATACCTGTAGCTGATAACCTGTACCTGACCCTACATTTGGGAATGCCCAGCTCAGTTGTGATAGTTCTTCTAGCTAGAAATCAATATTAGTATCAGCTGCAGTTTCCTTCTCTTGATGTTTGTTAGTAGACGAACTTGGACACTTTTCTTCTAAGGGTATGTTTGTGTAACCCAATGCAATGCCTCTCAGCAGGATTTATCACCTCCACTGGACACCTTATTAAAGCAGTTATGCAACTTCCAGTACTCAGGTAGTTTAGACATCTTTGCATACCACTTCATTGTGCTGCACTGATCATGTTTTCTTTACATATATATGTATCATAGCATAAGTTAAATTATCCAAACCTGCACCTGGGCTCTGGATAATGATGACAGTGTTTTTAAAGTCATCCACCCTAGCATTTCTGTGTGCATTTTTTTTCCCCCAAAATTTTCTGCTTCACCAAGTTTAAGCAACTTAGGACTACATATACTTATAATGTAATATAAAAAACCCCTTCTTTTCTTTAATGTAAATTGGTCTTCTTTTCTTGTTCCACCACCCTGCCCCCTCCCAAGGTCACAATTTTCACATGTAGACCTCATTTATATTGTTTCATATTGATTCATAATTCATCATTCCAGGTACCGTACTAATAGTATTCTCCTCCATGTGTTTTAGGGTCTGCCTGGCCCACCAGGTGAAAAAGGTGAAAATGGTGATGTGGGCCCAATGGTAAGACTTTTTCCCCACTAGTCACTCTAGAGGACATAAATATCCCCCATATATTACTATCTATTCTCTATAGCTCACAATTTGTTACTCCTGAATTTAGTGACTGAGCATGAAACATTTCGTGTAACAAAGTGCCTCTGGGATTTACTTTGCTTTCTCACATCTATCTCCTCATCTTTAATATCAAGATTTAAGTAACTTAAGAAAATACTCTGAAAAATAGATAGTAAAGCAGATGCTGTGAGTGCCTGAGACAGCTTCAGGAAAGAAAAAGTAGATACCACTGCACCAGAGAGTCTGGAGCTGCTTTTCTGAAATTCAGGACATTGTATGTTAGCTTCAGGTAATTGCAGGCTAGAAGATGGTAAACACTATTTGGCTGTGTTTGTTTTCTCTGGGTGATGCATTTTCCAGCTGTTTGTACTGTTGACAGAATGCCTTCTGGGCTGTTCCTGACAGAAACGCAAGCTCTCGACAGTATAGATTGGCCTCCAGCACCCCATGCCAAGTCTGGATGCTTCATTAATGCCCATCTGTGGGCACGATGGTGCAGTACTGTCACAAGGCTTTACCACACGTATGAGCTAGTCCAGGGTCTTTGCACAGTGGGGTGGGCATGCAGGTAACCTGCAGGGAAAGTACAGTGCAGGAAACCAAGCATCAGATCATTTCCAGCTCAGGTACTGTGTAACATAGCCTGGATCCCCTGTCACCTTGTGAGCTCATCCAATGGGCAGCAACCTGGCCCTGCCATTTCTGTAGCACTGCAAAGATTAAAAGCCCTCTACAGATTGAGTATATTATTTTTCATTGGTAAAAAATCCCTACTGAACTTATTCTTTATGACTGTTCTATGATACTGTGATATCAAATTGTCTCTTTGATACAGGGTCCACCTGGTCCTCCAGGTCCAAGAGGTCCCCAGGGTCCTAATGGAGCTGATGTAAGAATTTACCTATTTTTTTATCTTTGTAATTCAGTAATAAGCACTCTATTTGGGATAACTATATTTGGTATAACAAATATCTTTAATCATTGTAGGGTCCTCAAGGTCCCCCAGGCTCAATCGGCTCTGTTGGAGGCGTTGGTGAAAAGGTGAGTGTTAATAATAACCTCCTAGAAAGAGAAAACTTTGGAATAGGAATATGAATGTACATTTTTATTCTTCTGTGGAGATATATAGATATATAACAATTCCCAAATATCCTTCATTAACCTAATAATTATTAATAGTGATCTAGCTATGCTCCTAATTGTTGACTTACCACAGTTGGTCTTTTCATTTCAAGTTTTACATCACAAAATTATTTAACAATCAGAGGAAAGAACTTTGGAGCACAAAATGTAGTTTTCAGGCAAAGTAATAAAGCGAGGTTATTCCCTTAACTACATATGATGCTTTCAGTAACATTATTGGCCTCAAATGCTTTCCATTTTATACTGGTGTATCATCAAATATGACATAGCCCTCTATCTGGAACAATAAAAATATACACTATTATCTAATGTATTAGTGGTAAATATATCTGTGAAGTGAAGCAGACTTTCAGCATCCATATGTCTGCTCCTCGTACAGATAGATACAGTTCCAATAAGTCAAAGGTTTGAGGATTGTTTGTGTTAGTTGAAAATCTGACTTAAGACTGATGCTATATGACATTCATTCATCAAAATTATTTTCATTGCTATTTTCAGTTCTCTATTCATAAAATTTCCTACTAGTATATGGAGTGGATTGGTATGGTTTGTTTTGTTTAAATTTCATATCTTACCAAAAGAACATGCTAGATATATCTTCTTTTTACTTAAAGGAAAGATGACCTATGCCTAGATATAAGGGCTTTTTTTTTTCCTCTGATTTCTTTGAAGCAACAGAGTAAACTATTATGTAGTGCTGAACAACCAAAAATTTCAAAAGAGAATCTCTTGAAATGCCTGTTTATGTTTATTAAGCTACATGACCTCGGCCACATCACTCATGTAAGCCTAAAAGCCTTTTGCTGTAATGTTACAGATTTAATATGAATTTTTTTCTTGAACTTTGGAATTGGAAAGATTCTCAGTGGAACATAGGGTGGAGGAAACAAAATAGAAATGTATTCTATGCCACTTCATAAATAGCTTCTTGAGAAACTATGTAAATTTCTCTTGAGTATTTAATTATTTACTACAGGGTATCATATGTATTGAAAGAAACACTGATGTCAACAAATCCTAGAAAAGACATCTCTAGGTATATTAATATTGGTAGTTTTTCAGAAAGCTCACCATATTGTTAAATTTTCAGAACACAAAGCAAGATTTCTCTTTTTCTTCCTGTCCCATGAGATAAATAAATGCACAGGTACCTTTTCTCTCATCTTCCTCATACACTGTTACTGAACTTTAGCACTTTAGAAGTCTTAACTTCTTCACCCTTTATCCACATATTTTCTTTGGCACAATGGACCAGTATTGTACCTTTAGGTACAAATCCCATTAGATCTATGAATTGACAAAAAATTACTCGGTATACCATGTCAATCAAAATCACTTATATTTTTCATGATTCTCTTCTTGATCACTGTTCAAAAGCATGTTACTCTACTTCATAGAGCTTGTAGGTATTCTTTCTTTTTATAAGACAAGGAATTTGCCATTACTTTCCCAGGATCATTTGTATGACTAGTAAAAAAATAAAAATCTCCAGTTCATCTTACAGTACCTCCCAAGCTTCTTGTTCACCTGTGACAACAAAAGATCTTTCTTATGATGCTCTTCAGTATTCTTGACATCTACCATAAAATGTTGGTTATGTGTTTGGTTTGTCAAAGGGAATCAACCACTTCTTAGCAGTATGACCAAACTATTAGTTTAATAGAATCTTCAGATATTTCATGGTTTTTTTCTATATGTCTATCAAATAAATCATTTACCAATGCTCTGGGATGTGGTGAAGTGTACTGCAATAATGCAATATAATACATGGCTTGATGGAAAAATATCCTACTTTGTCTCCCTCCTTTGTCTTTTGAGACCACAGGGTACTGAGCCCATGCAGATGTCATGTGCCAAACTGACAGAGCTTCACTGAAGCCCTTCTTTTTTAGGAAGTGCTCTGAGCATCAACTCACCTCTTGGGGGAAACATCATCCTTGTGTCTTCAATCTCTTTTCCCCAAAGTTGCACATACAGAAGACATACAAAACATGATGCCCTCCTGCTTGACTGCATTATTAACAAGGATATTCCCTCTAATGTCCAAACTTTGTGACATTGTTCATTCAGCCTATTTTAAAAAAGATCTTGGCCTCATGAAAAGATGCAGGATTTTGTTTCTCTCTGAGAAGAGTACCAAAAACATGACACAGTGTAAGAGTTGGTAGAAAAAAAAGTTACTGGAAAAAGAGACTGTATGTCAGTGGAATACAGAAAGTAATGGGCACTATGGGAAGAAAAAATTTCCCTGTTTCCACTAGGGTACTGAGAAAAACGTTAATTATGAGAACATCCAGGGTAGCACCCAGTTATATTCACTGCTTTAAAAAAACCCACCTTATATAATATGGTGGCCCATTGAACTCAGTAGGAATTTTGCTGTTGGTTTCAGTCACCTCTTTAATTTTTACTGTTTTGTGATCAAATTATCTTTCAGTCATTTTGTAAAAACATTGACTTATATTGAACTCCTTACTCCTTTGTTTCTCCCAGTGACTCATATATGTGATTTAGAATCCCTATGTGTGATGATCAGCCCACGAAATTTAATTCAAGAACATGAAATTCAGACTGTTTATCACTTGGCTGTCATTTTTTATTTCCTCTTGCTTCTTTCCCATATACTCTGCAGTCACACAGAGAAGCTTCCAAGCGTGTTATTGTGGAAGTTTTTATTTATTCTAATTACTCTCCTCCCTCCTTCTCAAGTTTTAGTACATGCCAGATTTTTTTTCTCTTGTTAGGATATCTTCCATCTTAATTTCAGTTCCATTTAATAAGTTTTGCAAGCTTAGAAATGATCAAGAGTTGTTTTGTCAGGAGGAGTTCCCACAGTGGGAGGACAGTTCACGCTTTTAAACAAAACATGCATTTTCTTTTTTCCTTTTCTTCCCACACATATTTTCCCCAATGTTTTTCTTATTATGTCAGCATGCTTTGGCCTCTCCACCCTTATCAGGAAAGACATATCGTACAACAGAAATTCAATGCAGTGATTGTAGAGTGCCGAAAAACATTTTGGCGTCATCTCTGTCAGTGTTGCAGAGTGAATTAGGTTTCCTCATATTCATATTTGAATGGCTAGACCAGGAGATATTTTGTCATTAATACCAGGGTTTCAAAGCCCCCTTATCTTCTGGCAAATGATAAACAATTTTTGTCACACTTAATGCCATGCATTTTTAACTAACTTCTTGTTTCTTCTGCTCTACACACAAGGGTCTAAATGTTCAAAGACCTCAGCACTACAAATGTGGATGTAGCCTTGCATTATTAATGCCTGGAACCTCCACGGAGCGGTCCAGAGGTCTTGAGACTTACACTCAACTAGAACCATCTTCCACACAAAGAATATTCTCTTTGTTGTGCTTTTAATTAAGAAAAAGCATAAAACCAAAATGTACCAACACATCTTTATCTCTAATTTGATGTCAAAGGCCTAACAGGCAGATATTCTAAATACCCAGGGAGTTCCTCATGACTTCTCAAAACTGTGCTGTAGACGTTTTATGTAACATAAGAATGTACAGCAGAGGGGAAACAGAACAAGTAACGTTAACCTCACACTTCTCTTCCACAAAACCTAATAAATAAATTTGCCTTTCTAATTTAGATTAATTTGTGATAACTGCACTGAGTACTGTGCCATTCTTCCACCCTTTCTCTCTTCCACAGCATGTTGTAAACTGTCAAAGTTAGAGAGCAATACAAACTGAATGTCTGCAGAACCTAAGCATTCTTTCTGGAGCCTCTCAGAGTTCAGATCTGGTTGCCTGTACGAAAAAGTCTTATGTTAGAAAATCACTATTCCTTCCTATTATATTATTCTAAAATACTTTTTAAAGTAGTACACTAATAAGGAGTCCAATACAGTAAACAAGTGAAATCAGTAGTTTACATGCTTAATCATTGATTTATGCTACAGATGGAAGTGAGAGGACAAAATCAATTGAGTATTCCGACTCTAAGTTTAAAAACATGCCTTATAAGTTTTCACAGACCTCTTTATGTGTGCATAGTTTTTCCACACACATATGTGCAGACATTGCTAAGGTACTTAATCAAGATGGATCTATGACAGTTTATGCTACCTGAATATCTGTCCTAACAAATTACCTTTAATAACAAATTACTTTTAATAACAAATTGCGTTTAATAACTTTACATGACTTGCTGGCTGTGATTTTTTTCTCATCCTTCTCCATCTCTCCAACTTATAAATGCTTGTAAATATGAGCCCTCCCAAAAAACACAGCACAGCTTTAGAATTTCTCTCTCAATTAAACTTAGTTCTCCACATAGCCATTTTATATGTAACACAGTCACATATACCTACCTATGGGAAAAGGGATTGTCTTCTAGAATCACAGTTTTTCTCTTTCTTTTTTTCCTGTTCTGTGAGAATGGCAAAAAGGAGCAAAACTGTAACTGAATCATTTTCACAACCCAGTCAGTTGCAAAATTGCCTCTCAGAAAATAAATCACCATGCCCCAGAATTTAACCAAAAGGTGGCAGCCTTCAATCCCACTATCTTTGTGCTTTGTATGGACAGTTCTCTAGAACTGCTCATAAGGAAAACTAAGAACTTTTAAACTACTTTACCTAGCTTGATAGAAACCATTCTGCTTGCTTAATCCAAGGAGGTTTTCAGAATTAAACATGTCTGTGAAATGACATGATGCTTTGTAGTTCAGGATGTCTGTCTTTGCTTGTTGAAATTCTGTCAGAAGAAGGCTTTGCCTGAGAAAGACCACACTAACTTTTAAAAGATCTGACCTGGTAACAAAAGAAAAAAAATATTTCCAGAGCTGAAATACATCTATTATTAGATAATAAAATGTATTTCCCAAAAGAACATGAAATGTTTTCCGTGGAGAATGTGTATCAGATTCTGAATTAATACCATTGTTACCAAAAATAAAAAGAAAGACAAGGGTCAACAATAGCTATAGATTGCACTGTTTTTAGTAGCTGTAAGTATGCTCTCTGTAAATATATACCAGCTACAATCTTCTCTCTCAAAACACTCTTTTACTCCCTTAACAGCTGTCTAAACCAAATACAAAATTTCATAGTACCTAATACTTGAAATATAAAAATCACTGTCAGATAAAACAAGGACTGCATACAAGGAGGAGTCACATTTTTTTGTAGAGCAATGGTATAGGAATATTAATGTGAGATGAAACTTTAACTGGTCTCATCTTTCACAGATGCCCTTTAAGGGGAACATCTTGACATTTTCTAGCCCTTCCAATTTCACTGCCTTCCACACTGCTGCTTTTTGGGGAGTTACTATGCACAAAGTTAACAGAGCTGCCTGCACCTGCCCATTTCCACATGTGTGCTACAGCAGGCACCCCAAGATCCCCTGGTGCCCCCAAGGATAGGTCAATATGTCAGAAAAAGCCCATTGTTGCATGATAATCATAAAATGAAGATGTGTTTGTCAATGGGAAGGGTAAGAATTGTATTATAAATCAAATGTGGATCATCATAAATTACAATATCATTTGGCAGAAAGGCAGAAAAAGAGCTCACTCTCTGAGCAGCTTACAAGGTGATTACTCTGGCACAAGTGCTTGTCAGGAAAGGCTTGGCACTACTAGTGCTCTTACGTTACTCCTTTAGTGAGTCCTGCAGTGGGAACAGCTGTTAAAAGGATCTATATAGTGGACTCTGTTATATATAGTATGTCTATTAACTTGAATAACATCGATATTTTTGTTAACTCCTGGCTTCATTCTGCATTGCTGCATAAATCTCATACAATTGATAGGAGGCATGGACAAACCCCAACACTAATGATGCTGCAGATTCAGTAGACCCCATGCAGAGGATAAGGAAATGAAGATTATGGATTTTCCTAGAAAACATAATTAATGCTTATTGCCCTGAAGTATCCACTAGGGTTATATTTTTTTTTAATAATGAATGCTGTATCATAGAAGCAAATGAATATTAAATACTAAAAGGGATCATTAATTTTTAACATTACTACAAATTCAAGTTCATCTAATAAAACATACCACAGTTTCTAAAGGCACATTCACCCTTTAAAAGTGTTCTTTCTAAAGGGCATTTTAATATTGCTCCTAAAATTTTGGTTGTCTGTTAATTAATCTAGTCTGGAATTCAGTTGGGTACTCAAATCTTTGTCCACTAATCTAATGTAATATTTACATTGGGCCAAATTCTGGTCCCAGTGAGGTCATTGTGCTGCTATTAGCTTCTCTGAAAAAAAGTTCAGTATCTACACCATTTGTTTAAAATTTGTATTTTATGATTTGTAGCTTTATACTGCCCACACAGAAATTGAATTGTCATAGAATGAAGAGGGGCGTGTAGGTCACATGGGCTGAGGGATACACAAATTTATTGGGTAAAATACATTTTCAGCAGTAAACTACTCTTGTCCATAGGCTTAATTATTGGCAAAGTTCATTTGGTTTGAAAAAAGAATATATATGAGGGGGAAAATCCCCCCATTAGAAGTTAGATTCAGAAATCCTTTGGAATAAGAGTATACAGTTCTTACCTCAGTACTCCATGACAATCACAAAGCATATTCTGTTATCCTTTCACAGATTTGTGTATCTGTGATGCTAATAACTAAATATTCTACTGTAGGAATAGTTTTCTAAAAAAAATTTATTTATCAGACCACTGAACTAGAAAATAATCAGTCATAACTAAACTTTAAAACGAACAATTGAAAAGGTAGTCTTTGAGCTTATACTGTATATGAGCTCAGAAACAGATTGAATTATCTTAAATGTTCACTTATAGGGCATAATCTTTGACTTGAACAAATTTTCTTCCTATGGTGTCATCCTCAAAGCCATCTGCTTTACTGAATAATTTCCATCGCTGGTAAATACATAGTGTAGACCTCTGTAGCCTGTGGATAAAGTTTTACTAACTGCTATGGTATTGTTTTATCCTTATGGTTTTCTTTATACAATTTTTTTATTCTAACAGTACCTATAGCAATAATCACTTCACTCCATTTACATTCATTTCCAGTTAGTATTCTGTTATTTGTAGAAACTTGCTTCCAGGCAAAATTTATCTTCTAGAAAACAAAATTATTCTAAAGAACAAAAATACACAGTCAATACACTTATTTGGCTTTTCTGTGACTAGAAAGAAAGATGACAAACAGGAAATTTGCAGTGTATGGGATAATAAAGGAGAAGATCTTCTAAAGCCCAAAGGGCAGGTTAGTCTCCCTGGCTCACAAAAATATTAATTTGATATATTATCTCAAATTTTAGACTCCAGTTCTGCAAAGCCATATACATTACTCAACCCCTTTAGGTAGACCCAATAAAAACCAGTTCTTGTAAGCTGTTTAGGTGAATAAGCACGAGAAGAATATGCAATAACAGAAATAAATTCATAGAAATATCTTCCCTAATGACTTATAAATTTATCCTCACACACAGGGTGAACCTGGAGAAGCTGGTAATCCTGGACCTCCTGGAGAATCTGGAACATCTGTGAGTACTTTTATTTGTATTATCATTAGCCTTTATTATGGTGAACTAAGGTATCTGGTAGAGCTTACTTTAGAAGGCATTTAATCAGATTACTTGTGTATTTGTGTATGATTTCTTTGAATTTTCAGTGAAGAACTTACACCTTTAAATGCAATTTGTTTCCATATAATAATAGACACAGCTAGAGGATGAAGCTGAAATCCTCCTAAAAGAGTACTTATTTTTATTTCCAAAAGTTTTAACTTAAGCTTGCATGTTTTTCTCTCTGAAAACAGTTCATTGATCCAAACTGGGTGCAGAAGTTGGCACATGACCTGAGATTTACAGGTTTTCCAGTCTGAGGCTGAGGTTCTATTTTCCTATTCACATGCCAGTGTTTATGGAGGAGTAACATTGCCCTGCTCTGAAAAACAGTTTTGCCATTGTGATCCTTTTTTTTTTAACCATTCAATTTCCTGATGACATTTTTTGTGTTCATGTTTTCTACAGGGTCCAAAAGGTGAAAGAGGAGAAAAAGGTGAAGCTGGTCCACCCGGAGCAGCTGGACCACCAGGTGCTAAAGGACCTCCAGGTGATGATGGGCCTAAGGGTAACCCAGTAAGTGAGCTTAATAATTTTAACACAACACACTGTGAAGCTTTACTGAAGTTGTGCTACATACAGAACTGCATATAATTTTCTACAATTGCACTAAAATCATTATATGTTTCATAAAATATTTTGATGAGTGCTACCTGCTTGTTAATGGATGACACTTCCCTTGGTTTTTTTCTTGATTTATCTAGGGCCCAGTTGGTTTTCCTGGAGACCCTGGTCCCCCTGGGGAACCTGGTCCAGCTGTAAGTATGCCTTAAAAACAGTTTTAGGCCCTAGTCTTGGTTTGCATTAAATTCTAGTTGATCCTGACTCTTTCTTGTCTGGAGATGACTTCTGGACTGTAAAATCCACTGCTTCTCTCTTCACATATTTCTTAAAGCTTAAAAACGTTTAGAAATCTTTAAAAAGTTTTGAAAACTAGCGTCCTCAGGAAAATGCTCTGTAGAGAAATAGTGCTCTTATAACCATATATGAAACTAAGTGACTTAAATTAGCTGAATTTTTAATTTTGCTTATTTTCCTATGAATCCTGTAGGGTCAGGATGGTGTTGGTGGAGAGAAGGGTGAAGATGGTGATCCTGGTCAACCTGTGAGTTGTTTCTGTCATTTTATGTCACCTGCATATTCTCTCCGACACTAAGAAAGTATCTTTTGCCAAATCAGTGGTTTCTATAGATTCACACTCTTGAAAACATTTTCAAAGTGGATGCTTCTTCTGTTATACTGAAAAATAACTATTTCCTTGTAGAGATAGAACTGCCCATGTTATAGTAACACAGCTGAGCAAGAGCTCAATTTCTTTTTGAAGTAGGAATAAATGATGTGTTAAGAATTTGTGCTGGAGCTACTGAAGAACACTAAAAATAGAGCAACTCTGACCATAAGAAAGGAATGCTGCAGCCAAATAATCTTCATTAGCTGATGTGATGAAATGAAGCAAAGATCTAGCAATACCCATATTAAGCCTCAAAGCTCTTCTATTTCTGTAGATTCCCATATAAAATATCATTAGTTGTTTGTTTTTTTTATTGCAAAGAGATAGGGTTTCCATTTTGGAAAGTCTCTCTCTGCCTCCGAAAGTTCTGATTATCAGACAATTATTCCATGCAGTACAGTTTGAAAATAAAAAATGCTAGTGCATTGAATATATGGTTGGATGACTGGGGGTTATGAGCTGGGGGTTACCTGCAAACTTCAGGTAGTATCTGTATGTCTTACTTTACAGTAACATTTTTCAAAAGAAAGCCACCCATGTCTAACTCACAGATGTTAGTGAAAAATTTTAGCAAAAGTAACACTCCCAGCACCTCAGAAAGCAAGAAACTTGTTAGTGGAGCTTGGCACTTGGCTCAGACCGTGTGTTAGTTCTGTGCAGCCACTTTCTGGTCTGCAACATTTTGTTGCAAACAGGAAGAGAAAAAAATAATGATTGCATTTTGTACAGTAACAAATGATGTTAAAAATGTCAAAAGACCACCCTAAGTAAGGGTTTGTTTAATACTTCTGTGTGTGTGTGTGTTTATGGTACTTATTTTCTGCCCACTAAAAGGGGCTGACATATGGCAGATGTCTGCTGCATTTAATAAAGATAAGAACTTCATCCTTTATTACCACTGAGCTTATAATTTTCTTTGGCAGGGTCCACCAGGTCCTTCAGGTGAAGCTGGCCCACCTGGTCCACCAGGAAAAAGAGTAAGTAATATCTCATGTTCTCTTGTTCATGTCTTGTTCTGAGACATATTCCAGAGGATTCCACCTACTTGTTCTCTATATTGCAGCACTCATATATTATGTTTGATGTTTCTTTTAAGAAACGTAATGGGAGAAATGAAAAAATAGAAACAGCAGAGAAAACTCTTTAACACAGTTCACATGGCACATGGGAACCAAAATACACAGGGTAGAATGTATTTCTTACCTATAAAGGCTCTTTTCACCCAAGTGAATTCAGGGTCTGCTGAATTAGTCTAATAACAGAAGTGATTGATTATGGCAGTAATAAAAGACTTCATCTTTAGGCACATGACTGGTATCAGAGAGCAGGAAGAAAGTGTCTGTGTTGGTGTCTTTAGCCTCTGAAATAAAATAATTTCAATGCAGCTTTTTGGCAAAACTGTGTCATCCTCTGCACACAAAATTAGCAAGCAGACATTTTGATAACTTATGAAGCTATTCCATTATTTCTAAAGTCTTTGAAGCTTCGCAGGCTTTACAAATATAGCTAATCAAAACCAGTAAATAATGTTACACTTACAGAACTGTAGTAGATGCATCAACCTTTAGGTCTGCTTCAGAGAGCAATTAGAGCAGTTTTTACTTTAAAAACCATGAGAAGTGGCATCATTAAATGTAAGCTGAGAGTTATTTAACAAAATATGTTAAATGGCTCCATTTAATGGGCTTGAGTGAACTGACATTCCTAATTAGTTTTATCTATTTTACACAATAATCTATTTGCTCCACCAACTTGCAGAATATTTATAATACTGTAGATGATTATGGCAGCATTAGCAACCTTATCACTAGAACTGAAATATGGCTTGACTGAATATTAGCACTTAGTATGTTTGTTTGACATCAAATTAGAACTTCCTACTTTATTATATAGAAAGGCAGTACCTCATTCCTAACAGATGGGCTATATTCTATCTGATTGTACCTAGATAAAAAAACACTTTAGAAACACAAATTCCATGTTACCTGTGGTTTGACACATTTCCAGTTCAGGGAGAATGTATGGCTAAATATTGCCAAGTAGTCCCATTTCTGAATTCTGAAGAAAACATTGTGTAGAATCAGATTCTACATTACTTGAGTACCAGAATGTTGCAAGCTTATAGAGAATCTGTATTATATTGATATTACACTAGAATGGAATAGTGAAAAGACTGAAAGCTTCATACTTTGCTGGAAAAATGAACAGGAGAAACGCTTTTCATTAGTTTTCATCAATTTTATGGTAGAATCAATGTCAACAAAAAGTACTACACTTGTCCTTTCATTTGGACTAAGAAGGACAAACCATTTCAGTAGTAATATTGCTATCTGTGGAGGTACAGCTCTGGCTATACTATTAGAAAGCAACATTCCACACCATTTTGTTTTTCTGTCTCTGAAACAACAAGCTGGCAGAACTCAGAATTCATACTTTTTATTTAAAGTCTCTTGAAATCCTCAACTGTAGAGTCTCCTTTTTTATTTTGTTACTCAGCTTTATTACCCTCTTCCATTCTATTTTGGAACTGACCTGAACTCAGTTTTACTGCCTGATCTTCTGAAATTGTGGTTATTACTAGTTTTGAGCAATCTCTGTTTGGTATTGCCAGTTACAAAGAGGTTTCTGGGAATCAAATTCTAGTGAAAGACATGGACATAAATAGTTTCTCCATTGTATCTAAGAGATTTCAGCTACAGATACATACTTACAGTAATATTCAACTATCAAGTGAAGGCCAAGAATAAACTATTTTGCCTAATTATTGACGGATAACAGTAATAGGATTACTAGCAGTTGGTGTGTTAAGCAAATACCAAAACTGTTTTACTGTGGTGCCCTAAAAGCTTTGACAATCAGTACCTTGCAGACTGAGTGAGGCTCTCATGGACAAGCAGTATGGTGAGTTACTTTTAAGAAATGCTACCTAGGAAGTTCACATCAGAACAATAGGCCTGTTCCAGATTCCTTCTTTGAAGAATTAAAATGAACTGGCATGCTACTGACCACTTAGTTCTAAACCAGATTAAAAGATTAAATCTATGGATGAAACAAAAGTGGATAGATCATTAGAGCATCCCCAAAATTGGTACCTTAATTAACATATTACTTTTCAGATGTAACACTTGCTCTTCCAAAACTGTTTCCACCACTGCTTTTCAGAAAAACTCCTACTACTTTTGTAAGGGAGAGAAGAGTGCATCCTCAAAACAAAGTCCTATATTCAGATGATTTAAATAGGAATATACTTATAGGTCAAAAATATAATCTACAAAGGGCAAACTTTGTGACATAGTCATTGATAAAATCTTTCCAAATGATTTTTTAAAAACCTTTCATTAAATAATATTTAATATTTTACAGATTCTGACTTTGTAAGTGACCTGTGCATGTACCAGACCAGATAAATGCATGCTCAGAAGGGTTTATACACCTGTGTAATTAAGGTGCAAGTAATTGTAGTAATTGTGCCTGCTTATCTAGAACTGTAGATCTAAAGACTGAACCACTCTACAGTTATGTTGTTACTATTATTTTCTGAAACTCAATTCCTTGCTCTTACTTTTGGGACTTCTTATTTTGCTGTACAGTACTGGATAACATCTCTAGTTTGAATTCATTGATTTCTAGCTGACAAATGTTAAAAACAGCATGAGGAAAAGACCCCATCAGACAACATTCATCCTTAACATATGCAATCAATAAAAATCAACAAGGGCTTATGTTCCTCTCAGCCTTTCAGTGTGCTGGGCTCTTGAGTTGTGTCTGCTGTTTGGCTGCTTTCTTTATTAGAGACAATTAAATGTTTAGGTCACATAACATAAAGCTTCATATATCAATCTAAAAATATCAGAATTTAAAGTGAAAGACTAAGATATATTTTTGTTCTTAACTGGAGGGCATACTGTCTGCTTTCATTAAAAGAAGAGATGTCAATAATGCAGCAAAACCAGTCTCTAAATTTCAAGAAGAAAAGTTTATTTGGTTCATTGCCTTTATGTACAATGTCGAATAACTTAAGAAAAAATAAAGTGTTTCTGTGAAGGAGAATTTTTTCCATTTTGGCTAAAGCATCATGCTGCCTCAGCAGGGTGCACTCAACACTCAAAAATTAAGCTAATTTTCTCTCTTGATTGCAAATGCACAGAACACCTAACAATATGCCAGGTTCTTATCTCAACAGGCTGAGGAAATGTAATGGTTTTCTATGTTGGAAATCATGGTTTAAGTCAAATGACAGACAGCTATAAACAACAATTTAAATTATTTTAATGAAATATGGAAGAGCAGACAAAAATGTTTAATAGGTTCACATAACAAAAATTGCAAACAAGTTTGTTTCTGCATGACTGTTTTTGTCTTCTTGGCTCTGCATAAAATGTATCAGGCAATATGTCCAAAATTACAGTGCAGTGATCCTGAAAATAACCATGGTAGCTGGGGTGATGAGGGTGGGCAGTCATGCATTAATGTAAAATTACTGTTATTGAAATCTTTTCTGTCAGTTAAAATTTACCAGACACTCCAACACCTCCAGTGTAGGAAGGTAAGATAAATAATAATTAGCAGTGTCTCTCTCTGTCTGTGGAAGCCCCATCCGTGCCAGGCCAGCAATCCCAGCCTGTTGGAAGAGCAGTTCCTTCAGCAGCTTCGCACTGGGAGCAGCGTTGGCACTGTTTGACAAAGAACACCCCCCTTTGTTTAGCACTCATCATTTTTTCTATTTGTAATTTAGATATCACACTGGTTTTAGCCCTGATAATTAATTCATGCTGCAGCTGCATTTCTAGATTATGCAGAGACCATATTTCTCAAATACAAACTACCACACTCAACCCTTTCCAGGCTCTTAGGCAGGGTAGATTATAATCCATACAGGAACTTCTGTGCAAGGAATTTTCAAGCAGTGAAGACAATGGGCATGTAAATTATATCATGTAAGAAAACAAAGTCATTTTTCTAAAATGTTTCTGAGTTAATTTAGGGTATCTCTTGATTTTTTTAGTTATCATAGCAAACTGCAATCCACCAAACGAATTACAACATACACAAAGGGGCATATGCATCAGACACTATTATTTATTATTTATTATTGGAACAGCAGTGATTTAAATTATTCTTCCTGTTTTAAAGAGTCAACATTTGGACCACACTGCCCAAGGCTTTTTAGCTTCTATGTATTTTGAAGAGACGAAACTAAGTCATTTACCACACACAGCTCTTGAAAATACCCAAAGAGAAAAACCTGTTGATACCCACAACAAATGGTCAAAGTCCACTGTGGGTAATCCAGCTCATGTTGTACTACCTTTGATGTAAAGCCTGGACTATCTCTGTTGGCCAAAAGGTTCACACAGTGCTGCAGATGTTCAGTTCCACCCTGGAGAAAGCTTAATTTCAGAAGCAAATGAATGATCTTAATATACTTCTATGTACATAGTTGTAAAATGAATATAAATTTCCAGGAATTAAAATTGGTGGAGTTGCTCGAGGTATGTGACAGTAGTAGTGGACAGTGATATATCAGGCTATAAAAAGTTGGGCTAGATTCAGCTCTAGTATAAAAACTTGCTATTAGGTCAAATGCTGGTCTCAGTCCCTGAGCTCACAAAGGATACAGGTAGATGCTTGACTGGAAGTACAGGTTTTATCTGTGAAATTAAGAATGTTCTGGTGCTTTACTTTTAGGGGGCCTGCATTGGTTTTCTGTATGTTGTTACGAAGTAAAAAGCAGTAAATAAATGGAAGTGATTGAATTTTTCTTCTTGTTGGTCCTTAAAACTTTTTTTTTAATTTCTACATAACAAACTGCTTGTTGCATTAATGAACAGATTGAGTCTTAGGATTTATAGAACTAGCTACTTGTAATGAAGACATTTCCCAGGCTAAAAATTAACCTTGTAGGAGAACAGTTGGTCCATTATCTTGAGTGCATCTTTTCTAAACTAAGTATATATAAGAGAACCATTTTCAGAAGAGTACATTAGATCCTAGACACTGCTTCTGTTCATGACTGAAGCTATGAATATTAATTACCTGACCTAAAAATCAGCCCTTGATGTTTTGGAGGAGAAAAAGGTCTTTTTATTTTTCACTTTCATATTTAGTGGATTTTTGGCTGTCCAAATGTAGTTAGGCTGCTTACTGAGCCCATCCCTGATTTAGAGAATAAAGAAGTACTTGTCATTCTGTGCACTACAGAATGACAGGCCCTTTTGGAATCAGTGGATAAACTACAGCAAATAGATAGAAGTCAATGCAAAGCAAGTTTAAAACTGTTATTGTATGTATAAATTTGTATTGTTCACTTCCATTTATATCCTGTTTTAATTTTTTTTCCAAGCTATTTCTTTGGTTTGAACCTCATCATGTCAGATGTGTTAGGCAATGCATATTCTTTCAGATATTCTAAAAACCCAGGAAATTTTACCAGGGAAAAAGAGCTGCTAGGACAGATTGGTATTTTTTTATCCTATGAATAAAATGTCAAGAAAGAAACTTAATGTTGTTTTGTAAGTTTATTAATATAATGGAAATTACACTTCCAGATTTTTTCACTGGTTATATTTGAATAAACTAAGATTATGAGCTTAGTGTCCATATTTTACAGGGACCTCCTGGAGCAACTGGTGCTGAAGGCAGACAAGGTGAAAAAGGTGCAAAGGTAATCACTGAAGATTTTTTTAGAAGCATGGAAATATAAACTATTTATAAATTAAAAGTAAATTGCTTATCACGCAGTGAGTGCACAACTTATCAAAGTAATAATAGCTAAACTGTGAAATCCAAATGAAGACCCAGAATTAGCAGCAATACACAATGGAGTGGAGTCTCCCCTGTGCAGGCCCAACGTAGCTCACCCTTGTAAAAGGCAAGATGAATGTGCTTTGCTGGCACCACATCTTTATATGAAGGAATTACAGGGAATTGTCCTGTGCAGAACGCTGGTTTGGCTTTTAACAGAGCAAGGAAACTCTGCTCTGACTTTGCATCTTGTCTATCCCTGCAGTGCCAAGCTGCCTCTCCCTCTCTGACCCATTATGTTTTTTCTAGGGTGAACCTGGTGCGGAAGGGGCTCCTGGTAAAACTGGTCCAGTTGGTCCACAGGGACCTGCTGGGAAACCTGGCCCAGAGGGTCTCCGGGGCATTCCTGGCCCTGTGGTAAGTAATGGGAACACATAATAATATTTTAAATATCTCATTTCTTCTGTATACTCTGGTAAAGCAAACTTTTTGTTTTTTCTAGGGAGAACAAGGCCTACCTGGAGCACCAGGTCAGGATGGCCCTCCTGGACCTCTGGTGAGTTCCCTTCCTTTCAGGGCCAGAACAGAAAAAGCACTTAACCTATAAGCAAAGAGTTTCAGAACATATATTTTTATGCCCCCCACACCATAAAGATTTTTTCCAATGAACAGTGATCTGGTACATAGATATATGCATTGATAACTTCTGTATATATAATTATAGATGATATTACAATGGCACCTACATTTAATTTCATTTTTCTCTGTCCTTTAGAAAACAATAATGAGCAAATAATGCAATGATGAAGCTTTACATTACATCTCTTTGTTGCCCTTTGTTTTAACATTCTAATTTTGTCTAAAGTCTCATGGATAACATATTGTTTATACATTCTCATATTGGGAACAATATGAGAAGCTGAAAGGAAAAGGATTCCTTGTGCATCTTCTCTCTAAAGAGTTTATGATGGGACCACCACCACACTTTTTAAATTTTGTGGTTAGCTTACAGATAAAATGCATGGGGTACAAGTCAGGGAACTGAAAACTGATCTCCTCACTTACAATTCTGTGCTGAAATCTAAAAGCCAATGAACAATTATTCAGCAATAACAAGCATCCTTTTCCCACGTCAGTCACTAGAAGCCTCCAAATACATCATCAAAAGATCTCTCTTCCAATATTTGAGAGCTTAAATATTCAATTCAAATCTGAAGCTGAGTATATTAATGAACTATATACTCCCAAATGCACAGACTTCCTGTCAGCTCAACAAGAACTTTTTTCCAATACACTGCTGCAACTCAATTTTGGATTTTAAGAAAGTAAAGTTTATATGTAAAAGATGCTGAGGTTAGGTCTCCCTCCTTCCCCTCCCATCCTCTGCAGCAGATTGCTATCAGAAGAATATGAAAGCTGATTTGCAGTAGAGCACAACACACTGCAGGTGAAAAGTCTGATTCTGTATTCCAAAAGCTTAAAAATTTTACATTTCTTTTATGAATTATGTATTTGCCTAGGCTTTTGCATCTGGTGATATCCTGAAGTGGAGATGGGAAGCATACGCAGTGAATAACATTTTGTACGTGAAGTGTTATGGCACTGCTGAAACCGTGCCAGGTTGAAAAGGTCACTTATTACTGCCATCCATATCAGAATTTCACAGATGTCCACTGCCACCAGGAGACTTGCAGTGAGGAGAGACTGACTTAGTCTAGCAGCTCTACACCTAATGTATACATGTTCAGGGTGAGATTAATAGCCCCTGAGAAATTAATGTCTCTTACATATGCACTGCTTGGCCTGAATTTTTCACCCCACTCTGTACAAATTACTCAAAACCAGTACTGCCATTCTTATAAACATCTGAAGATTTCACAAATCAAGAATTTAGTTGGCCCTCGGCTTCACAGATTTCTAATCATACAACCCTTTATAGATTTCTAGTTATAAAGAAATTTAAATACCACAGTAGCATCAATTTGCCTTTTTAAACATATATTTCAACTTTATTTTGGGCTATAAATCACATTCCATCAATCACTACCATCAACCTATGTACTCTGATTAGATAAGTACATAACTGTTACAAAGCACATAAATGCACTTTGTTTTGCACTGCCTTTAATAATATTTCAAGAAAACATGATCTGTGCAGTATGTTAAAACTTATTTTAACATTACTTCCCTTGATTTATTTAGGGTCCACCTGGCTTGCCTGGACTGAAAGGAGATCCAGGTTCCAAAGGAGAGAAGGTATGCTTTAGCATTGTTTGTGCCTTGGTAATAGGAAGAAAAAGATTACTGCCTGTGTATTGAACACATGATCTGTCCTTGCAATGAAAATCCCAAAGATATTGATGTAAAGAGAACTGTCAGTTTTACAAGAACAAAGTAAGTAGAAATAACAAACACTGGAGATTTTTATTTTAAAACAACAAAATATATATATTTAAAAGCTATAGTACTTTCTTTCGAAATAATGTATTGAGACATCTGGGGTAGCATTTTCTAACAGAGTCACAAAAATTTATTGATTGCTTGTGAATCAGAGAAAAACTGTAGAGAAAGGGATATGAAAATGACTGTACTTTGTGAATTTCAGGGGTTTTTTATCTCCTTGGATCAGCTGTTTATACAGCTATATCACATGTGGAACAAATGTGCGACTCTATGATATGCTTATAGCATATAAATGTGAAAATTGGTATGAAATTTGTACCCATAGGTACAATTTTTCTGCATCAGTTTCACTAAGGACCATCTTGCACTTGAATCTTTCACTAAATAAGCAGTCACAACTTGCAAATAAAGTTTAAAAGGCCATCTAACAACAACAAATATGCTTTTAGAATAATTCATTTTCAGGTTTATTGTTGTCAAGCAACAGTGATAACATGTGAAAGGTCTAATTTACGTGTCTGCAAAACACATTCTAATGTATATTGAGTTTTAACTATATTTTCTTCAATCTTGTTTAGGGACATCCTGGTTTGATTGGCCTGATTGGACCTCCAGGAGAACAGGGTGAAAAGGGTGATAGGGGTCTTCCTGGCCCACAGGGATCTCCTGGAGCCAAGGGTGATGCAGTGAGTACAACACATTTGTGTTTCCATTCAAGTTCCATACAAGCAAGGAGCACATACTCCAGGCTTTCTTTTGAAAGACAAAGTTATTATAAACATTTAACACCCAGAGTCTCCTGCCAGAGGTTAAAACTTTCTTAGGCATTGTACAAACACAGTGAAATTAAACAGCTTAAAATGAGATTATAGAATGTTTGAGAAAATGGAAGGAAACACATACACCACATTATACACACATAACACAAGTTAGGGACAAGATAAAACTAGCAGCACCAATCTCATCAAGTTTATTAACTGTATGACTCAAAGTAGCTTCCTTTCTCCTTGTTATTAAGACACTGTGTAAAAAGTGAGCTTTCCAAACCAGTTTGAAGAGGAACACAGTTGTGACTGCAGTGTAAGAACAACTACAAGCAACTCAACTGTCAGATAATATTTTAAATTTGCAAACTCTTTTGGCCCCTAGCAAATGGCCTAAATCAAAACTCATTTGATTTAGTTGGACTACCTTTTTCATAGGTATGCATTTTTAATCCACTGCAGTATGTAGAATACTTTAGTTCTGTGCTTATTCTCTTATTCATTTTTAGGGAATTTCTGGTCCTGCTGGTCCACTTGGACCCCCTGGTCCTCCTGGTTTACCTGTAAGTAATTTCATCCAGTCCTCCTGCTCAAAACACTTCCACATTGTGTGCAATAAACTCCAACTATAGTTCTATGTTCTTGTCCATAGGGTCCCCAGGGTCCAAAGGGTTCTAAAGGATCCAGCGTGAGTAATTCTCTTATTTTTTGTTCTTTTACTTAAGTTTTGTGTGTTATTTTTAAACATTGTGTAGCATGGCCAACACTGCATTTCTTTCGTTGCTTTATAGGGTCCTGCTGGTCAAAAGGGTGACAGTGGGTTACCTGGTCCACCTGGTCCTCCAGTAAGTAAGAATTCTTATCTTGGCATTACATTGACACAATCCCCCTGTTTTGACAAGGGTAAAACCCAGCATTTTTGAACTAAAATAATAATGATTGTTTGAAAATTAATTTTTCGAGAATCATTTTTCACAGATCCCCAGACACAGAAATACATGTCTGCACTGCAAAGTCCATTAGAAATGTGAAACAAACACCTCCCCAAATAAAACACCCAAAAACCCCCTATATGCCCCCTACAAACAAAAAACCCTCATGCAATAATTATTTAAGGTGTATATTGAAGCACAGAAAATAGAAGGATACTAGTTTCCCCTGCTGACATTCTTCTGTTTCCACTATTTTTCGTATCATAATAACATAAAATGAAAAGAGTCCAAATCTGAATGAAGTGTTTCAATTTCTTGAAATTAAATATTGCTTCATAGACCCCAAGTGGAATTTTGAAGTTTTATCACAGGAAACATCCACAGTTTTCACAGACTATGTCTGTGCTCAAGGGAATTGTCAGGGATACAGAGGTAACTGCAAGTCAGTTCTACACAGTTATGTGAGGGCAACACACTCTTCCCCAAACAGCAATGTAGTGAGAAGAGTTTAGAGCACAATGAGGGTTTGGCTTCTACAGTCTTTTTTTTTTTTGCCAGTAAATCAAAACACACAGGTATAAATCTGAAGGAATTAAGAGAAATAAAGAAATAAACACTTTGAAGAAAGCCTATTCAAGGCATCTCCAAGCCACATTCTGTGGTCTTCCTCAGCTGAAAAACAAACAGAAAAGATAATCAGATCTGTTGCTTTCTACTCAGGGCCCTCCGGGTGAGGTAATCCAGCCACTGCCAATCCAGTCACCCAAGAAGACAAGAAGATCTCCTGATTATATGTTATCTGATGCTGGTGACAATATTCTGGATTATTCCGATGGCATGGAAGAGATCTTTGGTTCACTGAATTCGCTGAAGCAAGACATTGAGCACATGAAGTACCCAATGGGCACTCAGAATAACCCTGCCCGAACCTGCAAAGACTTGCAACTCTGTCACCCAGACTTCCCAGATGGTATGTTAATATTGCATGGCAGAGGAGACGAGGCTGAGCTTATGGTCTGCCAAGATACTTTGGCAGAATAATTAATTACTGGGAGATGGGTAATACAGTTGCTCAACAAATACAGTCTCGTTGAATCCATTTTTACAGGTACAAAATTTTAAAAAATGTAAGAGATGTTCTTTTGGTAAAAGCCAAAATTCTTGAAACACATAACCTGATCTGGTTTTAGGGTTAAAACTTTTTAAATAAAAAACAGTTGTTTTTTTGAAAGGTGGGCCTTACATTTCCAGGACAATCCAAGCAGGAGTGTGATGAAAGACTGATGCTGTTTAGATCAATGGAAAGTAAAATCACAAATGTCAGCATGCTGGGACAGCTAATTGCTTCTTTTAAAATTAATGGTAATTATTTTAGTAGCTGTATACTTTAGCTTAGCGTAATAATATAAAACAGCATTGGTATCATAGAAGATTTATTATCAATTATAACTCTCAAAAATTTTACTATTCTTTTACCTTTAGAAAAATAATTTGTTCTACTGCACCACCACTGTTTGTTCTGTATCAGTCAGCAAAGGTTCTTTGATACTGCTTAATACTACCAAGTACTAGCATGATAAAATGCAAAGTAGTATGAACAAGACACAATGTTCTGAAGAACTATCTTGATTTTATTATGCTTTGTTCTTTTCTTCTTTTTTTTTTGTAACTGAGTTTACCCCTCTGAAAAGGTTTAAATGAAAGCCAGCCTTCACAGAATTTTCATCCTTTCATATATTTTTCAATTGCAATGGATATTTTTCCCAGTTCAAAACAATATTTTTCTGTTTTTAAATGGAAGGAAAAATGGATTTTGACAGTTTAATAATATTTTATTGCTTTCGTTCAAGATAGATAAGAACAGATGGTTGCCTTGAGGAGTAGTTAAGCAGTGTATGTGCTATATGAAAAGTACATATTTTACAATTCAGTACCCTCCATAATAGGGAATGGTTTTTATAGAACACAATCACCTTCTTCATTTACCAGTATTTGCTTCTTATTTGGAGCCTTCATATAAAAGTAATCTTATTTTGGTTAAAATAAAAGCAAATGTATTCATTAAAATACAAAATTCTCCAGGGACAAGACTTACAGATAGGAAAGACTGTTTTCAATAAATACAGCCTAAATCAACAGAATTTTTAAATCCCATAAATGCTTTGTCTATATTCTATATTCAGAAGACAGAACTGATTTGTCATTTCTCTTTGAAACCTCCACTATTTGTTTGAAACGGGATTAGACCTGTAGTGTCAGAAAATCAATGGCTGTCCTGCTTAGGAAATATCTGGAGATAAGAACCCACAACACAGAAATCATCATTATAATTAGAATAGTAGATTTTAAAAAGCAGTGACTTTTAATGGACCTTGGATGGACTGCACTCTCTTTCATGCCCAGCCTTCACTAGTTTCACTAGCACTGCATCTTCATAACCCAGGAGTGAAAAGGTCTTTGTGTGAGGTAAATCTCTCTCAGTGGAAGCTTTAGGTACTTGTGCCAGCTACAACCCCACCAAGCCCCAAAAGGGGCACACACCTTTTTATAAAGATAACTATGCAAATTACTCCAGATTTTGCTCTCTCACCTAACCCATAGCTTATTTCTGCCTAAGGCTACCTCTGCTCTGTTTTGGAGAGTACTCTCACCACATGGACAAATTATCCTTCTAGCTGAAATACTGAAATGGCCAGATTTTTGAGACTTGCAATATATGTTCCACATATACTGTCATTCCTTCTCTAGACCGAGGTGTCTGTCTGCAGTTCCTTTCAAACCTCAGCAGTCTCCTGCAACAGAACCACAGTTTGAAGTCAAACTAGACAAAAACAAGAGAACCCAGATAAAAACAAACTTTGATCCTGGTGTTGTCTTTCATAAATGACAACAGCAACAGATCATAAGGCAGAAAAGGTTGCTTTCCTATTAGGATAAAATAACTTTGCTACACAGTTTGGAGAACCATTAGGTAGCAGTAAAGCCTAGTTCATCCAAATACCAATACTACTATATAAGGCAAATATTTTGTCATTTCTTTTAGGGGAATATTGGATTGATCCTAACCAGGGCTGTTCTGGAGACTCCTTTAAAGTATACTGCAATTTCACAGCAGGTGGGGAAACTTGCATCTACCCAGATAAGAAATCTGAAGGAGTAAGTACCAATCTGTGCTTTCAGGTGGCTGTTGACAGATCCTACTGTGCTGTTGCAATTTTAAACTAAACAGGATAATTACACTGTCACATTTTCATATATCTGTCTTTCTAATTACATTTTTAAATTTGCATACCTCTGAATGGAGTGGTAAAATGGTACATAGAGTTAACAAATACCATTTTCAGTCTTAGACAGGGAATCTATGCACCTGCTTGCTAACATTTCACTGCCTTTCAGAATGCAACACAGCTGAGCAGCCAGTTACTCAACATAATCTAGCATTTGTCACCTAAAAGCAAAACTCTTACTGTGTTTCTCTTGTGGGTTCATTTATAGCTATTCATTTATACCTATGCAAAGTAGATGTAAAACACTATGTATTAACACTGTCCTTACTCACTGTTACAGCCTATATCAGAGGGAGCAGAAGGTATAGAGGAAGGCTTTCTAAAAGCTTGCCTAAATGAGAGAGATCTATCAGCAGCAACAGCAGTGAAAACTCTAATTTAGACTCTCTTCACAACAACAATTCATACCACCAGTTTACCTGAATCTTAACAGATTATAATGGTCTCCCTTAATTAGAACTAACTCTATAAGCTATCACCTTGAGTTCCTGGCAAAGTCACTAATTTGAAGGCATTCTATACAAGAAAAACATCCTATTTTAGAGCTTTAAAGTGACTGAGATTTCAGAAAGAACCATTGTTTATTATCTGGTGTGAAATTTGTCCCAAGTAATATAAAACCTTCATATCTGTTAATATATGTTTTAAATAATTCTGTCTCTGCTGTTGATTGCACAGGTTAGAATTTCATCATGGCCAAAGGAGAATCCAGGATCTTGGTTTAGTGAATTCAAGCGAGGCAAACTTGTAAGTTGTCACTGCAACATAACTGTATTCACAAATCAGGTGCACATTATCAGCGATCAGCAGATCCCAAGGAATTTTATAAATATTTAGATAATGAAAAGACCCCCCAGCCTTTTTGCCCTAAATATTACAGCAGTTATGTGGCCTCTTACCACTGGGACAACAGAAGCCTGCTTTGTGTTGTCCCACAGTGATCCCAGTGGTCACCTGCACACCCGATGGTGAGGATCTGCCTTCTGGCAGACCACACATCACCACTGAACCTTAGAAAAGCAGCTGGAGCACAGATCCCCCACCCCAGTGCAGTAACTGGAAATATACTGAGTATGAAAAGATGAGGCTGCAGGCTGACATGACTTTATGATTAACTAAAAACAGATTCCCAAAGAGATTCTGCTGTTTTACACTATAAGATAGGAGTAATTCCTGTCTTTCCAAATGGAATGAAGCTAAAATATGTGGCTCCTCGTCCTAAATATATTGCTACATTATGAAAATCTATTTACTGAGTCATAGCTGTATTGACCTTTAAAACTCCATAAAATGTTATATGTTAGTTAATTTTTTTTTAAGAACAGCTATGTGGTTCTTTTTTGTCAACAATAATTTTAGTTCGCATTGTAACAAAAAAAAAAAAAGATAAATATTCATCTAACTTCTTGAATTTTCCAGCTCTCCTATTTAGATGTTGAAGGCAATTCCATTAATATGGTCCAAATGACATTCCTTAAACTACTGAGTGCCTCTGCCAGACAGAATTTCACTTATAACTGTCACCAGTCTGTAGCTTGGCATGACGCCCCATCTGACAGCTATGACAAAGCACTGAGGTTCTTAGGATCGAACGATGAAGAAATGTCTTACGACAACAATCCTTACATCAAAGCTCTTCACGACGGCTGTGCAGTAAGTACACGCTCAAAGAGCCTTTACAAAACCAACCTGTCATTTAAAGTAGAAATCAGACAAATCTATTTTTCATAGCTTTCTTCTGAGAAAAGCTTTCTAAACCCTTTACTTTTCATATACTGACTTTTAGTAGATTTTTAACTACAGTACACTAGTCCCATATTTAATTTTCACATACGTACCAAAAAGAAATAACCATAAGCCAAACTACAGAAATGGAACAAACCTGGAATGGCCATCAAGGCATATGCAAACAGAATATTTAGTGAATACAGAAAAACATGTATTAAATAAGCCATATGTAGGTACCCAAACATAGTAAATTATTTTAATAGTTTGATATGTGACTTTGTATTTCCTTTCCTCATTTTGTGTAGTCAAAGCCAGGTGAAGTTTGTGGATTTTACTTTTCAAAATCCTCCTTTAGCTTTTCTAAAATCCCCAGAGGTGTCCAAACATGCATCAGCTCTCTGATCACCTCTCCATCAGGGTCTCTGTGGGCATAACAACTGTTACCACTTTTCAGAAACAGAATGATTTGTACTCAACACTTTGAAACAAAGACGTCAAAAGAGCAAGTGACAGTTGAAGCCTCATTAATTATTTTGGGGTTTGATATGGGAGCATTTTGAAGGCAGTTTCTGAGAAGTCAGTGATACAGAATTAGAGACCTGAAAGTGCCACCTGGCTCTCAGACAGAGATGCAGCTTAGGAGGTGCAGAGTCTCTGCTCAGCAGTGAGAGTCTACTACAAAACTGCTTCATGTCAGCCTTTCTATATGCTTTGTATTTTTATTTCACTTTTGTTATCCACAGTGGGTGAATGCAGAGCTCCTGAGAGAGCTGAACGTTGTAACTCTGTAAACTGAGAACCCTCAGATCTGTCAACTTGGATGCTCATCTGAACTCCAGGACTCTGGCACAGCTGAAGGGTCTCAGCAAATACAAGAGACCATGTAAAGGAAGTGCAGTTCTGATAACTAACATGATGACTTGGCTGCATGACATAGAGGAGCTAGAGAGCTTTCTTTGGGCAGCAAGGATGTGCCTTCAAAGCTGGCTTCTAAGTCCATCAGTTGGCAGTCCTGTCAGACTACTACTTTCTTTCCTGTCCAAACAGCTGCTGTAATATTTTGTGAGACAGTTACACTCTTTCTCTTTCAGAACTAATTAATGATTTTTTCACAAGGAAGATGTGCACTGCTATGGGAATATTACTAGTTATTAAATAGTATAGACATGAACTGAGAATTCTTTAAGAAAGATGAAATGTCTTAGATTATTTTTCATTTATAGGTCTATTTTAATAAGTCAAAAAACTACTGCCTATTCTCCTTCTAAAATCAAAACATTTTTAAAATCGTAAGACAATTTATAAACTTTAGAGTTTGCAATATCTGCTGCCTGACGGGGCAAAAACTTACAAATTCTCCACTTCAGAGATAACCTGTGAAGATCTCCAGCACATGCTCACTGCTCTGATTGATCTATAACCATTTGCTTTTTTTTGCTTCTCTTTTAACAGTCAAGAAAGGGCTATGCAAAGACAGTGATTGAAATCAACACGCCCAAAATAGACCAAGTGCCCATAGTTGATGTGATGATCAATGACTTTGGTGATCAGAATCAGAAGTTTGGATTTGAGGTCGGTCCTGTCTGCTTCCTTGGTTAAGCTTAAGACAAAATCAGATCAACAAAATGTTGCACTTTGGTGCTACCAACCCACTTCATGCCACATGCAAGTTTTGAATAAGGATGGCATAGAAAATGTGTCTTGCTGTGTATGTATGTCTTATCTAGAAAGTAATCATTGCCCTTGTAGGGCCAGAATCACATGACTTAAACTTATTTTGCAAAGATGCTGTGGCACAGACAGACAACATAGGGCTCACTTCAGGAACACCCCCTTTGGATTCCTCTGGTGCTGTAAAAAACGAACGACATGGTGCTCCTTCCATTACAACAAAGAGGTGTTAAGAAAGTGTTTAATAAACTGTAATTATTCTATGTACAGTACTATACTGTTATTTCTCTGTCCATTTCCAAAACTTGCATGTGTCTCTGAATTGCATCTGGCTGTTATTTTACATTTACAAAACTACATGGTCAATACTGTGTATGTATTCTGAAAAAATAAAACTGTAATTGCCGGTGAAGCCAATTCCATTTCTGATTAATAATAAAATCCCTTTGTATATATTGTTGTTGAAGAGCTTTGTTATTTGAAGTTGCCAGTAAACTTAAGGTGGCAAAACTGGAAGATCTTGAGCAGCACACTCAAACAACTCTTTTCTGCTGATATCACTCTGTGACAATTAATTTTGATAATGAAAGCACCTTCAAAGGTGCTGTGTTCCATGGTGCTAATACCTCAGACTTCTTATTTTCTTTTCTAATTCCATAATTTCATAAGATAACTGTATATACCTAAAAGAAACAAGTTTATATTTTTGGGTGGGGAAAATATGTAAGAAAAAAAACAAACTTCTGTGTAAGAGAACTGTTAAAAAATCTGTGTGAAATAAATTAGTCATATAGGTTTCCTTTGTCGTTTTTTTTTTTTAATCTCATCTAGATTTGTTTCCATTGTGCTTATTTGGTCTGCATAAATATAAAAACTGAATTCTAAACAGTTATTTATGGAGTTTTGCAGTGTTTACTTAGATGTTTATGTAAGCAATGGATGTTTGCTTCCTGAACTGGATACTAAAAGTTCCACAGAATGGTCCTATACAATATTTGCCCGTCCCATTAATATGAATGATTTTTCTTCCTGTTATTCCACCTGAAGGCCAGGGATGCAATATGTCTAGGTCATGTGATTCTACACAGTTGCTAAGCAACATACGAGGGACTGCTTCCTACAGAGCTGTCTTTGACCCAAACCCTTACAATTTGCTATTCAAAGCTCACCAAAAACACAGGTTGGTTTGGCCTTCCCTCTGAACATTTTATTCAGGTAGTTGGAAGTAGGAATTACATTTTAGCTTTACAACACAAATCCTTTTGTAATTATTTTTCATAATATATGTAAGACTTGAAAAGAAATGTTTGTTTCTATTTCTTATAAATTGTTAAATTAAATAGTACTAGTTTCTGCTGGCTCGTTTCCAACTGGTATTTTCTTATGCACGTTTATACATGTAAAAGTGAGATTTCAAAAGTCAACTTCTTGCTGTTCATATTTTCTTTTATTTTTGAACCAAAGTTTGTAACTGTCACCTCAAAGAGGAAAATACAAATTTTATTAATAAAATCAAGTCTTGTCTATCTGGATTGGTCATTCTCTTATTTCAGTGTCCAGAACTCACCCACAGTCATTAGTGTAACTTCATTCTGCTTCCAGACCATCCAGGCTCTAAAAAAAAGTAATCTTACTACGTCTCCTGGCAAGCACTGGGCAACAGCACTGGGAGGAGAAGTGTCAACAGTGAAGCTGCTGGTCTGGCCTCGTCACTGTGCAGCAGGGCTGATAAGTTCACATCTGGCTTGTATGGAGTTGTAGCTCCAGCAGTCCTATCAAACATGAGAAAGGAGCCTGATATTCCATCTCTAGCCACTCTTACAAGATACAGTGTCTGTCTGCTTCACAGTCTTGTGCTTATCCTTGTAGGACCCCATAAAGTAGGCAAGTGACCCTACTTATTAATGGGAAACAGAAGACAAGAATTAGACCAAGACTTAGAAACTACTGGAACACAAAATTTCCAGCACCTTGCTTTAGATAGTGGAACCAGAACTGGTGATGGGGCCCATCTAGAGACGTATGTCCCCAGGGCCTTCTCCAAAACAGCCTATCTTTTTTAATCTGCTAACTGTTCTTTATTAACTCTAGTTATGTCTAAGCAAGCTGTGAAAGCAGCTCTGATAATTCTGGCAGAAGAGAAGCTACTTTCTGCTGCTCAAGTGGGCCAGGTTAAGTTAGGGGCTGAGCTGTTCAAGCCTGTCTAAAAAAAACCCCAACACTTCTGGGTGATGTGCTTTAGGGTGATATGGGTAAAAAATAAAAATGGCTGTGTTTTTACAGTCAGGATTAGTCTGCAGCAGAATGTTGTTTCTAAAAGTGCAATGATGTATTCAAGAAGCCAAATGAAACTAGATTTTGCCAGAATTAGTCAAAGCATCTTGCCAAGGTTTGTGTTGGCAACATCCCAAAAGAGAAAATAAACTTGAGTCTTCTACACTTCTCAGGCAATGACCCATCAGGTTTATTCTTTAACCCTTCTTAAGGCCTTAACCACATACCTTACTATTTATCCTTGTCGTGAAAACATCTCACCACTGCCAGTTATTCTCACTCCTCTTTGTCCATTCTCTTTTTCAAAATGCTGTTGTTTTTCCTCTCCAGGTTTCAGATTAAAGGGGGAAAATGCCATTATATATTCTTGCCTTTAAGCAAAAATTATGCTTTCCGTTTTTCTCTCGACAGAAGTCTCATCTTAGCAGTGCTTAAAAAACAAAAAGAGCACTCTTTAGAACAAAAAGAAATTTCACATCAAAACTCACACATTAGTCCTCCTATAAAATTCTGTAATTAAATCCTACTAACCATAAAAACATAAAACCTCAGATTCAGATCCTTCATACACTATTATAAAAACAAACTTACAAAAAATTATGCAAACCAAATTCCTCACTCAACCAAACCCAAAAGAAAACAAGGATCAATATTTTTCCCATTCTAAATTAAAAACCTGTGCAATCCCAGAAAGGTTGGAACTATTAGATACCATCTGGATTTTACTTGTAGGAACTGACAAAACAGAACCTGGACGTTCTGTAATCTTGAGGGGTCACCTGACCTAAAGCACACTGGGCAGTTTATCTTGAAAGTTTGCTTCAAGCCCCTCTAACCAGAAAAGCCATCCTGGAGATGGTTTCCCCACTGCAAACACAGATTGTGGTTATGTTGCATGGAAATGGAGTGAGTCAGCACATGGCAAACACAAGCCCACAAATACTGAGGCAATGTTCTGTCCAGAATAACACGGATATACAATAGAGATTTAAGTGACAAGCTCTGACCATAGAGGCATAAACTGTTCTGTGTGTAGGTGTAGTTTCTTCACCTCTCTCTCCTTTCCTCTTTCTAGCCCAGGATAGGGCAATATCAATTCACCATGACTGGTACATCTCTTGGAAAACTTCATAAAATGTAATAAAGATTTTATTTTCAGTCTAAGCGGGCAGCCATTATGGCTAACATCAACAGTCACCCTGTGACACAAAAAGCTACCATCTGATTCAAAAAATAAGGACAGTTAATCTGCTTAAGATTTTTCCCCTGGGGAACGGCTTTGTTAATTTTAAAATGAAGCTTCACATGCTAATGACTAGAAGGAGAAGCTTTAAAAGCCATGGATTTTCTATTGCAAGCACACTCATTTTTCTGTGAATGAACATCTTCTATTGTACATGCACCAAAAAAACTGAAAATGACAAAGACAGCATATTAAATGTCCTGTCTATTATATTTACCGAGAAATGTGTCTTATTTGTGTTCCTTTGGTAGGCACATAAATTATCAGAGGCTTATTGTTAGTTCAGTGAAAAGCAATGCCAAGATGATTGCAAGGGAGTAGATTGCTCTAAAGCTATTTACACATTTTGTTTTCAGTAAGAACACTGAAGATAATTTCAGTGAGGAAGGCTGCAAGCACACAGATATTCAGACATACTGCTCTGGCCAAAATTGGGCTTGTTTCTTTCCCAGCTGTTGAATGAAGGTTCAGTTCTAATGAGGGAGGATGGAGCCAAAGCCTACATTGTTGCTACCACGGACGGGTTTTGTCTGGGTTGTCCAGGGAGCTTTGGCAGACCTTGACTTTGTTTCCAGTTTCTCAAGGGTAGAAGAAGTGATCTCCATCAAAACACACCTAACTTCAGTAAGAGACAGCAGTTGTTAAGAATTCAGCAGTGGGACTGGGATCTAAGTGCCTTCTCTGCTCCCTGGTATGATCTAAGAAATTTTTTTTTAAAACATCAAAAAGGCATTGTAGTTAAATCTTGCTGAAACATAAAAGAACTCCAGCTTGCACAGTGATTAAAATGCAGATGAAAATGAAAATTAAAATTCAGTCCACCCAATAAATTGCCAGAAGAAAACCAAATTAATTCTTCTCTAGCCCCAGAAGTTCTCTAAACTGGATATGGTGTAAGGATGTAATGGTTAATTAAAAGAACCTTTCTGAGTTTCCAGGGTTGGGATAACAAGGCTGCCCAGAGTCCCAAGGTCATCTTAACCAGGAATGAACACAGAAGCCTCACACTGAGTTCTCCTCTCAACCTGAAATATCTCATAGCCAAAGATCTTGAAAATGGCCACAGCACCCCCTGTGCTGCAGCAGTGCAGGGCCATCAGGTTGTGGCCTGCAGAGGTCCAACCTGCAAGCTCTGAAGTTCCCCAGCACAAATAAAAAGTAAACATAGTTACAGCAGAGCCATAAACCCGAGTTTTTAAACAGAAAATATTAACTAAATGTTGAAACCCAGGATATGACTCACAAATAACAATAACAGCATTACAATATAATTGTTGTTTCTGAAATGGAAACATTGATTTGTTATTTGTTAGTTTACTCAGCATCTTACACAGGAAGCCCAGTGAAGTCAGCCAGGGTACTGTCATGGAGCTGCATGACTTGTAGAGCAGGTACTCTTCATTACAGCACAGAAAGTAAATTTATTGGAATGAGAGGTGAAAGGATTTAGAATGAAGTTGTTTTTATTGGTATAAAAGCTTCTTTCTGTCAAATATTAACAAACAAAAAAAAAAGGTAAAGTTTTATATTCTATTCATACAGTCTCTTGGGCCTGTGCCTTTTTTTTTTATTAGAATATCATCTCAGTGGCAGCTCAGGTGAGAAAGTAGCTCTGCTTTGGGGTCCTGTTGCCCAAATTGGCTCACAAGATAACACAGCACAATGTGAGGGCTCAGGCTCTGGAGAATGCATAAATAGATAATCTTCATAACATTCGCTATTCAGTAACTTTCTGATTTGGATGTATAGGGATCACTTATCCTTTTGTTATTCCTCAGAAGGATTTTAGAAATATCCACTTTGCTCTAAGCCTGCAGAGTTGTTCAATGCACAGATATTAAGATCAAAGCTGTTTACTGTCAGAAAGGGCCAGAAAAGGAATTTTAATTTCTAAAAACTTTCCACCGCACTTTAAATTCTGAAAAGACCAAAGTATGTTTCACCTTCCAACTTCCCCCACTTTTTTAGCTGTGATGTTTCCATTTGAAATTATAAGATGTTTTTCTCCAAACTGATGGAAAATATTTGACTGGTAGGAGGAAGTCCCCTCATAGCCACACTGAGACAGTCCATGTGCTGGGGTACAGGAGCTGAGCACAATACTGACAGTGGAATAAAGGTGCAATAAAATAGAAGAATAAAGGCACAATAAAATAGTTTCTCACAACAGAAAGGAGGAAAATGTGGAGGGGGAGCAGGAAGTAAGAAAGTAGTGGGGAAATATGTGGGAAAAGGATGATAGGAGAATTTGCTTCCCTCAATATAGGGCAAGAGGGTGAGAAATCTTTATGGCCAGTCTGGGAGCATCCCATGTGATTGCTGGTGTAGAGCAGGGGTCAGGGTCTGTTTCTCATTGCCAATTAGCAGGGGTACACCAGCCCCCTGGTAAGGAGGCAGCAGCAAACCCGGTTTACAAAACACACACCTAAAACCAACAGCAACGATTCCATGTCTCTACGGAAAACACAGCACTGCTAATACCTGCAGCACTGGCTGCAGCCACGTCCCTGTCCCTTGCTCTCCATCCCCTCCCTTCCCACGCTCACCTCTCACTCTCAAAACAGTCCTGACACTGCTTGCTCTGCAGGATCTCTATTCTTGTGGAGCAGCCACATTATTTTGTGGCACTGAGGAACGACATTTGAACTGGCATCACATCTTTCCAAGAAAATTTTCCTGGAGAAAGCAATAAAAAAATTTAAAAATGGACAGTACACGTGAACTGACAATACCTGAAATTTTTCCTGATTAAATGATTCTTGACTATTTCAAGACATTATGCAGTTTTGCACGTGTGCATTCATTTCTCATGTTTTGCATAATCTTTCTGATGACTGTATGCACAAGTGTACCATGTAGAAACAGCAGCTAGCCAGTGTGATTACTCATTAAATTTAATGACTAGGTTAGAATCATCTACTATAAAACTAAGATGAAAGAGAAATCACAAATTTGATAGCCAACTAAGGGCTGAAACATATGCAAGCACAGTTAGTTAATAACCTCTTAATATGCATAACAATAAATACATCATATAGATATACAGCAAATTCAGATGCACGTTACCCAAGTGGAACTCAGCTGTGATGGTGTATGAAATGATACATTTAACACTAATGAGAGGCATAACTCAGAGGAAGCAAAAACATCAAAGTACTTTAGGGCTCTCTTGCAACACTGGAATATTTTTCATAGCCAGATATCATTCCGAACTTTTCTGTTTAAACACAGTGAAGGAAGACAGAGCTTGATGTGTGCTCCCAAATATCTGTAAATAAATGCAGGCTGACTCACATACACAGAGGTCAGGGCTGTAACATTGCAAAAAGCAGAAAAGGGTAAAGCCCAGGGCCTACAAACACAGTATGTGTGACAAGGGAGGATTACAAAGAAACATGACGAAGTACAGCTGAGGAATCATAGAATATCCTGAGTTGAAAAGGACTCACAAGGATCACCGAAGTCCTGGCCCTGCACAGAACAGCCCCAAAAATCATACCTGTGTGCCTGAGAGCATTTTCCAAATGCTCCTTGAACTCTGGCAGGATTGGTGCTGTGACTACTTTCCTGGAGATCCTGTTCCAGTGCCCAGCCACTCTCTGGGCGAAGAACCTTTTTCTAATATCCAACCTCCCCTGACACAACTTCAGGCCATTCCCTCAGGTCCTGTAACTGGTCCCCACAGAGAAGAGATCAATGCCTGCCCCTCTTCGTCCCCTCACAAGGAAGTTGTAACTGAACAGACCAAGTGACTTCAGATGCTCCTCATATGGGTTCCCCTCAAGGCCCTTCACCATCTCTGTAGCCTCCTTTGGCTGCTCTTTAATAGGTTTAGATTTTTCTTGTATTGTGGCACCCAAAACTGCACAGAGCACTCAAGGTGATACTAGCACTTGAGTATTTGATGAAATACACAAAAGCCCTCTTTTAAGACATGGCTTTAATTACACTTATTTGGATATTTATTCTGAGCAAAGCTTCCACCTCTACCAAGGAGGGAGTTTGGTCTGACACTGGCAGCACAGGTTCTCTGTGTCCATGGGGCTGCCTCAGCCCAGCATCATTTTGTCAGGCATTTTTCTTCCCCTCAATTCTCATTTCTCCTTAAAAGCATCATATTAATGTCCCAGACAAAGCATCCACAGATTTTTATATCTGTAGGTGTGGAAGAAGCGGATTCATATTTAGTTGTTATCTCTTCAAAGGCATAAATAAGGTTAAAAAAACCCAACCCAACAAAAAACCAAAACCCACAAAATACAAACCTTTCCCTCTCCTCCTCACAACACACAAAGCTGTGCATGTGCTCTGGCAACCTTTTTGGAGAGTGAAGGGAAGAACAGCGTTGTTTTTTTTTCCTTTACCTCAGTATTTCTGTGGTAGAAAGGGCTGCAAAACTTAGTAGCTGTGGGCCTTCTAATAGCAGGTATGCAAACAACTCTATAAACTAGCTAGGGTTGTGTGTCATTGATTTTGAAGCACCATTCAAAAAGTTCTTATGCTGAAAACTCTTCCACTGAGACATGAGTCATAAATAAGCAGCTTTGTGGTGGATGCAGTAGCTCCTCTTTCATGTAATCTCTTTTCCTGAAAGCTTTGATTGAGAGCTAAGCCACATTCAAGGTTTTGTGGTTGAATCTGGGAGCTTCCTTCAGCAATCTCATTCCTGAATTAATTGCTGCTGGAGCTCATCACCCATAATAACATTTCCAGAATCTTTCCCTTATTATCTTCATCTGTCAGGTTAAATTCATCTTTTTGACATGACACACATTAAAAGGTCTAAAAGAGAAGTACATACTCTGTTACTCAATAGGAAGAAGAAGCACACAGTGCTGTTACTGCCCACAGGTCTGCTTTTGCCCTTCATGAAACATGAAGGACATTTCAGCAAACTTCAAAGATAAACACCTGAAAATAAGAAATCTTCCACAGTCCATCACCTTTAAGGACCATGGCAAGGACTCTTCTACTTTCACAGTTTCAGCATGTTTCTATGCAACAAGTAAGAGACCTGCACCAGTCCTACACATAGACAGAGGCTGGGCTCTCTTCCCCTCAGTTCTCCTTGCCTGCAAATTGTCTTAGGCTGAGGGCATCAGAAAAAAATGGGATTATAATTTTTGCTCAAAGTATTCAGCTGCCAGGCAGCCAGGTGAGGACTGCAAGGTAAAACATTCCTGAGCAGGGGAGAACTCCAGACCATTATTCCAGGTAATTCTTAAGTTAACACAGGTGCAAACCATGCATTCCCCCTTGTTAACTACTGTTCCTATCAGGATTGCAAAACAAAGTCTTACCCTTAATGAGGTAGGATCCAATTATGCAGGAAATGCATGGACACATTTCAAACACCTGGGGATAAAAGAAGAGAAAGGTTAAGACAGTTTTGACTGTATTTTGTCTCAAAAGAAAATCAATGCAAACTCTCTCTGTCAGATGCTTTTATAATATCTGAAAAAAAAAATACACACAAATGAATTTTATCTGGATGCTTTTGTGAAAACACAATAGAATTGAAAGAAATTGTTTGTGTAGTAAATGTAAAGCTTGATGTATCTTACAGGAGTCCAAAAGTTTTAAGGCAAATCCAAAGAAACTGTTTCAGTAGGGTTAGGTTTCCTGCACATGGGTGCAATACATTTCATTTTTCAAGTTCTTAAAAGCTTTTATATGATGTTTGAAAAAAATATCCCATCCGTCAATAACTCATTGTAAACATATACCAGTATAAAACATACAAAATATACTTTTATAGAAGTTACTCACATAAATATAAATTCATATGAAGATAAAAATACATTCATGCTTCGCTGTGGTGAAATCAACTACTCGTAAGGGCATTTGCTCTAATTTCACAAAATTTCCCTGTTTTGTGATGGTATCAAACCAAGAGTGCAGAGAGCTACTGAGGGCTGATACCAGGGTAAGTGAAAGGGGAATCAGAGTCATTCTGCTTTTCTGACTATTATGGTAATGTGATCAGTACCTTGACAGCTGCTAAGAATAATTTTGCTGATTGACTTTTCTTCAAACCTAAGGCTGTGGGCAATCAAAGAAAATATGAACATCTGGATAAGCTTTTGATTGCCATGCTCACTGATATACTGCACCCAAATAAGCAACAATTAGTACAGCTTATGTCAAAAGACCCATCAGTTAATTCAAATTAAGGCAGCAAAATTGAATCCAATTGGCATTCATGCATATTTGTATGCATAGTTTAAATAAACTTCTTCTGCACTACATTATCCTTTATTTACAAGGAAAACACATGCAAGTTTTGTGTTTTAAATAAATATTTTCAAAAGCTTTATGATCTCTTAAAGCCGAACTTCTGAGCAAACTCTGTGTCCTTTGGAAGGGCATATCCAGTATAATAAAGATAAAAATGTGTTGGCTTTCTCAAGTTTACATTTCTCACTTGTTAATAAACTTCACAAATTTGGAGAAGTTATGCATAAGCATTTTGTCAGTAGCAATTACAATAACACCAGACTGGTATTTGGGTAAACTTACTAGCTAACATGGCGGTCAAGATAACCAGATTGTAGTAAGAAAGGAAAGTCCTAAAACTGAAGACTAATTTCCTCATGTTTTTGCTTGATTTTGAGTGTAAAACCCTGGGAATATGTATTTTCTTTCAAAAAAATAGCATTCTTGTTTGGATTCTATTTATGGAAACAGTAAATTAGGTTGCATGAGAACCCAAGATTAACACTAATCGAAGGTAAAAGACAAAGTTGAAGTTGTGTGCTTAATTTTTTTAGAAAGAGAAATTTTTTTAACAGAAATTTTAATTCTAGCTTCTCGCAGTAAATAAACTTTAGTCTTTGCTTGGCAGATATAGATACCATTGTTTCCAAGTTAACCCGTTAAAATTTTATTTGTAACTCGGGTGTGGAAATCTGTTCTTTTTAAAAAAATTGTGTCAGCTCTGGCTGAGGTGCTATTGGTGCTCAATTAATTAGAGGTGAAATTTACTGTAATCTCACCTAAATCTCAGTTAGCTCAATTTGACCTGACTCTAAAATTCTATTACAAAAACCCAGGATTTCTGCAACACATTCAGATGTGTTCATCCAAAGCCTAATGCAAAGCAGTGGTGAGTACGGGTCACCCACACAGCCCCAGCTGCAGCAGCGCTCAGGAACTGGGAACCTCAACCTCCACGTGTAGCCCTGAGTGCCCGGTGTTATCAGAGCCAGGGAGCCTCAGAGCAGTGTTGGGAGTATTTAAAATACTGCTACAACAGAAGAGGGACCATGCCAGAGGAGAAGGTTGGGTGAGTCAGTCCATTGGCATGGGACTCACGTGGCTACATCACCAGCTGCCACTGGTGCAATGAGTGTGGCCAAGCAGCTGTTACATTCTTTTTTTCTAAGAGTCCACTTTGTTTTGATGCCAAGAAATAGGTTTTCCTAATCATTGACTCCTGTGAATATTAAGACTCCAACACTCTTGAGAACAATCAGATCAATTAATTAGAAAACTGTTACCATGCTGCTTTCATAAATCAAGGATTAGCTCGTGATCCATAACTTCAAACAGCCTTTTAGCAGCTGTTTTCTTGAAGCTCTTTCCTTTAAAATACTAATACATCCATCTTCTGATTCAGAGGTTAAGAGTTCTTCTATTAGTGTTGCCTTCAGAAATATATTTGATGGAAAATCCCTTAGATAGTCTAATGATGTGGTCCAGTTGGTCTGAAGTGCACAGGCCCCTTACAAATGCTACTCAAAAATCAATAACAATCCTTCAGTGCCTTCAAAGGATGTGGAGTAAGGACCTTAGTAATAGCGACTGTCTTCAGCAAATAACTGCTCAGTGATTATTCTGCAGTGGCCTAGAAGTCCAAATTCCCCTCGATAACTTTCAAAATGGATGCATGCTGGGAAATGTAAAATCATCCCTAGCACACAGGTCAGTAGCTGAACTTTCTGGCTAAAGTACCTACTTATTTACTCTGTTGCTTTGTCATTATTGGCATAAGATTTTGGAGAGGAAAGTCTACTAAAAAAAGTAAGTTCTAAAACAGTAGGTCAGCAGAGTGTATCCACTTTACTCGGCTTCACTACCACAGCAATTCTAGAAGTTCTAGTCCTGGTTACAAGGGTCTCAGCACTTCTAATATTTGCACTTTATACACAATATAAGAAGTCACGTAAAATGCACAGCAAGTACAGCCAATGTGCCCCACAAAGTGGCTCAACATATTTCTTATAGACTTGTCTTGACTTATTTGCCCGCCCTCAAGGATACACAAAATTTCCAGTATCTCATGTTTTCAGTATCTCCTATGTTTGCTAAGAGATCAGGCTTTTCTGAAAGTCTCGGTTGCATCCAATTCACTTTCAAAAATTCGAGTTGTGAAAAAGTTCTGTCTCTCCACAGAATTCTTGGAAAACAAGTGCTCCAACTTTCTGAAGAAAGAAGGTTCTTGGCACACAGAATGGAGAACCTTGCTACATTTATGCTTCACCCTTTCAAAACTTTTAAGTAAAAATATCGGAAAAAATTGTCCATATGCATACACAGATCGACTGCCAGTGATGTTACTTGCTAGAAGATATAATGAAGTAATGATATAATAAGAAAAATATCTTTGGAAACATAAAGACAGTGATGTTTTTGTATGTTAGCAACAGAAGTACAAAATAAAGACTGAAGAACACCCAACTGTGTTTTAATCCTGCATTAGATTTAAAGTATTTTTATTTCAGTCATCTCTCAAGTATTAATGTAAAGTTAAAAAAACCAAAACCCTCTTTGCAGACACACTGTACCACCATGTTGAGCTCTATGGCTCCATTAACCATAATAAAATCATTGTCACGATTTTTTCCTTCACGCATAGTATAGTGTTTGTGTGAATGTTTGTTGTGACTGGAAGTATATTGTGCCATCCAGCAGCTGACACTACAAGTTATGCAATCCATAAATACAGAGAAAATCTTAGCGTGATTTCAGACCCAGTTTCATTGAGAACAATTCTCTGAACTGGCCACTCTCCTTGTGAGGACATTCCGGTAGCTTAGGGGTTTTTTTCATTTCAAAAGACTTTGAGAACAAATGTTATGTCCAAATATATTCTCTGCAATAAGCATAAGGAAGTGAAATAAATTAGACTAAGTACCTACCCAGGAGTAAAATTAGGTTTTACAGGCATGAGTGCTACCAGAGCTATCAGACTCAGGGAACCCTTTACAATGTAGGTCTTAGTGATATGGTAATAATGATACTTTAAGCAAGCTGTTGGCTGAATCAGACAAGTTAATCTCAACTATATGTTAGTCAAATCATTTTATCCTCTAAGTTGATTTTAGTCCATTAAGACAGCCTTTTCACTTCACAGTGTGTACAGTCATTACATTTCCCTCCCTTCATGTGTCTTCACTCAAAGCAGCACTCAACCACTTTGGAGCTTATTAATGTTAACAAGAATGTGGTCTACCTTAATACAGTGTCAAATGAAGTCAGAAAGAGTCGTGAATGATAGCAAGAGAAACTGCATCAGCGTGCACAATGTTATCATGCAGATGAGAAATATAAATGAGGGATGAAATGCAATTTAAGTCAACACTCAGATGAAAAACAAATGTGCCACTGAAGACAAACAATTTCTGAAGCAGCTGTATAGGAGTCCTTCCTCACTTGTAATTCTTGTAATGGGATTGAAATCAGAAGAAATCAGAATTGTTAAGCAATCAGGAAATAACAGATATTTTCACTGAAGTTGTTGCATTTCAATGAAATTCTTATCTTTCACTAACAAGGCAAGCATTATAAAACATACTGAGTTAACTGCATGAGCATGCAAAAAGCTTGTGTATTAAAGCTGTTCATTTGGCAGAGAGACTAAATAGGCCTAAAAGCTTTCTAGCTCATTTTAACACCTTCTGTTTTTCTCATTAAAGCTAGCATTGATGTTCAGTTATTATTGTAGGATTTGATCATATTTACAAACCCTTGTTACCTTTCCTCCTTAGAGACCTGATCTGAATCACTTCTGAATATCTAGCAGATGCTCAAGATATTCAGTTCTTGGAAAGAGGTGACAGACTCTTTAAACACCATCTGAAGCACTGCTGCAATCTCTAACTACTGTGCCTAAAAAGAAAAACTTTCCTTGAAGACAGTTTCAGACAAGTACCTGCTGCTGGTTTTATCCTTTGAATCAGCTTGTGCTGATCACTGAGGATTCAGGATCCTAGCCTAGATTAATCCCATACAGCTTTACAAAGTCCGTATGTTAAATTTGTCTCCAGTACTTATGCTCAACATTTGCAGTACTACTTTTGACATAACAGTCCTTGGCCTCCAGCCTCTGGTAATAGAAGAAATGTAACTACTGAGGCCTAAGAGTATGAATGGGAGGGGATAGTTTTGCCTTTTACAGTATTGAGCTTAATAAGGCTTTAAATGCACACTCAAGGAAGTATCATTAATTTGCCTGAGTATTCCTCACTTCACTAAAGAATCAACTTTGATCAGCATCTCAGGTTTGCTACTCAGCTCTCTTATAAAATGAATTCATGGGGTCTGTGCATAGAGAATAAGGTTATTGCTCTTTTGGAAGCAAAGTGGTTTGTCCTTGTGCAGCAGCAGAGGAGCTGCTGAGGTCAGGTCAAATGCAGTTGTGTTTTAGAAACACTTGTAATTTTCAGTTTTGCTGACATTAAGAATAAAAATGTCTGCAGGATAAGAAACATCTTCATTAAGGATGGATGCCTATACACACTCTTTTCTGTATGCCTTATTCTCCCTCTGCATTAGCCATAGGGGAGTTAACAAGGTGCTCAAGGTGAAGTTCGTGCGAACATGCATAAGCAGCAGGTAGGCTAGAAGGAACTACTCATCTCTCACTGGCATAGCAGTCACATATCTCTACATGGAGATGATGACAGGATTGTGGATACAGAGCTGAGAGTAACAAGATCGGTGCTATCCAAACTCAGACTGCCCCAATCCATCATCTGGATCAAATCATGATGATTTCCCAAGCAGCAAGAGAGACTAACCCCAGCTACACCCCCCACAAGCTAATTTTGTGACTAAGCAGCACTGTCCAGTAGATGATCTATGTCCATATGTGGCAACTAGGCTCCTATAATCTATGTTTCTGATGCTCACAGACCTCTTTCCTAACTTTTTTGATAGAACCAGCTTTAGAACCAGCTGTGTCTTTGAAGAGCTTCTCAACTCTCTTCCTCACCTGCCCCTCCACACCACTTTTTCAGGAATAAATTCCCAAGTATTCATATTTGCTGTTTTAAGCCCACACTGGGACTACATGAATCAAATCTCATCTGCTAAACTGCTAACTGTTGAACTAATCTGTTTTTTCCTGTATATATCTATATGTTCCTGCCTTGTTAAATTCCCTGGCCAATGTATGTTACCAACAGCAAACCCCAGTATTGCCACTGGAGCTACACCTCTGAAGGATACTCTGAAGTATCCTGGCCTATTCTGCTCTCTGAGGAGAGAGGAAAAGCATCAACCTGACATCCCACTACCCTTGAAATCTTACCAAATCAGGAACAAGTTCATACAGGACAGCTTGCTCCGATTCTGTCAGTATTTACACTTAAGGCAAAAAAGGGGCTGACTGATGACTAATGGTACAAGGATACTAATGTATAAAACTGTTTCAATTTAAAAAACCCAAACATCTATTTTAAAGCTTCAAACAGGATTATAATCAGAAATCTGAAAACCCTTTTTGTTCTTCCAAATTATATTACACATATATCATAATAGTCATCATGTTATGGGTAAGTGGAAAAAGAACACGACTGACCTTCAAATCAACCCTCAGCTTGACAGACTAGATCGATGTATTATCCAGACCTCTATTTCTCATTCTCTTTCAACAGTCAAATAGAATTTATTTGTTATGATAAATAAGAACTCTCCAATAACAACAGAAAATAAGATGCAGGCAGCCACCTTGCAATGTACTTGTTCTCAAAATTCTCTTTGTTCTTTTAAAGAATTGCAGGTTTCCAAGCTGCTTGCATGAGTAGCACCATCATCTCTTAGAGGAAGATTAGAGTATTCACAATGAAGTGAAATCAACTGTTTACAGTGTTTCCAGAGCTGACATAAGTTACAGATTAACATCCATTTGTTCTCTGTGTGGAAAGGTCATAGGAGATCTCAGATCATAGGGGGTCTTAGATCGTAGGGGGTCTCAGTTTCAACAAAAATGTAAACCAGAGGCAGAAACTTTTTGACAGAGACTGTAACTTAACTGCAAAAGAAGCAGCCAAGTGGTTTGCCACCACTTGTGGAAGTCCAATTTGTTCTAATAATGTGCTAAAAAAAGTGTCTTGACTAGAAGTTTCTCCTAATTTTTTTTCATGGATATAAACTGATTGAGAAATTGTAAAAAACCACAAGTTTCTCTTAAATTACCTCTTCAGATGGTCAGGATACATAAGTAAGTCTTGAGAAAGAGCACATGCTGAGGAGGCTTCCTTAGGCCACCAGTAATTATTTCCCATAAGAATCCTGTACCCAGGAGATGCAGTTAGGATTAGGTAATGTACTGCACTTCAAAGGTGTAAAAAGATTTCAAAGAGCTCATTGGGACTAGATTATCCAATACACTAGGATTCCTGTGTTACTGTTTTCATCTATCTTACCATAAAATGATAACTAGATATTCAGACAAAATTTAAGTTATTTTTGACAACCAGTTATAGCACTTGTTACTTGAAAACCCAAAAGGTAAGTTTTCACTATTTCACATAAGGAAAGTAAAGTTTGTTCTCCATTTATAAAGGAGCCTGAAAATCTGTTCATTTCAGTTTTTCTGCTTGTTTACTCCCTAAAAAAAGTTTGTGGTCTATATGAAAGACCACAAACAGAACCCTTAGAAGTAACTCATTTTTTCTTCTCTGACTATACTGCAAGATTAATTAAAAAACCCAAAACACAACCCCCCAAAAAACCAAACAACAAACCACAGAAGATTTTGTCAGCTTCTGATAACAGGACAACAGAACTGAGATGTAAGCTGCAAGAGGCTTTTTTTTTTTTTTAAGGCTCAAAAAAACTCAATATTAGTATGAAAGTGACAAAAAAATCCCACAACAGGTTGAAGGGGAGTCATGTAGACATCAAATAAAAACCTTTTTCTCAAGGAAGGTAGTGCTGCACAGAGACAGGCTTTTCAGCAAGAACACCCTGGGGGTATTCAAGACTCAGCCAGACAAGGCCAGGGCTGGCTGGACCAAGTTCTAGTAATAGCACCACCTCAAGCAGGGCCTGGAGTTGATGGTTCCCAGAAGTCCTTTCCAGCAACAGTTCTGTCACTGGTGACCTCTTACTGCAATTACTGAAATTACCCAAGAAAAGAGATTATAGGGTCTTAGTAAAAAGGTTAAATATGGTAAAATGCCTAAATATAGAAATAAACCCAAATATTGAAATGCTAATGCAAAAAGAGAGAAGATTCAAATAAATCAAATGAGGATAGGCAATCCTCAAAGTCACATTATAATTTTGGGCTTTTCACTGAATCGTACATGCTAAATGGAAGCAAAGAAGGGACCCTTACCCTTTTTTCCTTTCAAGCCATCTTAACAGAAATCAAATACATTTACTTTATCACAATAAAAGTCTGTGCTTAGATAAAGTATTAAATAAAAGTTACCCACATCAGCTGTCATATGCATTTAAAAAATAATAATATAATTTTACACAATAAGATTCCTTTAGGGATAAGTATTATCTCTTCATACTTTTCTCCATAAAAGATTTTCCTTCTCAAAATGTCACCCTCAAGACTCCAAACTGTAACAGGAAATTTTATCTTATTTTCTCTGTTCCAGCACCATTTCTACTAAGGCATTCATTCCACTTAACTGTTTAAGCTGACAGGGTTTGTAACTGGTTGGATAGGCTGCCTGTTTTGCAGGTAAAAATTTAAAGCATATTAAATTCTTTTCCAGTACTCAGGTCAGTGTACTCCCAACAGGCCACATAATTGATACTTTATTCTGTCACCCCGAGAGCACACCTTAATGTAGACAAGCTAAAGAGAGAATCCAGCATGAAACCCAGTTTTCCTTCATCAGAAGCACATGTACAACCAGCTTATAAGATTGTTCTACTTTAATGAATGAACAGATCATGAGTCCACTACAGTTTTAGCTACAGCAATTCCAAGCAACTTAGTTTTGGTGTAAAAGGAAGAATTGCAACTGTTTATAATTTTAAAGTCTGGAGATTTTTTGTTCATCTTGTCCATTGGACAATATCAAAGGCATCACATATGTAGCAATAATCTTGTTCTTGCACAGGAACTTTCAAGTATTTTTGGACTGGAATCTCAAGAAGAATGATGTTTAAATCATGATGATTTCACTATGAAACAAAAAGAATTAGGCCTATATTAACCAGACTCATAATTCAGTGACTATATCAATTTCCTACATGAAACAAGTGATCATCTGCCCACTTGTCCACAAGCAATACTAGTATCTTTCCTCTGTGCCTCCCTATTCCCCCTGCTTTAGCTTTAAATCTTTCTCTTTATACACCACTATCCATCTATTTTTAACTTATGTCTTCCAAATTTCTGCTTGGCTGCTCACCTCATCAACATATGGTAGATCTGCTCACTGGTAGTACAGACCTCCTATCTGGGACCATTTATGTACCATCTTGTAGCTGGCACAGTCATTTACACATCTTAAAGGCAATTATACTATGTCACCACCACCTCAGACTATATCCTCAGAAAAAGTTGTAGCCAGATCTACTTAAAGCACTTGATCTTAAAACTGTTCATTCTGTAGTGGATTGTATTTTCAAAAGATGAAATCAAGTTTGATGCTAAGTCTGGCATTATCATTCTAATCCTCCCATTCTGATCTTGAAGCTTCCATTCAATCTGGAAATTCCTCTTATACTCAAAAGTAGGGATTTGTAGGATAAAGAAACTCTTAAATATTTATATTTTTCCCCCTCAAAAAAGAAAAGATACATTTCTCCTCTTAATTTACTTGGAATACTAGACTCCCTCTTTCAGATGCCCAGTGAAAAAAGCGCACATAATGAGTGTTCTCCTCTTGAGAATAAAACTTAAGGATGTTTCCGAGCTTACTGGAACTTATTGCTGAAGATTGAGTTCTAGTGATCATCTTACAGCTATTCAATAACAACTCTGGTTTTTGTACAAATGTATGAAGTCCTTCATAAATATAAGCCAAGAAACAATGTAGGGCTGCTTATCTCAGCTTTTCTAATTCTTCTTATACCAGAAGCTTGGGAATTCTTGTAGATGGATTTGTCATAATACTTTGTTGGCATTTTTTATAACAATTGCCTCTTCAAGCTAAGCAGACCCTGGAGGAGAATAAAGCTGTGGCAAATACAGATGCAATGTTAATTAACAGATATGATAAATGTAAACATTTTAGTAAGAATTTTTAAAAGGGGGGGGGGAAGTGTATTGACATGTCAAGCAGCCAGGAAATACTTTGGAAAGTTTTATTTTCTTGAAAATTTGACACTCTGTATTAGAATATATTGAGCTGAAATGCTAGGCAGCAAATGAAAGCAAGGGCCTTGTGTGTGCACCTATGCAATACTGCTCTGGTGCTGACATTCACCTCAGCTGGCCTGCACTCACTTTCCTTTATTTTTTCAATTTCCTGGACCAAGAGAATTAATTACTATTGCCAAAGAGAGAGGAGAAAAAGAAAGGGTGGGGTGGAGAGAGAGAGGAAAGGGAGTCTTCATTTGTCTGCATTTCTCTCTTTCTTAACTTTTGCTTTGCATTCAGATAGATTCAGTGCTAAGAAATCCTCATTAATAAATAAAAGCAACCTTCTGACTCTGTATTGCTTTTGGTCCCAAAGAACATCAAAAGATCGTGCAAACCGAAAGTAAAATGCAATCAATTACCCAGCTCTCGGGATTATTTCACCAAAGCAATCGATTTACCTTCACCACTGCAGCCACCTTTCATTGGAAATATATCAGCTATTTAACAGCACACTCATAAAACAAGGTAACAAATTACCTCAACATTTCCTAGGGAATAACCTTTCAGTCGTTCACTAGAAGGAGACAGGTCAAAACTTACCCTTTTTCCTTTTTTTTTAAACTTCAGTTTATATGATCTCTATTATACCTACAAGATATGGATTATAAAAAGAAAGGAATCCAACTGAAGATTTCATACACTAGAATGTATGGCTTAGGTTTCAGTAAAAAGATAACAGCATCTTCAATGACTGCATACAACCAGGATTGGCAGCTGTCACATCAAACTGCATTTCTACTTAGCAGCATGATAGGAAATAGAATTCAGTAAGAAACAAGACTCAATTCACAAATGCAGGATTTCCTGCATTCCTGTATCACTGAAGATATTCTATCCAGGTGTGATCCCAGAGGGAGTATATGCAGGACTTTGAGGGCTGACATTTTATCTTGACAAAATGCAGAGTTCTAAGCTTGACAAGGGACACTTCTTACCTAAGAAGGGAAGGTGATACTGTCTAAAATACCATATCCAAAATAACTAGTTCATTTCCTTGTCTTGCCACACATGTTCTGTTCTGTCAAATAGGAAAGTGATTCCTTTTCTTCCCTTCTTCTAGGGGTAAGGTCACATCTTACTTTCACAATGTACCTAAAGAGACAACATTCTCTGCTGACACTGATGCCCTTCAGACACCTTGCATACTAGTAATTAGCAAATTATATTAACTTTTTTTCAAAAGTGCTGAAAAACTTGGAATTGCCATTATCACTCAGCAAGTGACTCTGCAATGTTTTTTCCAATATTTTAGAAAGTTATATAACATCACACAGAAATTAAATAATTATCCTTTCATTTTAACCACTGATCCTTCTTTTTAACATTATTCAGTATCTGTCTTGTATTCCCACGGTCAGATATTCAAACTTAGATTTAAATCTTAGCTTTAAAACTTTTCTGAGAAACCATAATGCCAGGGACTAGAACCTTTGTCACCGATGCAGGTTTCTGTCAGGGAAATTCAGCAAGGGGAATTCATTCAAGCAAACACAGTTTTATAGATGAGCATAAAAAATCCTAATATACCCAGCTGGACAGTCCAGGAGCCCCAAGTGCTGAGCAGCAGCTGCCATTCTGACTGAAGTGCTCATTAAAAGCTGCCAGCGTTCATGCAGTAGGCTGGAAATGCCTGACTCTAGAAACATAATAGGGCAGAAATTGCCAAGTGTTAAGGACACAAAGTGCAGATCTGTTTGGAATGGTATTCCACTTGAAGTCTGCTAGCCCATGGGCCTGCCTGAGCTCCCTCACTGCTTGCGTGGAGTCAGCTCTAACAGCATGCAGGTGTGAAACAGCATTTCCCTCACTTGTAACCAGAATGAAAAAAGGGTTTTAAATATTGAAATAGATTCCCAGACCCCAGTGCCTCAGGACAGGCAGGAACATGACAGTGCACAAGTCTGACTAAAAGCACACAAGGACTGTACAGGTGACAGCACTTCTCCGAGTAAGAATTTTCACTGACTTTGGCAACAATGACCCACTGAGGTTTTATTTTCTCCCCCACATATCAGGGTTGTTCTCAAATCAGCACTGTTCTAAAGAGTATAATTTAAAATGTAATTAAATCTTTGTTTGATATGTATTAACACGTATAAACAAACAAATGCTTTCACTAAGGAAAAGGTTCCTAGCACAGCCAGTGTAATCTGAGATAACATTTGAAAGTGTGAGCACCTTTAAGAAAGTCCACCTTTTTTTGGTTACTGTGATGCATGTGTTTCAGATAGGGCAATTTTTGAAGGGTTTTTATGTTTTCTTCTTTTTTTCAGCCAACCCTATAACACAGTACTGGTATTCAATCATCTTCAGACATTTTTTATCCTAATTTTTGAAAAATAAAAAAAATTGTATAGATGTGCAATCCAAATGCCTCATGCTTTAAAGAAGGAATTTAGCATTCATGACTGATATTTTTCACTTTGCTGATGATACTACATTTTCATATAGTAGATGAATGTAAATATATAGGACATATCCAAGCACTCAAAAAAAAAAGAAAATAATGTGGTATATAAAGTGGTATTTCTATAAGTAAGAATTTCAGTTTATTAAAAAGTATGACAAACTAGTAACAGAGAGTCACCAAAGACATTTGGCACCACTGGTTATGTCTGAAAATAATCCAGCTACCATCTTATTTTAGAGAGTCACAGGAGACACTCAGCACCTCCACTTTTGGAATATCTTTTTTTCCTCACTGGTAGACATTGTAGTTACAAAATAATTCCTTTACTATGATCACTGTGATGCTGTACTGTCCCATTATTACTCAATTTATGCATTATTTTCCCCACGTAAGAAGTTGCCTGGATTATATTTGAGGTACAGATCACAAGGAAACATCTCTGAATGTACAGTCCCAAAGGCTTAAATCACTTCTGGACCTGAGAGACAACATTGTTGTCTCATGTTTTCTCTATGGCTGTTTCCTAATCACTGATGTTGCCAATGTCTGTAAATCATTTACGTAGCTTTGAAAATGTAGCCTGAGATCTCCTATGCATTGCTCAGTTCCAAAGAATTCTCTGCCTTCTTAAGTAACTTTTTAAAAATTCTATGACTTTGAAATCGACTAATGCTAAACAAGTTTGCAAACCATAATGCTGCTTTGAAATTACTGAATTTATCTTTTTGTTTCATGCCCCATCAAAGAATGTTTTAAAGAGTGTAGTCATGTATAACATTTTGCAGTTTCTTGGGCATGTTGGGTTTTAAAAGTGATCAGATTTCAATCACCAGTAATGGCCATGCAGGACCTCAAAAATTACCACAATGCTCACAGAGTGCTTAATAAAGTTTTAGTGATTTGTCCTCTTATTTAAAAATCTTTATTCCTTTTGCAAAAAAAAAAAAATATTCTAGAGGACAACATTTATGCCTAAAGCTACTTACTGAGGACAAAAGAGTAGTACTACTTGCTCACATTTTATTTTTCTATATTTGCAGCTATATAATATTCTGCCCTACCTTGCTATGTACTAAATACTTTGCAGCTTTTAGATGCTTCATTTTATCATTTTGGCAGTTCTTAATTTTTACTGAAATAAGTGTAATTTTTTTTTCCTTATAATCATCTCTAACATCCCACAGTAAACAGCGGGTGGTTCTAATCGATCTCTTTCCATTCATCATTTCTTCTTACAAAGGTTGGCTTTTAAAAGCTCCGTGTTTTTGGGACTATATATTTTATAATACCCTCACGTAATTTTCATTTCTGAAGATACTATTATCACAAGATAACAGATGTTCACTACTTCTCTCTTAATTATCATACTTAAGGCTTATGTCTTAAACTAATTGAGATCATCTTTGAGATAATCTTTGATCTGGGTATTTTCTTCCAGCACTGGGAGGGCATAATACTACATTACCTCAAGATACACTCATGCAATATTTAGTACTTGCTCATAGGAACAGCAATTTGACTATCTAAGCAGCTAAAAGAAGTCTGCAAAAGTGCTTTTCCCATACATTCCTAAACCTCCTGTAGTCCACAGGACTACTCAAGCACTTAATGCTATGTATGTTGAAGAACCACCTTTTTAAACCAGGGAAAAGAAGTTTTTCTCAAGTAGGAAAATATATACATACAAGAAAATATATTGCTTAGTCTGGAGTGATATCTTATTTTAAATACTGATTTTTCTCTCCTAGCACCTCACAGCTCTTAGCAGAAATTAGAGAACTTTTGAACTGAAATTCCAGTGATATAATAACCTGTCCGCTGTCAAAAAAAAATATTTCTTTTAAAAAAATTAAAATTAAGAATTTTTTCAAAAATTTTAAATTTCATTTTTCTTCTGATAAGTATTTCTCAATACCCAATAGTGGGCATTAGTAACCCATGTAAGCATGTTGCTTACAGGCTGAATTTCTAAGCTCATGCTGCCTGTATGACACTACAAGAAGCCTTCTTTCCAGAAGGTATTGCTGTCCATCTTGGCAGCTTCAGAAAGAGATGCTTAACAAGGCCCCAGTGGATTCTACAGCTCACAGGTCATTAGGACAAAGTCTCTCACAATGATCACTTTCTCTTCCAAGAGTTGCAGTTTTGAGAGTAGCATTCCACAGCAGTGTTAATGCTACAGATTAAAAAAAAAAAAAAAACCAACGTTTGAAGTAGATTTAAGGAGTTAAAAGCATATTCAGCAGTGCTATTTTTAGATTGCCAAGTAAGCATAAAAATCTGCTTTAACTTCTGAGGAAAAGCAGTAGAGAGAAGAGCTTATCTTCAACGGAAAAGGGAACGTCTGTCTCTAGAGACTTTGCTGCTTCCAGAAAACAGCGTGTGCCTATCAGTTCAGTTCCACTGAGTGCTACAAAGATGAATAAGCAGGTTTATATTACAAACTGATACTGAACCTGGGAGTTTGGAAGCCTTGCTTCCTTTCCTTGCCAAGTTGTCTCTAACCCTAGTTAGCTGTGAACTGATTACTAGTCCTTAGGTTTTGTCTTACCTTCAATTGTTGTTTTGAATGGCACTAATACAGAAGTGGAAGCTTCCAAGAAAACTGTTGAAATCAGTAAAAATAATACAGATTTCATTGTTCACTTTAACATTTGACCTACTGCAAATAAAACTTCTGTTTTCTGCAGGAAACTATGTATCAACTATGAACTCAGTTGCCTCTGTCACAGGGACATACCCTGGGTTTTGCTTTTGTGATTATATTTTTAATGCAACTTTTCTAATAGGGTATTTAAATCCTAGTTCTGAAGTTCCCAGTCAGAAGTCAGAAATGTGTTATTTGAAAGAATTCAGGTGACTAGTAAAAGATTACCCAGAAGTAAAACTTTTAGAATAACTAACATAGAAAACAATTTTTAAATATTTTTTCTTACAAAAAAAAAAACACCTATTCAAGTAGATTATCTTCTATTCAATAACCTTAAAGCCAATTTTTAGGTGGTGTAAACTGACATGGCTTCACTGAAACTAGTATGCTTTCCAAGTCTACAAGCTGACAATTTAATCCTTCATTATCCAAGTGACTTCTTAATACGATTTTACAGCCATGATATGGTTCTGAATCCTTATTTTCCACGTATTCACAGACTCTCAGAATTCAATGGCTTCCAGCCATTCTAGTAGCTCTGATTTCATGCCAATTCTTCAAAATCTGATCCCAAATTACTCAAAAGTCCGTAGAACATCACTCACAGTTAATAGAATCTACATACGTTTGCATTTTAGAATCTACACACCAAGTTCCACCCTGATATATACTTCTTAACATTACTGTGGATACCCAAGACCTAAGTCTGCTGCAGTTTGTGCTAAGATGTGTGACCTCACCAGATCATTCACATACAGATGCTTCAACAGCTTAAACAGGCACTGTTATGGTTTCTGGTCTTCAACATGAACCATTCTGCTGTCATCACCTCTACACTGCACAGTTTTAAGTATTTATGAGATGGATTATCCCGATTCGATTCTTCTCTGCAGTAATAATAGATCAGTCTCATTCAATAACACAGACAGTTCTAGCCTCTGTATCTGAAGCCACCACTAGTGCTTTCCTGGGACGAGGTTTTTGTTTATCACTTTCAACTGAGTGAAATGACTGGTTTGGCACAAAGGACTGGTCCGTCCCAGCTGGCCTTCTAAAGAGCACCTCACAAACCCTGCAAAAAGGGACATGCCTGAGACAAGCTTGAAAATGGGGCAGGTTTTTCACAGCCAGGACTGTTGCAGGTATTGCTGCAGAGAACTTGCAGTGCTGCTGGCCTGTAGGCAGAGACAGATTGCACTAATTTAGATAGCTCCTTGGGGCTTTCAAAATTATGCCATGGGCCTTCCATGGGTTTGAGTTATGAGCTGCAACTCTTTGAAGAACAGCATTGAATTTCACCTCGATGTATAGGCTCTGCAGCCTGGTATATATCATGTTGACAGGGTCACTTCCTTCACATCAGAGCTCTGTTGTTCAAGTCAGTGAATTCAGAACTTATTCAGGTTGGTATCTGGGGCTAGTCCCTAATTTTCTGGATTTGTTAGGCATATCTCATATACTTAGATCAAGCTTTCATTCAGATTTCTATGTCTTTATTTCCTACATTTTCTTCTTATATTTTTATGTTTTAACCACATGGTAAATCACCTATTTTAAAGAAAAATCCTACTGATGGATTTATTACTTAGTTTGCAAAATTGACACTCAATTCTAGCATATGAGTATTCAGGACTAGATAGTGAACAAGCCTCAGCAGGGAGAAAAAAAGATTATGAGGAAGAAGTCTGTCCCTGACACATTATACCAGCCTCATTCTGCATGTTTTAGCTTTTCATTTCTCCCTCCTTCCATTTTTTTTATTACCTCATATTTATTTTTCTCCTTTCTTGTACACTGATCAAACACTCATAGTTTATACTTCATACAGAACAATATTGTGGTTACATTTTCCATCAAACCATTGCCACTGGAATAAGTGATGGCCATTTCTCTCAGTAGAGCATGTTACAGTTAATATCAGAAAAAACTAAATAATGAACCCAAGGAACAAACAAGTTACCATCAGATTAGATTTCTGTTTTCTTCGGGTCCAAAATGGTCCTTCAGATCACAGTTGAGGTGTCTAAAGATTTCTCTAGCTGACCTTCAAGTCATCAAAAAAATGACCCAGTTATTTCCAATAAATATTATTACCAATAAACTTTCATTAAGGATAAAATGCATGATTGTTTGATACAAATATATTAGTCAAAGAACCAAAGAGTGCTTTGGAAAAGAGAAGCTACACACTTTTTCTTTTCTGCAGTTTGGGAAACAGAGAAAGCAAGTTCAGAACATGCCCAGCTACCACGGTTGATTTTATTAAGGATTATGTAGACAATTTGCAACTACTGCTATTGTTACGAATTATTTCTTCTGCTTTACCATTTACTGAAGTATTGTAATTACTTTAGTGTACAAATCAGCTACTAGATTAATATAGCAGAGTAAGACTACAGCAACTATTACAAAATTAATAATTTGTGGACTTGGTTTAGTATTATATATTATCTGGCTTCTATGGAATTTTCTTAGCTGTGACGTTTTTGCTCCCAAGACCACAGTCTGATAAATGTTCTTTCCCCATGCCTCTGCAAAAAATAAGTTTATGTTCCAATTTATGGGACTGGTTCTTACCAGCACAAAAAGAAACTTCCCAAAAAGAATAATAATTCATTGAAACTAAAAGTTTACTAATACCTGTAAAAGTCCATAGTTTCTAAATTCAAAATAGTAAGAATACAATTCAGTATGCAAAGTCTATTCAAGCGCAGAGTTTCCTGGAAGACTCTTTTATTCCTTTCATTTCTCCAATTTCTATATATAACAACTAGAATCTGAGGTAGGACTAGAGCAAAACCACTTTGATTGTACTTTAATACTCCTCAAAGAAACTTTGTCAGACACTCTTGTTAGTTTCCTCCTTTTCTCTCCTTGCAAATCCATAATAGAGCTGGCAGAATTCAAAGCACAAAAGGACTGGAAATTGGCTCTCCTGGCAAAAAATATGCTTCTGAATCAGCCCTCAGCATCTCTTTTCAAGAGAGTGTTCCTTTGCTTCAAGCACTGTATTCCGCCACTCTCAGAGCAGTGGCTCCCTGCTCAATCCAAAGTCCTGCCATAGCATGTATTTAACTCCAGCATCTTCATCTGAACAACATTTCTGTTTATTCATGTTATTAAATGACTAATTTCCTTCTTCTGGATTTAGATCTACCTTTTGTGACCATTACTAATTTGTAGACTACATGCTAAGCCAAACAATTTTGATTTCTTCATTTACATGTTGAAGTCTCAGTTTCTAGAACAAGAGTGGCTGCATGAACCTTATTGACCCTGATTAAACCTTATTTGCCTCTGACAAGGCAGGTAAGCTGAGCTGAACCCTTCACCCATCACTAATTCACTCTAGGAAGCTGTTAAATAGGAGGATAAATTCTGGTATTTATCCAAATAACTAGAAATTATAATATTTAGTTTAGATATAAATTAATATTTGCATTTCTAATTTATAATTAGAAAGCATTCTCTATTCTTTCACCCTTCAAAGACATTTATCACTGATTTTGAAGTTTGTCATACTTCTGCATATAATCTCTTCCTTTGGAAACTATCCTTTTATTATTTCCTTGCTTTGAATCTACTAACCTGTTGTTCAGCTGCCTTTTTTGACCCAGGTTAAGCAGTCTCATATCTGCTGAGACTTAAGCAGGTAATGGAAGGAAGTATATTTCCAACATAGAGGATTCCCTGTTTCTTCCCCCTGTCTTGAATTCTGTTTCTAGACATGGTCTCCTATTTCTCATCCATTCTCCCCACCCTACCCCAAAAGAGGTTGTAGTAAAGCTGTGGAGGGAACTTGGCACAGAATGGTAGGAGGTGGCACTGATCAGACACACCACTATGTACACAAGCCCACTCCAGGAAAGTTCTGTCACCTTTGCAAGACACAAGTCACTTCTGACTTGCATTTCTAAGCAAGTCTGTTGCTTGGGTTAAAAACATTACCTTCCTTTCCTTTGCAAGGTCACAGTATTTTAAGCAGCTGTGATTTAGGTCTAGCAGCTATAATAATTTCTTCTTGCTGAGAGTCCAGAGACACAGAGGCAGTTAATTTGGGTGACAAATTCAGATAGTGCAGATTTCAGATTCTATACATCTTGTCTGCAGTCTCTCCTGTTCTGGTTCAATAGTAGTTCACATGTGATTTCAAGCTTGTTACAATTTATGTTTCACCACATTTCTCCTATGGACCCTGCAAGCTCTGCCAACCCCAAGAATTTCCGTTAAGGATACAGACAATGCATCTGCCATCCCACCCTCCTCAGTCCTTTAGCTTCTTAGCTGCAAATAAAAATGAAAATTATTCCTAAGCATTCTGCCTGACAGAGAGTGCGGGTTTTGAGAGAGACACGGGAACTAATATACCAAGGCTCTTTTTAGGAAACAATAAGCCTTTCCATCCAACATTTTGCAAGATTTTCTCCCCCACCCCTCAAAGGGTCAGGATTTCCAAAGAACCAATAAGTTTGGTTTTTTTTGGTTTTTTTTTGCTGGACCCTTCTGTCCTCAAAAAGAGACAACTCTTCAGCTATAGTTTTAATTGCTATTCTTCACAACTTGTTATACAGAAGAAACAAAGGACTTGAGTTCCTATGTACTTTAAAGTCACCACTAAATTCCTATAAATGTCAATGGGAGAAGATCAAGATTTGAAGCCTTGCACTCAACAATGCTTATAAATTCAGCTGTCTAGTGGAATCCACATCTGAGACACAAGATAGGTGCTAAGCTTTCAGGGTTCTTTTCTGAGAAAGGAACAATATTCCTAAACTAGAAACACACCTTATCTTGCAGCCACGTTAAATATTGGGGCAAGGGCAGGGAATACCATAGCTTGCAACTAGGAGCCTATATCCAGGTCTCTGGTGTAAAAAACCAAAAAACAGAATGCCACCAAAGTGTGATCAATAGATTAACAGCCTGACCATGAGGTGGGCCATCATTTTCAATTTTAAGAATACTTCATTCAAAACAGGGTCTTCAGCCCAGCCCGGGAGGAATTTAATTTCCTAGAAAGGAAATTGAGACAGCCTTGGTTTAAAAACAGGTTAAGTGGTGGGATTTCCAAAATACCAGTTTTGAGCAATTGTATGGTCTAGGCCTGGCTGGTTCTGGGGCTTAACAGTTTTGATTACACTTCATCAGTTGCCTGTTGTCCACCTTGACTTACAACCAGTCCAAACTCCACACTTTTTTGAGCTGCATGTGCCATCCTGAATGAGACCAAGCCATTTCTCTCCACCTTAGTCTCTCTAACCAGACACCATTTTTTTCAGTGGTAAAATAAATCTCTCTCATAATAAACCTATAAAATTACATAAATAATTAGTCATTTCTGACATACCTTTAATCAGTGGATATTCCTTCTTTCATTAACCAGCAGCATTGCTAAAAATTATGTACTGAGCATGCACCATCAACAAGATGGAAAAGCCACCCCTTCATGTAATTTTTGAAGCAGATCAGCTGGTTACAAAACATTGGTTTTCCCATTCAACCTTGACCGGAGTTAAAACTTGTTAGTTGTCATGGCAACAAAAGCATTCAGGTGGTAGGGAAGAGAAATTAGCAGCTTTCATTTGAAACTGCTCTGGTAGGGTATGTTCTCAGGAAGATTTATTTACTAGGCAAGATTGATAGTACTTAGTTTCGATGTAGTTGAATGTTTTGAAAAATCAGTCACTATGATAAATGTGAGTTTCTTATTATCTGCTATCATTTTATCCAGCTGTCTTTTTGCCAGAATACACCAGTGACTAACTAAATGTCTTTTTTTAATTTACTCTGGTAAAATAAATATGAAGGACCCTAAGCATGATTTTTTCCCCAAAGGCATTGAAAAAAAACATCAACAGCAAAATAGTAATATGTGACTAGTTTTGCAGGAGGCTCTTTTACATTGCTCTGAATATATCAGAGTTAAACTTACTTTTACAAGCAAAACAGAACAATACTGTTTCTTCAGAAAGTCCTTGAAGCATTTAATAAAGCCAGCTTTATGCTATAAAAGTTGGGATAGCCTGCATCTGGCCTTTATTGTCAGAGCATTTAATTTAAAAGAATCCATGTGTGATCAGATGCCAGTAGCCATTTTCTGGTTGAGGACATACATATTAATTTTTACTGTAGAAATTTTACTGTTTAAGTTTTCACTTTCACTGATATAAAACAATTAAAAGTAAGCTGGTTTGGGGGTTTCTGGGGGGGGGGGTTCTTGTTATTGCTTTGGAGGGCGGGGTTGTGTGTGAGAACAGGCAAATAAGAAACACTTAACTCTTTTCAGTGAAGACTTCAGAAAAAATCCTCATGACAAGATCAACTACACCTAAACAATTCTTGACAAATATTTACCTGGTGTACTCTTCACCATCCCCACTAATGGGGATTACACAGCCTTCCTAGGAAATCCACTGCAGTGTTTAACAATCCTTATAGATGGGAAATTAATTCTTAATGTCTAACCTATAATTTCCATGCAGTAGTTGACACCCTTTCCTTTTCTCTTACACACAATGAATACACTGTGTTCTCTTCATCTTTGCAGCAATCTTTAGCATTTGAAAACTATTACTATGTCTGTTTTCAAGGTGGATCCATTGGAAAAAAAAAAACCAAACTAAATTTATCTCAGGTCATGTGTTTGTCACCCATCAATTCACCTTGGACAAGTCCACTGTTCTTTGCCTGTGAAGGAAGGTACATGAAACCAGTTTAAGCTAATAGTGAAGGTAGGGCAAGATAAGAGCAAAAAATGGCTTTCATGAGTCAGCTGACAGGACATTTCTGATAGTTTCAGTAGAGTAGCTATAAATTAACTTATCTAAATAAAACAACCAGAGGTTTGTAATTGTTTCTCAAATATCTCATCTTGTAACCTACAAGAAGGGAAATTCCTATTTCCCTTCTTCAAAGTAAACTTTTCCTCTCTAAATTGCGGTCTGGTACACACACCTGAAGATAATACTGAAACTTCTCTTAACATTATTTTAAAAATAGTATAATCTATGCTATACCCTGTGCAATTTGCTATTTTTCTTCCTCCTCCTTACAACAGAATGATAGATTCAATGAAAGTACTGCTAAGCCAGGCATACCCCACCTTCTACTCTGCAGTTGATTATCCATATCGTAATCTGTGATACTTTAACTTGTCTTCATAGAATTGCCTGCAGTTTTTTCATGGTGCTTTTTTTTTACTTCCTACTTGTCCAGACCATTTTCAATTCTGCTCTTGTCTTCTAATTTGCTTGCAGCCCTTCCCAGTTTGGAGTCAAGCAGTGAATGCTCTATAAAGTGCTCAGCAATTACACTTCCCACGCAGTGCTCATTTCTGCATATCTGGCACAACAGCGTTTGCAGACTCATCTTGCTGCTATTAGATATGGTCCTAATTATATTATGGAGCAGGTAGAATGAAAAGCCAGATAATTTAATAATCATGAAAATAACACGACCTTCTAATTCCAAATGGATCCTGGTCACACTTGAAAATGGGTTGCTATGTGGAAAATATAGTCTGCATTTTTTGCCTTGAAAGAGGGCATTTGAATCTCTGAACTTCACGAGCAAGCCCAGTAACAGCTTTCTGTGATTTTTTTACTTTGTGTTTTAAAGTAGTTGCTTTTATTTCCAGTGTCATTGCAATACTTGGAAAATAAAATTATCTAAGGCAGTTGGACTACATGATCATTGTATGTCTCTTCCATCTGAAATAGTCTATTGTATTCTGTCTATTCTATATCTGCACTATCAATCAAACGTTACTGCTCCTCCAGGCAATGTTACCTTGTATAATGTACTAGTATTTTTGACTGCATTATTATGTCATTTTAATGGGAGGTCTGTTATTAGTTTCGAACTGGTTACTGTTGCATTTACATTATTGGAAATTTTGTATTTTTGATCTGAGAATTCTGTGTCAGACTTTTGGAATAGTGTGTGGGGGCAAGGAGTACCACACACAAAGTTATTATATTACAAATACAAAAACTGTAATGTTTCCAGGGACATGGGAAAAAGAGGAAAAGCCACATGGCAGATTCCCAAAGCAAGTGTTGAACGTGATAAAAATGTTCATCACTACCAAGTCATCCTTCTCATTCACATTTTAGAGAAAAAAAAAATCCCTTGATTATTGGTGAATATTTCTGTATATTTTGTATACTATGGTTTTGAAGCACTGGAGAAAAATAATGCAAGGTGACTCCTCAGTTCCCCATCTGTGATGGCTCAAGGGCAAAACTAAGGTTCTGTATAAAGGCATTGAGACTGACATTAAAGTGTGGATACAGGAATATCCTCATGGACTGTAATACACTTCACTCAAATTGTGTCTGCCTTTCCCTTTGAGATGGAATTCAGACACTGTAAAATTCTACCACCATAGGAAACTCAGGAAAATTGCCCTGTTTCATTTGCTTGGTATTCTATTATTTTAATTCAGAGAGCAGCCAGGCTGAAACTTCGGGACCATCTTCAAAGCTGAACCATTTTAAAGAAATGCATTGCTTTACAACCAGGGAAATCAAATCAAATTCTGTGTTCTTTCAGTTGCTATTGAGTCATAGTTCTCATGGATATTTTAAAAAACCAAACAAAACAACTGAGGCACATTTGTGAAAGGTTTCCAATTGCTAAACTTACAATCATACATGAGTTGTAAAACATAAGCATTGCATAGGTATTAGTTAACCATTACCACTCCATATAGTTTGATCCATTAATGGGAACGACACTACCAACCTTCTATTCTTTGTTATATGGATTTTCACTTCTTTTCTTGATCATTCTTCCTGTGGCTCCTGCTTATCACTACTCATTTGATAAGTATTTTTAGCTGCTTTGCTTAAATATAAGCAGAAATGAACATACCTCCTAGGTATACCTGCTGATATTATGGAGAGCACTTTTAACTCTATTCGTATTTGAATTACTTTTATTGTTCTTCTGATTACACTGAAAATTTATTTCTTTTTAACAACAATATTGCAGAGAAATACAGAACCAGGTCTCAAAACTGTAGTTCCTCTCTAAATTCATTTATAGTTCCTCAACATAAGTTCATTTTTACAGTTTGGTTTTTTTATAATGCTAAGTTCTCAGTACAGACAAGCTCATTTCTCTCTTACTGCAGAAACATTATTGAGTAGTTACATTTCAGTTGGCTTAAAAGGTAATAACGAACAGTCACTCTTAGCATTTTTTAGTCAGCTTATGCTGTCTACTGCAATGTTTTTTCCTAAGGGCTCATTACACTTCAAAAATAATGATTAATTGCTGAATAGAACATATTTTTTTCCAACACTGAGAACTGTATGGGTTATTGTACTCAAGTTAAGCAAGTAATTAATTAATATGTCACTTGAAGTATCCACTGTCCTCATTTACCATTTCAGAGGTCTAATCTACATGCATTTCCTTGCCAGTGGCTGACCTGTTAATAGCAACATCAACCAGGCTACAAGATTTATTGTTGATCTCTTCTGGAATGGCTTCATTTAGGGATGAATTTACAACAGTGACTGAAGAATTAATTAGAATGATTGTGCAACTTGTGTAACTTTCTCCAAGATAGTTAGGACAAAATATTCAGAAAACATTTCTTTTCCAAAACTAATGCAGCTAGAACATGATCAATAATGGCACATCCTCTAGCCAAGGTGCTATAATGTTGTCAGATGGTAGTCATGCATTCAGCAAACACGTTTGGTGTACAACATAAACAAAGTCTGTCAAGTGTTTAAAGCCATGTTTATGTGTCAGAATGCACATTTCATTGATTGGAATTACATGTAGAACTGGCCAAACAACTATAGGCATTAAGTACACACACATGCATACACACACATGTATCATTTCTTTCTGCAGTACTGCCATGCTGCTGTCACATACCACTGTCTCTAGGATCACATCTGTTCAAAGTTATTGGATATGAATTGCTATAGTTGTCTTATTTTAGCCTCTAATGATCTGTTTTCATTTTGAAAATGCAAACTTGTCTTTCACTTTTTTTTTGTTTTCTTTTTCCAGCTGAACTAATGCAAATAGGAACCTTGTAATAATTTATCAAATTGATTTGCATTATTACTATTTTAAAACCTCTTTGTTCTCCTTCACTGCCTGGTGACTTTTATTACATCTGTACAAAGTGCAGGTTTTTCTCCTAAGTCGTGAAATTATTTAACTACTTTACAGCATTGTCCCACTTCTTGCAAACACATCTATCTAGAATTTTCATTCAATAAGATTGGTTTAAGGAACAAAAATCTTTGGAGACTACTGTTCACATCAACCCTCTTCACATCAATGCTGACATGAGAACTCTGTAAAATCAAGAAATAAATATACTTTGGTTTTGTGCTTTTGACATGGCTGCAGTTTTTATGGACTTTTTACTTCTAGTAGGAAGTAATTCTGTTCGATTGGTATGAACATGTTTTTTTTATTGCAACCAGGCAAGGACAGTGTGTAAGAGAGGATACAATGGTGCACACTGCTATCCTGGAGTTAATGTTTTGTGCTCATATACTTCTGCAGTCATCAAAATGACAGTTGTACTCTGAAATTACTTGAGCAAAAATGGTAATTCACGGCTACAATTCTCAGAAATAATTTTGCAAGGACTGGTTTAATTTGGCACCACAACCAGTTCCTGATGATCCTACTAAAATTGATGTCAGTCTTGTGGATGCACAGCACCTCTGAAAATCAGGTTATCCAGTGGAGAAGCTAAAATACAGAGCTGAGTCACGAAAATTGGCCTCCCATACTTGCAAATGTTTACTTAAGCTATTGGCAAAGGTGTTTTTATAACATGCTTTTGTGTACTCATCAGAAAAAGAGGGGGAGAGTAGTAACAGAATTCTATTCTCCTTTGGATAAAATGAGTTACCACAGGGCACCAAGTGTGAATGGTTGGTGCTTGACTGCAGTGTTCATGGTTGATTGTTCAAATGTGCTTGAAGACAGGAGATTTCTGTGCCTTTTTCATATTTCTAAGTATTTCCTGTATGTAGCTCTCTTCTAAAGCCACTTCAGCCTTGAAAACCATTCTGCTAGGAAATGTAGAATGGCCTCTTCTCGACATCCTTTACCATCCTACTTAAATGTACTATAATTGTCCAATGAAAATATGTACATGATTTTCAAGTTCTGTTACTCTTACCTGTTCATACTAACAAAGACACAGAGGCAGGTAAGTTACCACAAATACAGAATGTTATCTGGTTTCTTGATAACATTTTCTTCCTCGTTAGCCAAAGTTACAACTAATCTCAGCAACTCAGAGGCAGAATGCTGGCCACACTGGCTCACTGCCCAGGTGAGCTACAGCTCACCTCACAGCTACAGACCACCTCCACTCTGTCACACACACCTTGGACTGCAAAAGGAAGGAGACTGGCTACACAGACAAAATGAAATCTGCTGCACACTCAGAACATTTATGCCATCTAGAAAACCTCCTGTTAAGCAGGATTCTGAGATGTAGCATAGCATGGAACCGAAGTTGAGTTCATAAGAAGCAACTTACGTTGATCTGTTTCCAGGGTTTTAAACATTAATTAAAATAAGCCTACTGAGAACATACCCCAAGTCACACAGCCAAATACTGGTCACTCAGACTCTGGTTTTGATATTTAAAATAATCGTAAGTTACAACTTTAGAACATGAATTTACTAGTGTCCTTCTTTGCTTCTTTTCCATACCATGACTTAGACGGGTCCTTCTAATTTATTGAAGGCTTAGTGGGTTATAGATATTGCTGGTACTGCTTTTATCTTTTCTGCACTATGGAAAAATTGGCTTTCTGCCACACTGTACATATAAGCCACTGAAATATTAATGTTCGAGAGCATAAAATCTTTCAAAATGAATTAACATTTAAAAAACAACCAAGAAGATATCAATCCATTAATTATCCCACAGTGACCAGCAATCTAACTCCAAGTTGCTCAAACACTGATATTAACTGTGTTTCAGTTCTGTGTATGTCTCCCTTTAAACTCACCTTCTGGAGGGTATTGTATCACTAATGCCATGAGTAATTTCTCCTGATCTGACATAATCAAATAACTATCAAAACAATATATGTATAGTGTTGCAGGAAACCTTATTAAAATAAAACCTCAGAAGTGAAAATGTAATAGAGCAAAGAGAAATGCCCAGCAAATTATGTCTTTTATAAGCTTTGCTAGATCGCCAAGTCAAATTACTTATTTTATGGAAAGCAGAAAAATGCCTTGTGCAAATTCCTGATACCATTCAGGTCTCTCTTTTTTCCAGGAGCAAAATTATAATTTTGTCATCATGACTCAGTGGAAATCCATTTTCTCTAATATTGCCTTCAGTCCCTTGAAACAAAACCTTGGGAAAACTTCCAAGGACAATGTTTCTGTAATGCAAAAGTTCATCAGTTCCTGAAAATCTTCTTTTTATAATGCTGTGGAGTTAGTGTCTAAAAGATTTTGCAGGATCTATAATACACAGTATTAATCTCTAACCCATAAACAGATACACAGCTCAACACTTTAATTCGGAGTTCTCCAAGTGATTAAATGTGTCACAACAACAAAGACAGATAATTTAGTGGTTTTACTTTTCTATACTTTCCTATAATCCTTTTTCTTTATAGTAACTGTATGTTCTTGCTGTGTGGGGATTGTTTCAAATACCTCATCTCGTAAGAGTACAGTACCTAGTTACTCAAAATGCTCATACCTTTTTTTAACAAAGGGCATTGTCACTTTGTCCACTGACTCTCATGAAAGACAATAATACATATCAAAAACTGCAGTTTACTGCTCTGACCCTATTTCTGATAGCTGATGAGCAGCTCAGGCAGTTTATTCAAAGATCTACATGAATGGGCAAGAGGTTGGAATATCTGAAAGACAGCTCATCCAAGGATGAGATTCAGCTCAACTAACTGCATTTTGGCAACAGAGGAGTCTGGACTCCTGTCAGTAGAATTTAGAGGGTGATTCATCATCCCCTAAAAATAGCTTGGAAAGTGTCTTTACTCCACCAAGTAAACTGATTCAGCTTTTACTGAAAACAGACATGTAAATCAGATGAAAACTTCTACATTTTAGCCAACAAAATTTAGGAAAGGTGAGTCCCTTTAACAGAGAGTGATCCAAACCCTAGTATTTATCCTATTCCTAGCTGCTCTGCTTTGTTTTGCTTAGTAGTCTGTGGATCCTCATCACAATTACCCATACATGGATATGCAAAATATGGTATGCAACAATTTCACTGATGTTATCTTCAGTATTCAACCTTGGTGTGAAAATTGCAAACCTTGGTGTGAAGTTCATCTTCCATCCACTGCCATCTGCCCCATCCACAGCTGCTCTCACTCACCATGGTTCCACTCTGAACGAGCTTGGCATATTAAGGGCAGAAAAGAAGCTACATTTTCCATCTCTCCCAGTTAATATGCATTAACATTTAAGCTGGATGGATGACTGCCTTACCAAGTGAATCCAGGCAAACCTTTAGTGTGCAGTCCTCCCTACTCTGTCTCATGGCACCACAGACTGCAAACTTTGTGTTGTAATACCCTGCACAACAATTAGAGCAGTGAGTCCTCTTCTATTACAAAGATTCAAGTACTATAATAATAGAGTATTAATTAGCTCCTCTCTCTTCAGAAAAGTGCAGAAGCTTAAAGATTTTTCTCTTAAATCTCAGATATTCTGCTGCATTAAAAACCAAGTAACTGGTAAACAATTTCATTTGACCTTTCTTTGCATCTCACACTTTTGGATTAGACATTCTTTCCTTGATTGTATTTTATTGAATCCAAATACTTCAAAAATATTGAAACACAGGAGGAGGATTACTGTAATACATCAGAAATCCCAATGGTACTTTATTTCATACTGTGAAAAGAGAACTTTCTTACCATAAAACTAACTTTTCTCATATGTAAAAAGACTACTTCAGAACATATCACTTAGAATATTGAATCCAATTGAAAAAGATTAAAACCCATGTAGTCAAGTCATCAGCAATAAAAATATACTATCCCACTTTTACTGGAAACCAATTTCGTCATAGTCTTTTCAAAGAGGAACATTAGTCTAGGAATTGTTCTACAGGAAAACCCGTACAATTTGGAAAAAAGTCTAACTTTCTTTCCAGTGTGTCACGCTAAAATTATTTTTTGATTTAGAGACATATAATAAGGGATAGACTCAAGGTCTGAGTGCATTTTGGACCAGCAGTTCATTTGAAAAACCCCATTTTACATCATTTTAGTAGAGATTTTACACCTTATAAATTGAGGCTACAATTTGCAGATAGAAACCTTAAAACTATGTTCCTACAGACACTATTTGTCACTGAAACAAATGAGTTGAATACTGCAACTGTTATTTTGTAAGAGCCCACATACTTTAAAATTCCAAACTAAATATGAAAATTATAAGAACAGCTATTTCACACCAGTTGACTATTACCTTAAAAGTCTTGCTCATTCACTGTCACTACCCTAAAGTGCATTTTTATTTTGGAATTCTGAAATTGTGTTGAAAATGTTCTTTTGTTAAAGAAAAAAAAAAAAAGAAAAAAAAAGAAAACCAAGGGATTTTATTCACAAGTATTTTAGTTAATTTGCTATATGGGCTTTTACTTCTTTTGGCTTCTTTCTAGACCAAAGCATTTTACTATTGCAATAAAATATTTAACACTTGATACCAAGTTCCATATTTCCAGGGAAAGTTTGTTATATTTTCAAAATATCTTTCCTTTCTTCACCATAAAAAATAGAGCCAATAATATATTTCTGACTAATAGTATGACTCCAAAACTTTCAAACTTTCTTTCTCTCCACATGCACTATAGTTTCTCCAACAAAGAAAGGTTTAGAGAAAAGGCATTGTGACTTTGTTGTTAGTAGTATCATTACTGATAAATATATGGGTTGATTTGGTAGAAAGAAAAATATGGCCAAACTATCCCAGAGACAGCTGGGAAGAAGAGCATCGAGTGTACAGACTTTTCCCAGCACAGACCAAAGCAGTGCTGTCACAGAATCACACACAGAGAAGGGGGGAGGTTGGAAGGGACGCTGGAGGCAATCTCCCTGCTCAGGCTGAGTCCCCCAGGGCACGTTACTCTGGGCTGTGTCCAGAGGGGTTTGAATTCTTTACAGAGCGGGTGATCAGCCATTGGAATGGGCTGCCAGGGAAGTGGTGGATTCTCAGTCCCTGGAGGTTTTTAAGATGAGGCTGGATGTGGCACTTAGTGCCATGGTCTAGCAACTGTGGTGGTAGTGGATCAAGGGTTGGACTTGATGATCTCAGAGGTCCTTTCCAACCCGTCTGATTCTATGATTCTATGAATACCTCCAGAGGAGATCCCACAACCTCAGTTATGTAACTGCTGCAAGAAGAGAACAAGTAAAGAGTTAGGAGGAAACAGAAAGGAAGAATCAGATCTTTTTGCAGTGTTTCTTGAGCTCAGGTTTTCAGCTTTAATCAGGTCAAAAGAGAAGTCAAGCACAGTAGTATCAAGCAAAATGGAGATATTTAAGAAATTATGCAGCTAGAACCCATGATAAGACATGATCACACTCTTTTATGTAACCATAGAAAATAAACAAGGTTAAAGAGTTGATTCCTCTCCTTAGAAACAGAATGGTAAATTAAGTGCATCTACTTAACACATTTGGAAAATGACAGCTTTATGCTAGTGACTACTTAATAAATAACAGAAAACACTGATATTTTTTGCTGAAGGACCTACTTCCAGAAAAGACACACAAAGACATGCATTCCCTCTCAATTAAGCATCTAAAGTGCAAGGATAATTTAGCCCTAATAGGCTGTGCCACATTTCACTATTTCTTTCCATCATAAGGTTTATTGGGATTTCAGCAGTAAGTATCTTTTCTTTCCTAATGGAACATAAAATTATACTACTTATGTATATCTTTCATGAAATATTTATAGTGCACCAGTTTGGTTTGTGATTCATTTTCAATACAGTTCCTTTAAAATCAAGTACTTTGCTTTTTTTCTGGAACTGGCTTCTCTAGTTCCCACATCAGGTCTGCAGGTCAGAAGTGTCTGGTGCCAGCTGGCTTTGCACCAGGTCTTTGCATAGCTTGGCACTTGCCTTTGTATGAGAAATGAAGGCTAATGTTCTAACCTTCTGGCTCAGGCTCAGAAGAGGCACTGTTCTTTTTCTGATCACAAGGGAATTTAGGTTTTGTTTTCACACAGGCATTTTGAAAAAAATTACAGATGGGTTTTTTTGCTGTATGATGTCAGCATAAACTTTGCCTTACTGTGGTGTGAGTTATATTAGTGGAGACAAGTAGGGTTGCCCATTCAGTTTGTTCAACGTTCGTCAAAAGCAAAGATAACTACACAAACAAGTTCCTTCAGCAAACAAAACTTCACTAAGAAACCACTGCTTCTGCTCTCTAGGTTTAGCACCTAGCATGGAAAGAATAAAAGGCAAAATCCCCAGAAACAGCAAGGTTTTAATTACTTTTCCAGCAAGGTGCAAGCATATTCTTCTGCCATAAATCCCTGTCACATGTTAGACTTTTTCATCTGCAGGCTGAAGTTATTCGTGACCAGGTAATACCCATTTGTTCTTTTGCCAATGTTTAATGTTGAGCTTTTATAAAAAAGCACCCACATTCCTGGAAATGCCTAACTCTGTCCATTCTTGTATCATATTTGCCTTTATCATAGCTATCTTTGTGACTAATTATTCCCCTAAAACTTATTATTCTACATCTTCTCCCCCTTTTACTGAGAGCTATGAGCATGTGTATCAACAGCTTCCACAGCTGAGGTGTTGAGGTGGACTAGTGTGACCATTTGTTTGTGCCTTGAGATATTAGGAATAAAATTGGAAAAAAGGCTTCCAATCAAATTCTTTAGTTTTCTTTATAAGTTAATGGAATGTTATCTACTGCTTCTATATAAAAATTGGAAAAATGATTGTATTCGTCTGGTACCTTGACTACCACTGTGCTCTGTTTAGAATGCATCAACTCACTGCCATATAAATATACTCTTACTTTAATTTGGTAATTAAAAGTTTAATCTCACAGTGTCAAGAAGCACCAACAGTAGTTTCCTTTTATACTATGCTTGATTTAGCTTATTTTTAATTATTCAATGTTAATATAATCTATAAAAGGGTACCCTGAGTTTTAGCATTTTCAAAATGAATTTCATTATGTTTAATTAGGAACAAATTTGATCTCCTCTGAGATTAGTCCTACGGTTCTCACAAAATCTTACACTTCAACTGTCCGTGTTGTACCTGTTCCTGTGGAAAAAACAGAGCTTTTACTCTCCAGCAATTTGAAGGGATTTGAATGATAAGAGAAAAATGTTTAACAGGAGAAATTATTTATGTTTGGTTTTCCCCCCTCAGGGAAAAAAAAAAGGAAGAATTAATGACTTCTGTGATGAACCTTTCCAGGAAGTGATCAGCTCATTTCCTTGGACTTCATAAAAACTACAAACCCACCTGAGTCTGGTAACATCCCTTGGGAAGATAAAATTTTGCTAGTAAATATCTGAATTACTACTCTGAGGCACTATTTTACAGATGCATTGCTATTCCTTTAACATATGTGAGAATCTGTTTTTCATGCATAGGGCATAATCATTCTACTGGTTAGTCATAATTATGGATGCTCAGGAATAGTTGTTAGGCATTAAGACTACATGAAGTTCAGATCCTGGAATCTAATGTAACTGATTTGTATGCATGCAGAAGTTTTCATTTCAAAGTACTTCAGAACCAGGCTTTTCTGGTTCTGAAGTGTAAAGTAAATACAATCTGATTTTTTTCAGTGCAGAGATATACTTACACTTTAAGATTTGTGAATCCTCTAAAAAAAAAGCAATCCATATTTAAAACAAAACCAAAAGATTCAGTTATGGTTTAGAACAGCAAGAAACAAATGGACTTACTTTTCCCTGTTGTTAGATCTGACTTTGCTTCTTAGTTATAATCCTGCTCTTCCCAGTCAGGCAATTACGTTAAATACATGGCATTGCTATGGATTGAGCAGCTATTCCAGCTTTCCTTATGTTCCGTCTTCTTGCCGCCATCGACTTTTTTATACAGGCCTTCCCAGAGTATTCTCTTTTGACAGGAGAAGATCAATCATCCTTTCATGCACAGGTATCAGAGACTGCAGTCGTTTCAAGACTGCATTTGCTTTAGCTTTACAGCCTGTTCTTTTGCTACAATGCACCTAAGGTCACGCTCTGATTTAGCTCTTTGACATGGATTACTGGAATATTTCTCTGTAATAGGTATTTTTACTCATAATATTACTAAGCATCGTATGAGAAAAATCAAACTGAGATTAAGCTTCGTTCTTCGTTCTTTGATGAGGGCTGTTATAATCACAGAAAAAATACTGCACCCTAAAATGTTTTGAGCATATTAGACCCAAGCAAAAGATTCAGCAGAACCCTGCAAAGGCCAGGGGAAGCAGGGCATGAACTCTGAGCATCCAGGCAAGGAACACAGGCCACAGGAAACACCCCAAACTCTGCATTTTACAGGTGGTTCCTGCTGCCAGCCAGGAACAAAGGATTCAGGCTCACAGTGACTTAGGAGAAAGGACATAGGATGGGCATGAAGGGCCCCTTGTCAACTGAATGGAAACCTGAGTGAGACGTGCTTACAGGGAACAAAAGCTGACCTTAGCAAACAGCAGCTCTGGTTTCTACAATACAGGTTATACAAACTGCTATCATCCAGCAACTCTCATCTTCAAATTTTTGTCCGTAGAGTCAGAAATCTATTTTCATGGGATAATCTCTTTGCAACACATAGTTTTTTAAATATATAGCATATCTAAGGTGCAAGATTGCCTGTACCCTGGGAAATGCAGCTATGCTAAACCAGTAAGAAAAAAATTCAGCTAAGCTGAAAGACATCAAATCAGTGGTTGCATTAAAAAAAAAAAAAAAAAAAAAAAAAAGACAAGACATAACACAGCTATTCCAGACAGTAGCAGTGGGTGATATTCTGCTACAGCATCTTGTTGGCAGATAAATAATTACTCTGACAACAGGAGTGCAGAATTTATCCTACAATCATAACTTTAACCATCTAGTTTAGATCATAATACATGGTAATTTATAAATACAAAACCAGCAGAACAAATGATTTTGTTTAAATGTCACCTTCCAACTCAGCTGTTCCACTCTCTGCTTTGTATTCCTAGCCTCGTTTCTTTACTTGAATAGCAAAACAATACATTTTTTAATTGCATTAGCCTTAAGAGCCCAGGAGAAAGTGTGCCAAGTTTTCTTTTCCCTCAGCAAGTATTGGCAGGCTTATGAACTGTGTGGCAGGTACTAAGAATAAATAAGAACAGCTCCACTGAAGTTGATAACGTCGGATAATTTATACCCACCGAGGACCTGAACTGGATTACAAATTGCAGAGTCATTTCTGTCCTTAATTATAGTTATGCCACCTCACTGCAAAATGAATTTCTACAGGTGGAGCTTAGGATCTGAGCTTACAGAATATTTATCGATGATGATGACACAGGAAAAGGAAAGAATTTCATTTGGCTTTCACTTCCATCTGAGCTTTCACTTAGAACATGAGTGCTTGTTTTCTAACTTCAGCTCTGAACTTCAATACTGGAAACACAACCCCGAATGTCTTTAAGATGCAGCCATGCCTTTCAATTGTTTTCAAATATATCTGTAAGCAAGTATCTCAAAATAGTCTTAAGAAACTCCAAATACTATACACTTCTGAAGACAAAATTCCCATAAGAAGTTCCCTGACCAGTATGAAAACTAGTGAAGTCCGAAAAGATGTTTTATTGCTGGAATTGTACGGCACAATTGGCAGGGAAAGCAAACACAGCTGCAGGACCTTGAATAAGTGCAGTGATTAAGTGTACTACCACAATTATGTTAAGCCATGTTCAATTTGAACTCTCTGAAACAAGTGAAGTGGAAGGCTGCTGGCATTACCAGAATTAGAGTGTATTACAGGTGAAGAGGACAGAGAGCTTGCTCAAAGAAAGGCTACCAATGGAAGATCAGAAGAGCTCTGGGTTTCTGCTGGAAGGTTCAGCATGTAGAAAGACAACTAAAATAAGGTGGCAATAGCAACTAATGTTTATTACCTAGAAAAAATTTAACCTGGAAAATGGAAGGGTGTTTTAACTCCAGATAACAATCTATTTTAAATGTATAATGACTTTTCTTAAACTTTTGTTGCATATTGAAAGAAAACCTATTTTACAACCAGATATATCATTAAAGTAGAACATACAGCAAAGCAAACTTAGTAGGGTATTTCCTCTGCACTATTAAAACTATGAACTGCTTTGGCATATGGTTCTTACTGAAAAAAGTCACACCTATCAGCAAATTCCAGGGGTTTGTGGGAATCTTTTAAATGGGCTATGCCATTTTGACCACAGGAAACCAGTAGGCAGGGTACATTAATTTCAGCAATGCTTCATTTCAAAAAGAGAACTGGGGAAGAAGCATGGCAAAATCCTTGCACTAAAGCTCTAAGTCAGCCAAGCTAACCTCTCTAACATGGAAAATGTTAATTACTTTCAGTATAAATATACCAAACAGAAAAAAAGAAAAATGTATTGAAAATAAATACATTTGTAAATATGAATAACATGTTGAATATAAAAATAAAAACACAAAGTAGAATTTTTTTGTGTGTATTGAGCTGAAAGATTTTGAGCAATTGGGGAGTTTATTTCATTCTGTAAAATGCATTGGTTTATTCGGTTTTGGAAAACTGCAGAAAATACAGATTTTCTTCCTAAAAATAAAATTCCATTCTTGTTCCTCTCTAGTAATTAGCAATAATTATCTCCTTATTAATTGGTACATATTGCCTTTAAAATGTGATGCCCAAATGTTTATTTTTGATTTATATCTGATCAGCTAAAACATCTATATGGTTTGCTTTGGAAAGATCCACTGAGCTTGTTTTCAAAAATAATATGGGCCAACAGATAGTCAGTTTTCAGAAAGCTCTGTGAATCAGAAACTGGCATTTCTTAAATTACTGGGTGCCTGACTTAGCACAATCTGTCATTGATTAAAAAACAAATAAGTGGTGAAATCCCCTCGGTGTTCTTTGGAACAGGGGCAGATGGTTCCCATCTCCCTGAAGAAGTTTTGTTTTGTTTTCTTCCTCTCAGAAGGGAAAATTGGTAACACTGTGGCAAAAAACATCTTACACAGAATAACAAGTTCAGGTACTTTATGAGAAACTGTCATATTGTTTTAAAGGAGAATAGTACTTTCCTGGGAAATTACATGTTTATAGGATTATAAAATGCCTGGGATGACACCAGGATATATACCCAAATAGTAAGTAGTGCTGAAATCTTTGAATCCCTCATGGTTTTTCACTGCAGCTTTCTACAACTATGATATCTCATACTTTCATTAACAGATGAAAACCAGAGTTCCACGGGACAATCACTGGACTTCCCAGAAATTTGCTAACAAGAACAGACACGGGAAAATCTGAGAATCTTTGGTTCTATTCTGGGGTCAGGAAAATAAAATTTTATGGTAGGCATAGGCCCAGTTCTATTTCCTCATTAAAAACTGCTTTGTACCATTGCTCTTCTGCTCCTGTTCTTCGTGTTTCCGCACAGTTTCAACCTTCCCTACCCACTCAGTTCACCACCTCCTTACCTATCACTTACACCTTTTGTGTGAGTTTCTGTTCTCTCTCCCCTTCTCTCCTCAACTTGTTAATATTTCAGAAGTATTTAAAAAAAAGCTGTGAACATACATTTTGATCAGTTTGGGGTAAGATCACAAAAAATAGGGATATATAAAATGTAAAAATAAAAGAAAATAAAAGGGAGAAAATTAAACAGGTATTTTGAGCAGCCATCACAAAAGAATTTAAAATTCCCTAAGAGATGACCACTGAACTACCTTTTGTGAATGAAGGAGTCCCACTTAACAACTGGGCCTTGCCATTTACCCACAGCGCTGACCAATCTTTAGAGATATTTTTCCAAATCCCTTCCTTTTTTCTCTTTTGTTATCTAAATGTCTCATTGGAAAGAATAGCTGAAGTTATGCTCTTCATTCCTGCAGTGACAGTACTATCCCAGAAGACACAATTAACAACACAAAAACTCACAGGACTTTTCACTGAAGTTGCAAGTAATTATTTCAGTGTATACTTAGAACTTGAGTGTAACACTTCCCCTACTGTCCTCTAGACAAGTCATTAGCTGCTGGGAGTTTCTTGGGGGTGGCTGGAGGGGGTGTTATTTGGGTTTCCCCCACCCCTCCCCTTCCACAGAAGTTACCAGAATTGTTTGCCTTTCAAATTGTTACAGTCTATCTTCAAGGAGAACTTTAAAAAGCTGATCATAGCTGCAGCTGAAGTGATGTAGAAATCCCCTCGAGCTATCTGCAGGGTTCTTCTGTCAGCAACCGGAGTGTCAGTCCTCTCCAGAGAGACTTGAAACAAAGCTTTAGTCAACTCACACAAGTTCAATGGGAAAAGCTCTCTGCACAAGATGATGTTTATTTAGGGAATAAGCACGCTGGAACTCGGAATTTCAGAAGCAGATATATTCCATTAGGAGAGTTTTGTTCTGCTACAATTTTTGAGTGTACACAGCACAACTGCAGTTCTTCATTTCCACTTGGATGAAAACAAACCAAACTAACAAAAATGCAAGTATGTGCTGTTGAAATATTGTATGATTTAATCTGTGCATTTAACCATGATTCATTGTGATATTTAAAGAATAAGGTATTTGTGAACTGTTAGGAGGAAGCTCCATCATTTGTGACAAATACACTACAGAACATTACTGGTCACAGTATCAAAGCTATCTTAACAACAACTTACAGAAAACAAAGATTGCTCCTTAAGCTAATAAATATTATAGACGACTAAAAGATTTCAGAAAAAAAAAACCAAAGAGAAAGCTTTATGAATAGACAGAGCAATATGACAAAAGGAAGGTAAGGTGGCAAGAGGAAACATGGGTTCCCTCTAGTCAGACATAGAAGATTGGGGCATATATGAAATTGGGAGAAAATAAAACTGAATATACAGTAACAGTTCAGTTAAAAAAAAATATCCAGAAATAGAAATATCTAAAAATAGACAATAGGAAAAAAATAGAAAACCCACAATACCTGTATTTCTATTTCTAAATGTGTTAAATACTGCATTATACAGACTGGTTTTGAATTGCTATAATTATACATCTGAATATGTATATAATGGAAATGGGGTAATCAGAGGCAAGTGGTTTTCCAAAATTTTATAAATAGCAAGTTTATAATATATCAACAGATGTGCTGAGAGGCAGTCGGGTTGTTTTCCCTTTTTTTTTTTTTTTTGATAAAGTGATGCTGAAAATTAAAAAGAAGAAATAGTGTATGATTTGCAGAGTCTTTATACTTAATTATATTGGCATTGGTTGATTACAATGGCTGCTTTAAAATATTTACTACATTTAGAAACAGTAATGTCCACAGTTTAATCCAAGCTCTCCAGAACTGCCCTTTGTTTCTAATACAAAACAAACTACGTGGAAGTGTTGTGGGGATTTACGTTTGTTTAAATCTTATGGCAGTGAAGTATCTAAAATCACTACATTTCTGTAGCTGGAACAGTCTTCATGCTTATAGAGGCTTGTGCTTTCTGAAGCTAACTGGCATGGTGCTGCCCATGCACAATGCCAGAAGGAAGGTTTGGTTGACTGCGGCACGCTAACACTTGGGCAATGCAGATGAGTCCTGTATTACTGGAGCTCTTTGGCCAAGAGGTAACTAAAGGAGCCCTTGAGATACCACATCACATACATGTTTATCTTACAATACCTGGTCTTCTACTAAATTGCCTGCTGTACCTGTTGGCAAGGGAAACCAATTTTTCATTATTTCCTTACAGATGTAACCTTTAGATTAGACACAGAAGGACGCAGTGTGAATTCTTTGGTGCTACATTCACCAGGGCATAAACCAAAACAGAACAAATTTTCAGATTCACTGTCTTTAAAAAAAATTTAGTTTCCCTTCATATTTAGGACATCTTATTCTATTCACAAAATCACTATCTTTTTCCAAATTACAGTCTTATCCAGCAGGTACAAATGTTTACATCAATAATTGACTCAGATGATAAAAAATTTTAGTGCTGCTTTTATAGCACCATTATAATAGCTTTGGAATTAATGCTTAACTCAAGGCTAGAGAACAGCAAATTATTCAGCTGGATTTATTTGGAAGGAGTAAAATCTCCCTTACAATTGCTTTACCAAAACAATTATTAGAAAACAGAACATTAGAAAGAAGAAGGTAGCCTCAACAAGAATATTGTTTTTAAAGTGCCTTATAAAGCAATTGGTATACTTATCTTACCAAAAGCTTGAGAAGGGACATGACTGCTGTGTGTAAGACTCATTATGAGAGGAAAATGTGGGATCTTTAAGGAAGTAGAGCTTCATATGAGTCATTTGAATTGATATTTGAAACCTTTCTAGGTCTGAAGGGTTAATTAATAGGTAAAATCATCTAATGAGTTCAAGCCCCTTCTTCACCTAACCTCTCCTAGTAGAGGGAACCATCCAAATTTCCCCAAGAAAATCTAAAATTAAGGTCTTGTCCACCAACACAAATATTATGTCCTCCTTTCTATGAAAAAATCAGGTCACCAAATCTTGGGCCCAGTATTAGGATCAATAAAGTTTTATATATATAAATTATCTCATGACTTTTTATAACTTAAGTGGTTTTTTTTTTCCTAACTGTCTGAAGTAGCAGAGGAAACAAAGTAATGGGGAACTTCAGTAAAAAAACCACCACTGTCTTAATTTTTAAGTTCATTTCATTAGAAATCAGTGGCAATTAGTACACTGGACTATTTATGCATTAGTACATACATTAGTATGTCTACATTAATACAATGTATTTTTGCATCCTGGCCAAATCATTTCCCTGTTCTGTATAACTCAGTGCAGAGCACAAACGCTACTTCACTTCCACTTCCCATTCGTGCTGCCTTGCTTGGTCTCTGCACTGAATAACGGGCCCTGTTAGAGCTCCTTCCTAAAAGCAAGTGAATGCCTAATGAATACAATAGAAACAACTCCAAATATCATTAAACTGATATTCCTCATGTAAATGCGATGCTTAAGCATTCCATAAAGAAAAAACTGTGAATCCAAAATAAGAGAATTAATTCTGATTTGGAAAGACACCGTATGTAAATTTTGATTACTCTTTGATTATGTTGATTGGGGGGGGCTCATAATGAAGGCAGTACATATTTTGCTTAATGTGTCACACTTTTAAAGGACTGCAGTAAGACAAGTGCAATCAAAACAGCAGATTTAGTTTACTCAGTCAGGAGATGTAAGCACAACTGTTTCTGATTTCAAAACTTGCCACAGTGAATCAGATTAAAGACAGCGTGCTGTGAACAGCAGGGCAAATAATCTGCTAAACCATCAAGGCACCCTCAGTCAGAAGGCTGACATCCAAGAAACAAGGTTACTGAAACAGAAGTAAGGGAATTTTAATTGCAACAATATTTTAAAACAAGCCAAGTCAAGTACCAGTTTGAGTTCAATGATACCAGTAATTGAGAAATTATATCATGCTACAATTTATAGAACATCCAAGAGTCTTGCAGAACAATTATACTACATTTTTAAAAATCCAGGGATTTATTTCATCGTGCCATAGATTTTCATAAGAACTTACATTCCTTAGAAGCATAAATCTCATTGATTTCAAGTGGTGGTTTTGCTTCTAAATCACTTAGCTGCTTCTAAAAACCTCACTTTCGAGCTTAAGTTTCTTAAATATGTTTCCCATGTTTTGGATAATTATTTCACCTAAAGAGTTCCTGCAGATTTTTTAATCCCACTTTTATAACAGCTCCTAGTGCAGTTGTTTTTTCTTGTGTAAAATAACATGATTTATATTGCATATTACTCTCTTAAATCAAAACAGTGAAAAATTGTAGGCTGTCATCTCAAGGGTTTTGTTTAGCTCAAAGACACCTGGAATAAAATGTGCCAGCAAAAGTAAAATCGGAAATTTTTTATTTGATAAAACTATAATTATCAGTTAAATTTGTTATTTGGCTTTGGGTTTTTTTAAACAAGTATGTTTGATTTGATACTCAGTCATGCAGAAATCAGGAATAAGATTATTAAACTTCTGGTAGATTTTATAACAAACTCCCAAAACTTGATTTCCACTGGCATGTTTAACACCCAGTTTAACAAAGTTGATTAATTCCTTTAACAGCTCACTTGTACAGCTCCAAGTATCTGATAAACAGACACTAACAGAAACTTCTAAATGTTTCAATACAATCCCACTTCACCAGACTATTACACTGTTGAAAACTACATTTGTACAAGAAGTGACTTGAATCCTTTTGATTTTGCACCAAAAAATTTTAAGAGAGGTAAGTCCCACCATCCTCCTCTCCAAAAATATATTTAGGCAGGGAATATACCAATTAATTAATTAATTAGAAATATCCCTTAATTCGGGCCTGTATTTTACCTAATGTGTAGCTTAACAGCTTTGTTATTAATCATGTCTTAATGTAAACACTTTGAAGCTGTTGCTACACAGTAAAGTTTATCATAAATAGTCCCTGTGGGAAGCACCAGCTTATTTCATTAAAACTCCTGCCTGCTGTTAATTGCTCTTAGGAAAACACAGACAAATTAACTGTGTTTTAAGAGACAGTGGTGTAAATTTGTATGCTTGTGTGTTTGATTGCTGGGGACTAATGATGTTCCTGATAATCCTCTGCTGTTACACTACACTGTATGATAGTTGGCAGTGCCAGCCTGTTTTAATCAATAGCAGTTGATGTTACAAAGGTTAAAAAACAAAATATGCTTTGAAAACCATAGTGTTTATCATGCCAGCAAAGACACAGCATCAGTCTGGGTAATGGGCAATTAATTTTTAAGTTCTAATTAATCTCTTGTGTGAAAGAAATTATGATTGTTAGCTGGGATGGCTAATGTATATTAAATGAACAACTAAAAAAATCTAGAATAGTTTTACTATGACAGTGGCATAAATAGGATATGTGCCACCCTGCTACTGGAATCAAGGGATTTCCATAATTCAAAGAGACGTGACTTTGTATAAATTGTAATAACATTCAGTTAAAATAGTGTAATAAAAAGAGCATTTAATTTAAATGTTCTCAGTCAAAATGTTAGCAAATATTCTCTATGTAGTAGCAACAGCCTCCAGTACAATTTGCCCAGGAATGTTAAAGCAAAAAGAAAATTAGTTATTTAATAAGAAGATTAATTAACGTTTGCAACAAATATGTGTTATTTAAGTTATATAAATTATTTACTATCTTCCTCACAGAAACTTACAGCATTATAAGACATTCCACATAGTTATCTGGGCTTCATCATAGATGCCTAAAGTCCCTCGGAAAGCATGTGGCTGCAACCCAAAACCGAAAAGGAATTGTGTAAAGAGGAATAAGGGGATAAATTTACATGCCATTAAAGGAATCGTTATTCTCTCCCCTAGTAGCACAACTGAACTTGAACTTTTACTTTGTGTATTCAGTATAAACCCCTGATCTTGGGGGAACCAACATTTCAGATTCAGCTAGGCAACCAAAAAAAAAAAAAGTTAATAGGTAACAAAGGAGTGAGATACCAAAAATGCTGATGAGTAAATAAACCCTATAGGGTTGACCATGATTACTTTAATTGCTCATTAATGTGTATATTTCAGATAAGAAGGCTGGATGTAGTGGCTCTTACCTGTTCTTTTGTCTGTGTTAATTTAAATATTCCAGAATATATACTAGATATTATCATGTAACTGAAACTATTTTGGCCAAGAGGATATGCAGTTTTATTTGAAATAATTATATGATTTCCAGGTCCCGGATTTTCAACACATGTAATCCTGTGATTAAATCTTATCATAATCAGAGGAACATTTCAATAATACATGCTTAAATTAAAGTGTTTTATTTAGTCCTATTGAAATTTTCCAGTTAGACCATTTGCTGTAATTTTCAATCCTCTGCTCTATTATTTTTGCTGAGCAAACTGGAATATCAGTCCCAATCTGAGCACTCCTGGTTATTCTTAGCACAGGGATAAGATGACCAATATGGTAAAGGCCCAGTAGTTGCAAATGAGGGCTTGAAATTTTTCAATCACAATTAGTCCCTTGAAAAGAGAATATCATTGATGATTAAATGGTTTGTTCTATATATCAAAACCTTATCACACTTTTGTTAATCTGTTCAATCATAAGACTCTCTGACCTTTTTCTCCCTTGAATGAATGTTTTCCTAGTCTGATATTTATCAGAATACCATAAAATACCAGAAAGACCAAAGGGCTTAGACAGAAAAAGCTTAACAGTTGCTTCAACAATTCTCTGAATTTCCCTGTGTAAAAGGGCTCTAATCTTGATTTAAATGACAGGATCATGTTAAATACAGCCCTGAATGCATAAAGATTTTTGCAAAGATGCACCTGTTAATTTGCAAACCCTAGTGTCTTTGAGACACACAGCCCTCTATCTTCTGAATTAAGGAAATAGAATCTCAGGCTTTTGGGACTAGAAGGGGAAAAAAAACAAACAGACAAAAGCAAAAAAAAAATCAATTCTTGGTCATATGGTTGGTTTGCAGAAGAAAAGCTTTTTTTCTTTTAACATATGGAGAAACCAGAAGTAATTTGACTTGTAGCAGTCAGGAGAGTCTTTTAGGGAGTAGGAAAATTAAAGGAGAACAATTTTGGGTGATATTTCTTTTTAAAAAAAAGTATTTTGAGTATTTTGTTTACTTGCTTATTTACACTTCCTCTATTTCCCTTGAAACTGTAACTTTCCAGTTGCTAGCAGTACAGATTTAATAATTCATCTGAGGCATAAATTTGACATTTTAGGTCTTCACCAGAGAGTGTAGCTTCTTCACAAAATCAAAACATTACTTATTTCAAACCAGTGAAAATCCACTTCTGCTTAATATGAACTCAGCTGTTCAAGAGTGGTCTCCCACATTCCCAGTGTGTGTAAGCCAGGTACTATGAGCCCTCTGTAAAGATCAAATCATAGTTCTAATGGAGAGATACTGTAAAAGTGTTGCAAAGTCTTGGTAGCATCAGGTTAATGGTTGGAATTGATGATCTTAAGGGTCTTTTCCAAACTAAATGGTTCTGTGATCCTAGGAAAGCCATAAAAAGGGACACTATGACTCCAGCCCATCCATAAGTGGCTCAGATTGTAAAGTGCAAAACTCTCTAATCCTTTCTTTCTGAAAAACCTTTCCTCAAATACTAGGCTACCCAATCCAACACCACCATCGCACTGCCTGTTAGGAAAATTATGGCAGTTTTACGTAATAGAACGGAAATTAATAAAGGCATGGCAAGTATAAATCTACTGTTCAATCTTACAGATCCTGCAAATACTAAAGAAAACACTTGCTGACGCTGCAGAAATTCAACAGTCACCTATCCACAAAGTCAGTTTGCAAAAGTCCACTCCTTTGCTGATGGAAAAAGAAGCGAATCAATTCCTGAAGATGAGCTGCATCAAAAAATCATAATGAACTTGACTTGGCAAGGGTTAAAAGAATGCAGGGAAATTGGTTTATATGTGCTGCACAGATTGAAGCAATGTAACCTGACAAGGATTTCAGCAATTCCCTGGCTTTTTCACTGAATGAGCAGGTTTAGTGCATGTTCCACTGCTGCAAGAAAATTAGATAATCTGCAGAAGAAACAAGCTTGGATCAGAAAGGACATCAAGGACAATATTTATAGTGCATTTTCACTATAAGAAACAGTCTGAAAATGTCAATGTTTTTCATGTCAAAGAAAAAACTACAAGAAATAGGAGCACACACATAGAGTTTCCAGGTCAGTGAAAAACCAAAAACTGGAAAAACACCAGAGCACATTTTAAGATTCGTCAGCATGTTTGGGGTAATATGTAGCCCAAGGAGATTTCTAGGGTGATTCTGTAACTGTCTAATTTGAAAGGTAATTTTGTTGTTTGGCTTATCAGAAGGAGCAAAATATATCTCGCATGGAGTTGTTCTGTGGAAGCCGGTTTATCACAGAGCAGCTCCAGAAAGTGAGACTGTAAGAGCAATTCAAAGTGTATGACTAGGGTAATTGAGGTTTACTTATCCCTGACCTTGTTCTCCCACTGTTTTTCTTGTACTGGATCTAATTAATGATCATGCAGACAAAATAAGTTGGTACAGCTCACAGATCTGACAGAAATCCACTGACAAAACTAATAGTTTTCTAACAAACCTACAAGCAGAGCAAATTCACCTCAAAGGCATGTGACCAGTAGACTTAGTGCAAAGGAAAGGGATCCATGAGAGGAGCAAGATAACATGTGCTCAATGTTATGCTCAATTAAGAGTAAATGCTAAACCAGTTCTCAAGTACTAGTTCTAGGAGAGGGTCTATAATGAGAAACTTGTGACAGTCCTGCACAATTCTCTACATTAGTAAGGAGATATAGCTAATACAGCAGCTTCTGAAAAAATACTCTATTAGTGACAAAATGTCACAAAAGTGACAAAATCCAAAAGGGCCTTTCTACCACATTGATAAAGCAGTGTCATACAGCAAAATGAAAGACATATACACTTTATCTCAGTCTAGCTTCTCTCAAATCCTCCTGTGTGCAGCAAAGTCTATCTGCACATGGATGTGTTAAAGAAGGGGTCAAGAGCAGAAACTAGATAGTAAATGGGTATTATACTACACAGTACTCTGATTATCTCAGCTTTAAAATTGTTTATGTTAGAATCAAATATGATGTAACCTTTCCATTTTATTTTCACAGTGAGTTGATAAGATTTTAAAATTATAGTGGTTGCATATGAAAGTTAGTATTAAAAAAAAAAATCCTTGTTTTTGTCAACTAGACAGGAATTAATCTGGCCTTGACTTTTATAATTTAAAAAGATCTGTGACTCATATGCTTGTAATTTCTGGCCTCCTGATTTTGTCCAAGAACATCAGGTATCGAGAGACTAATTTTAACTCAAGTTTCTGAAGACAGTCTGTGGAAGGCACCTGCAGATGCTGCTTCATTTTCCAGAGAGTCTTAGTTTGGTCAGGTGAAAAAATCCAAATCCATGAAAGCCAATCACAGGCTTTCCACAATAGGAGCCAACATTTAGTTTCCACAGAAAAGTGCTCTGAGGGGGAACATGGCTTTTTATTTCTAAAACAATCCACTTGTATTGAAATTTATTGAATGAACTATAGTCAAAGTACCTAACTAGGAAATTACTAGGAAAAGATGAATATTCTAAGTGCTCTGCAATAAAAAACAAATCAATCAACTTTTAATTGATATACTAGTTAGTTGAATGTATAAAGCCAGATACAATGTTTTGACCATGCTTACTTAATGTATTCATTTTAACTATTACATTAACATTCAGTGACTGTAGCCCCAAACCCAGAATCTTCTCTACTAAAAAGACTGAAAAATCTCTTAAGCAAAACTTTTCACTGATTTAAATATTCCATAATGGATGGAATGAACTAAACCCACTATTTTCAAGAATCCTACATATAGCCTATGCCCGGCTTTTAGTGAGTAGTGAAACTGATTTTTTAAAATCACATTAACTAAAAATAGTTTACACTCTGCTATTGCAGCATTCAGCTGAGCTACTCTAACAGAGAACCCATCCCCTTACTTAAGAACACCATGCACTGACAGAAAAAGCCACAACAGCCAGATCACGGTAAAAGCAGAGTAACAGCAGAGTAATTTCCTACAGTTCACATGGGCATCTCTGGGATGAAACTTATGGAACCAAGATCCAACCCTGATGTGCTGGCATTCATGGTAACTTCTCACTGTCTGCTCCCTGTAACTCACTGGAGCGTGGGACATGCTTTATGACTGCGGTTACAAAATCAATCGGTTTTCCTGATGCGTGTCACACATTTGTCCTCATAAAGCATTAATAAGTGTCATAGGAAGAGAAATGGCTCCCAGAAAACCAGTGAAGCCTAGGAGGAGCTGAAAGCAGCATTAACTAAAACACTGAGGCACACTTTAATAAGATAGTTTAAACTCTGGTGGGTCTCTTATTTCAAGAAATTGCTGTATCACCTAGTTTTACCTTGAAGCTTGCCACCAGTGATTAAAAATGTTTTGGTGATATCATACAGGCTGCAACAGTCTCGAGACCACTTGTAGTTAGAAATGTATATTTAATTTTCACATCAGTGATCTGAAGATGTCTGATTTCCATTAAATCAAGTGGATTTGGGAGGCTGTGTCTGTACAGCTAGAAAAGACAATAGAAGCATGTTAAAAATATTATTTCAGCTGATCTTTATGCTTTTTAACATCCTAGTTCACATTAAGGAACACTTCATGTCTATGATAATAAAATGAACAAACTGGGTGAGTACTTTCTTGTCAGGTACTCAAGACTTTCTCAGCTCTGCACATCTCACCATTTTTTCCTGTTGGAACCTTCACTTTGGAAAATATGTTATACTGGCACGTAAAACCTGCTGCCAGCATAGCCACTCTCTGTGAAGGATTAAAAAAAAAAAAAAAAAGTCTTGTGTAAGCTCCAGCAGGTTAGCAGCTTGTCAGAGTATCAGTTGAAACAGCAGGTTCCAAGTCATTAAATCTCAGCTTATGTTACACTCCAGAGATTTCTGAAGTAGCAGAATGGTGGGCATTACTGTGTAGGCAAAATAAGAAAGGCAGATGTTGAATTGACCTCTTCTCATTGAAATCTAGTCCACTATAATAACAGTTGCACTAAAGATGTCTCTAAAGGTCTATGGTGAACTCCATGGTAATAAAAATGAAAAGTGAATTCATGAAAATAATATCACCTGATTCACACTGCAAAACAACTGTAAATTTCTTGGTGGGAAAATGTTTTCGGGGGTCAATTAATAATGATCAAAATCACTCTCTGATCAATCCTAAAGAAAACAGAAAACAGAAGAAAGACATTGATATTCTAATCCAACATTATTTAAATTATCTGGAAAAGCTTAAGTGAGGGAGCTTCAATATTGAGAAAACTCAAGCAACATCAGAAACATGCAACTCTGCTGCAATTAGCGTAAGCATAATTAATGTAGTTTGAAACTTCTAGTGTCTGCAAGAATTAGAAAAGCCAAAACAGAAATGCAGTTTAATTTTTAATGGTTAGTATTATGTTATGCTTTTAGGGTTGACTGGGCATGCATTTAATGCTGACATTATAAAATAATTGGAACTTAAGAACAGGGACTGTCACTTCCAAATGAAATGGGAGGAAGAAAATGATGGATAAACAGGTCACATTAACAAATACTGGAGGAATTTATGTAGCTATAGTCTCATTCTACTACGGGCTACATGCTGAGAATTTCAGATGTTGAGAGCTCAGCAACAGCTCAGCAAATATGAAAGAGACCACTCAGATGAAGTGTTCACCTCTGCAGCAAAGCTACACGATGACATGCAATAAAAAGACATGGCATCAGCTCCCTCAGAACATAACTGTTAAGTTTGTTTGGATACAAACATCCACAGCTCTTCAACAAGCATCCAGAACTCTTCAACTCACTTTCCTTCTTCCTTTCAAAAAACTGAACAAACATCTACCTACTCAGTCCTTCTGTCTTTATTGTTGCTCACCAATTTTAAGAACTTGGTCACAATGAGAATTAACTGTATTTTTTCCTAAACTTAAGGAAAAAACTTATTTTCAAGAATTCTGTATATTTCCATCTTTATCTTATGTGGAATATAATATTTGTTTCAATTTTGTACCAATGACCTCAGCTGTGGCATTATACTTAAGCAACCTGGAACAGTTGGTTTTGGCAATATTGATCAGAACATCCAAGGATAATTAAGCTTTTGGGTTTATCACTTAAAGCAATTATTACTTTGTTAAGAGTCTAATGATTTACTAGTCCTTTTTGTCAACCTATCTTGTCTTCATCTGTGCTATCACTCCACCTAATCTAGCACAACAATCTAGCACATAAGTGTTGGAAATGTTTCCCCACCGATTAAACAATCAAAAGTCCTAAATTATTGAGGTAATTGAACCTGTGTGTAATTTTAATGTACTGAAGGCAGGAAGGCTTGGTGCTGTATACCCTCTTCTTTATACCATACAGGAGATTTAATTTCTGTAAGAAATAGGAGGAAAATTAATTGGCTTTTATGAATTTAGTGATAAGATGCAAACCAAGATATACTTATTCAAATAGTAGTGGGAGTACTTGCTCAGGGGCATTGTATCCTTCTAACACTGTCACTGATGTTTCACCCATCTTTCTGAGCTGGGTATTTTTAAGACACCTACCATCAGGGTTGTGCCATCTGGTACGTACCATCTGGCATTCCTGGTCTGCAGTGGTTGATGATCACTACCTTAATTAAACACATTTTGTTACCTCACAGGGATGTCAACAGTAATGGATAGTAGTGGCAGTGTAGATCACTTGCACATACAATGCACACACACTCCCTCATGAGATTTGCAAGGCATTTGGAGAGCTTATAAATTCAGGTGATGTGGTAGAAAGTAGCATATTAGGATCTCCACAGCACCCTTTTCTTCCAATTGTCCTGATCTTAGCTTTTCTTTTTCTATCACTTATCCTGCATCTCACAGTTGTTCTATAGCAATAATTTACAAATCCCACCAGGACTTTGTATATATTGCATATTCAAGCACATTCAAGCACTTCCGCAATGACTCCACACACTATTCACTGCAAAAAATTGGAACCCTTCAGCAAAATTTCAGCCAGTGCTGAAAAAGAAATATATTTTAGAGTCCTCAAACACAGAGTAACTGTAAAGTATTAACTATTTAAAAATGGGCTAGTTATTAAATGGAAAGGAAGATTACACGGTAAAAAAACACCCAAACCAATATTTTCTGAATTGTTTATAGAGTCCTTGAAAGATTTCTTTCTAGGATTTAATAAATTGACTTGAACAGATCATGTATTACCTATTTTAGAATATTCAGAACAAGTGACATCCTCTGTGTAGTGAAAAACCTGAAGGAAGAACCCCTTGTACAGCTGAAGTAATCCACTTGAGAGGAAGAGAGATGTATGTGGTGCTAAGAAAAAGATTAAAAGGCACTAGAAATCTACCCTAGTGAAAAGGAAGAAAAGAAACTAATGCAAGCCTTGGGGCCAGCTGTCTACAATACCTTATTCTAAAGCCAGACAATTTAAGAAGTCAGTCATCTTGTTGATCATCTCTGATCACCAATGATATGCTCCAAAATTAATACTGATTATGATGGTCTTCAAAAACAAACATAAGCACAGCATTTCTTACCAAGTTACTGTTGATCTTTCTTATTGCAAAAGCAGACAAAATTTTGATTAAAAGAATTTGTTTTTCAAATTTTTTGCGTGTCTTTCTTTGAATTCTTTTTCTTTTTTCTTAGCATGCCATGTTCTCTGATTGAAACACAATATGCAATGACTCACCAAACCACACTCAAAGGAGGAGTCCTATGTGGGATGAAAGAAATAAAAGAGCTGCACTCAACAGAGGGAAAAAAGAATCCACTGCAATGATAATTATGTGAAAGTCCATAAACCATTGTTCGAGATCTCTCTGTTAGCACTGCACAAATACCATTTGCATCTCATTTAATAATATTTCAAGGTTTAAACATTTCTGCCTTTTGCAGTTTTATTCTCTCTCACAATTTTCTTCCAAGTCTGCAGTCTTCCAAGTTTGCCCTGTGTGTATTTGCAGGTTAGAAGTACAACACACCTGCTGAAAACATAGCAGTCTGATCAAATACCTTGCCTAAAAAAATAAAATCTTAAAGCAGGATCATTGAAACAAACCCAAGAGAAACACTTAACACCAACCAAAACTGATGAAAGATATTCTTACTGGAATATAGAATGCAAGCATGCAAACAATCTCCTGGCCAAAATTAAAGTTGTGTTTGTAAACAAGCAAAGGTTTTTGTTGCATTTTCACAAAACTGGATGTGCAAGTTTTTGCCCTGGCTAGATATTTGTAAACCTCATCTGCCTAGCTCTTTGCTATTGCCATTTCAATTTTAGAGCTGGAAATGGTCACGTGATTTCCAATGCAACAACTGTCTGAAAAATCCACACTAACTTATGCCAAAAAAAAACCCAAACAACCAAAACCAAACCAAAACAGCAAATTCACAAAAACCCCCAACTTCAGTATTGCCCATGGGTTCACAGTAAGTTTAATGGTGGGAAAACAGATTCATTAAACCTTTTAAACTGCTCTGAATGCTCTGGACAGCTGCCTAATATATTAACTCTTTATCGAACCAAAATATGGACATTTGGACACACAAGCACAGGCACGTATTCTGATTATTTTCAGAGATTTCTTCTGTATATTTTTTTAAAGTTGGTTAAACTTCTTCAAACTAAAATTTGTTCTCACTTAAAGCTCTGACAGTTCGGAAACAGCAAATGATAACTCATGGTTAAAACTCATCTGCATGTGGGGAAATTGCTGGTTTATGAACCAAACTGGTGAAAGTAAGAATACAGCACTTAATATGCCATAACCATTAATTGTAGTGAGAAAAATGAACCTTTTTTTTGTATTATGACCACATTTAAAGTATTACTTAACATTTATATATTAAACATCTGTACATTATACCATGAACTGTGTACACACACACAGAGCCACTGTCATATGAAAATATGTAACTTTTCACAATAATCCAAGAAAGCAAGGTACAGTCAGTCTCCCAAAATAGTCTCCTTTGTCGTCATACCAATGCTGTTAATTTTCTTGTATGCATCATACCACCAGTGTAACAGCACAACTAATAAAAAAAGATAAATTCTAGGTTAGCCCTGAGGCTGTTCTCTGTTCATAAGCTTTTCTGCTGCCCCCCTCACCTAATTTTTCTTTCCAGGGACCACTTCCAGGCAGACTACTAGTATCTTACTTAGCTAAACCCCTCAACCTAATCTTCCCCAACTAGCAGCCTCCCCTGAAAGCTCTAGAGCTCTTTCTGAAGCCCTGCAATTTTTAATGAACTGCCTCCTGCAGCCAGAAGGGCCAAACTGACCAAAATGCTCTACTCCTACTTAAAGACTGCACACAGATTCATGGATGAACACAGAGCCACAGACTACGGCTCTTTCTGAAATTACTATGATGAAAGTAATCTCAAGGAATGTTGAATTATTAATGTATGGCTAACCTTTTAGCTTGCCTTTTCAGTTTTTACTTTGATCTAAGCATATTTCTTTCATTAAAGAACAACTAACCCATTTCAATTTGTCCTCTTAATTTCTCAGTTTGTTCACTGTGGTCTGAATAAACCTAACACATCTAATCAGATGATGTGAGAGTTAGCACAATTTCCATAATATTCACTTGTTTTTTTAAATGCCTGTGATATCGTGGGATCAACTCTTCAGTGTTCCCATCTTTTCTTTCTGATCTTGTCCTTTACTATTTCTCCAAAGTAGAAGTTTTTTTCTTGTTTTAGGTGGAGTTGAAATTGGTGTGATTCTTTCTGGCTCCCAGATCGAAAAGCCTTCACCTCACACAGAGCAATCTAACCCATCAAGGCTCTGCTGCACACAGAAGCTTTATCAACTGATGTTAACAAAGTTCTCAGAATAGTATGATTTAGCTGGCTATTGATGCCAAGCAAACACAGACAGCATAAATGATTTTATTTATCTCAGACTATATCTTTAATATTTGATGTACTGATTGAACATATAAGCAATAAAGCCTGGGGAGACAGGGGGAAGGTAGGAGATACAGTGAAAATTAAAAGACAGGCAGACAAATGAGAAGGCTGTGATGAATAGCACTTCTGATTTCTTATTTATATATTGCACACATACAGGTCTAACCATAGGTCAAGGTCCCCAGATCAGACTTATTAGTGGAACTAAACACCCTTTTGATCTCCAGGCAGCTGCAGTTGCAGCTGACCCTGCAGCATCCCCCCCTGTTGCGTACAGCAAACAGAGCCACCTCCCCACACACAGCACACGTGGAGCTCTGTTACCTGCTGTATCACACTTGTTACCCACAAAGACACCCACTATTTCGATGTCTCTATGCCAATCTTTGAAAACCAGATGAATTCTTCTCCCAAAGGAAATTGCAGGATATTTCCCAGTAACATCAGTACCGCCAACATCAAGTAGCTTAGCAAGGCAGACCTTTCTACCACTGCCCCCTGACGTTTGTACTATTAGCTGCCATTCCTCAAGACAGAAAAGTAACTACTAAACACTAGCAGTGAGGAAGAAACTCTTCCCTCCCCTTGGAATGCTCTTGGCCAGTTAAGAGTGCTGATAAAACTCTTTACAAACCTCCTCATATCCAAAGCAAGTCTGTACTCTTTCACGGCATTCACCAAAGTACATCTATTTACACCATTTGGCATGAAAGACATATTTTGAGAAAAAGCAGAAATACAGAGGAAACTATTTCATAATGAGAAGAGTTTTATTGTGTATTTGATTTTATAATTGATAATAAAGGTATCCAGATAAATCTCTGAAAAAAACCTTGTTATTATTTTTATGCATCTATGAAAAAAATAATTATTGGTGGGATTCTCTTCACCATTTGTACCAGCCACAGAGACAGTCAGCTTGCTATACTTTGTATTAATTGATTGGCTTTGTCATTTCAGATGGAGACAAAGCATCAACCCTAACATGTTTCTTTAAACCATTGTCATGATACAGAATAGAAATATCTACATTATTGAGAACTGTATGAGGAAACGTTTGTTACATATGACAAACTCATAGTGCTGTTTTAACAATGTAAGAGTGAGTTTCCCCAGAAAATTAGTGTCTTTTAGTGTTCAAATGACTACCAACCATTTATAAAACAGATGTACACTTACTTCCATTTTAGATAAGTAGTAGTTCTACAGCAATTTTGAGAGATTAACAGCGATTAATACTAATTTTGCCTTTAATTCTTTTAGATAAGAAAGCAAAACCTCATACCTAGGGACTTCGTTTCACTGGAATCAATTATCTGCACAGAAGCACACTAGAATATTGATTTTTCTTCTTTTATAAAAAAAAGTATAGTTAATTGTTCAGAATGACTTGCAAAACAGAGAGCACACTATATTAATAGTGATTATGAAGCTATCTATGCACCATGTGATTTAACAAGAATACTTACTATTAGCATAATGAAAGCTGCAATTAGGAATCATCACACAGTTGTAGTATCTCATTCCATCTTTACTTCCATTTCTTCAATTTATTTTTTCTAGTTACACTTGAGAATGAACATTAGAAAAGACAAGCCAGGAAGAGAAGGAAATGAACCTAAGGTTAACAAGAGTGATTTATTTCAAGAACAGAAAAGTGGTGATTGACACAAAGGAAGATATATTGCTTTACTTTATCTTGTAACAGAAGATCGGTGAAAAGGGAGGAGATTTCTGAAGGGGGAACAGCCTACATTGTCACAGACTTCTTCTAGAACAAACCAGTGGTGACATAGTAGCAAATTAAGAAAATTTAAATGCTGTGGCTTTCAACAAAATTACTAAAGAAATAGAATTCATTCCCCACTTGAAAGAGAAATTCCAGCAGTTCTGCAGCTGTGTTCTACAAGTCACATTTTGGCCCAGTCATTCACAGTCAGGACAGGCAGTATATGCCCAGTTACAGTTTCACCCTCTTCCGAGGGTGAAAATTTTTAGTAATGCAGGTATTTAGATTATTTGATCAGAATCAAAATGCAACACCCATGCAAGACTGGCTGGATATCTCAATATTTCTTGCATCATAGTCAGCCAGAAAAACACTATTTAACTACTCTCTAGTGACAGCCTGTTTCTCTACTGAACAAAAACAATAGTGTAGCATCCCCTGTTTACTTTTCACTAAAAATATAAAGAAAACACTATTTTAGAGGACAAAGTATTTCAGTTCCATGTATGTTTAATGACAACCGTGAAGTATGGATCAGTAAAATATAGTAACTGTCCATCAAAAGTATGAAGATAAACCTAAAAGCTGTGCAGTGAAGCATGGAAAGACCTATCTTTTGTTCTTGAATGTCACAGAGAAAAATAAGTACTTCAAAATAGTAGAAAAAATGGTTGAAGTTATGTAAGAGATGGACAAAACCAAAATTGAATTGTCTTATTTCTACTACGTGGAGGAGATAAAAAGATTCATTTAGGATTAGCCACATATGGGTATATCACATATTGGAAGGTGGTGCATAAACAAAGATTAACAGAGATAAGAAAAAAGGCAGCTGGCTTCAAAATACACCCACAATGAGTTTTTACGAAGTAGCACTGCAGTAACACTACAAACAGTTCCATTTCAAATGGATCATGGGAGGGATTAGTAAATAAAAGCTTGTCTTTGACTTTCTCTGTTTCTTAAGAGTTGATTAAAGCCAAAAAACATACAAACAAGTGCCAAAACCCCCACACCAAACCTTGTCAAATAATATGTTTATTATCAAGGAACCACTTACCACTTCTCTGCTGAGGTGTACTAGGGTAGAGATAAGGGACATAAACCATGAATCAACACATTTTTTGTTCATAAAACAGAATTAAAAGCATGGCTTATTCAAAGCTTGTGGGAGGGAAAAAGAGCTGAGTTTACACTAAACTAAGTTGTTACTGAAATGCCCCACATTCTCCAAATCTAAACAATTAATATAAAGTCCCACTCAACCAACTTTCTAGTCCTGGACAAACTGAACATAAGGCTATAACCATAACTTCAATTCAGTGAATTTAGCAGTAAAGGGCATTACATGCTATAAAGTACATTGTCCTCAATGCTGCAAAACAGAGCTGGTGGACTCTGATGTCTGGTTTTCCTGATGTCTGCTGGCCACCTGTCATCCAAATGCTGTCAGTGACAGAGGAGAACTATTTGTTCTTTTTCCTAATAGTTTTTTTTTTCCCGAACTTTATTCTGTGGTGATAAAAATATGACAGAGCTCTGAAGCATTAACTGCATTTCATTATGGCTTTTAAACTCTTCAGAGCAGGTATTTTCAGCTGTTGAGGCAGCAGCCACATTACCTGCTAAAATACTAATAGTAACTGCCATATTTTATCATGATTTTAGGTAGGCATAAAAGAACAGCAAGGAACTCAGGAAGAAAACAACAAAAAGTTTAAACATATAAATTAATTGTTGCATCTTTTCATAAAGTACGTTTACCTAATACAGTGACTCTCATTCCTCTACTGGGTATTTGAACAATGGCATTTGAAGAACTAGTTAAGTGTCAGTCATGAATCGTAAATCAATTATATCTGACCCAGACATCGACATCTTGTGAGGGGTTAGAGAGCAAAAGAGAAACTCTACTGTCCTTTGGGGGCATCAAAAGCTAGAGATGTAATGGGTTTAGAAAGGTACACCAGAAAAACAGCATGCAATCTACTTCTTTTAATACACAATACCTCTGTTGTTTTTCTACTCTGTCCATTCTGAAGATACACATGATGACATTGTTGTTTTGATATTTTTGCTACTCTTTATATGAAATCAAACAGATCAGTTAAATAATACCTTCTAAGAGAGAGAACCACCAAGAGAATTAAAAAAAAAAACAACCCACACCCCACTTAAATGTCTTTACTTCGTTGGGAATTGTTTGTAGTGTAAAAGTAGTCTAACAGTTCACTATATACAATCTTCAGTTCTTCTCCCTCAGCTCCAAACGGTTTCCCAGACAAATGCTTTATACCTCCTAAAAAATCTGCCTCTAGAAAATGGGACAATTTTAACTGAAAAAGGAAACAATGATGAAAATATTTTAAAAATATAATAAGAGAGTTTCCATGGTAATTCTGTTCGTGACAGCAATGAAATTTCACCTGTGTGTTTTGATTTTTATATTATCTCCTTTCTATGTTTACTTGCCATGAATAATCTTGCTCTTTTAATGAATATTCATGAAGTGTGGGGGACTGCAGTTGTAATGAAGCCAGTTGGCATTTGCCATTTACTTTTAGAAGGTAGTATCAGTGAAAACCACAGTAACATTGAGCCTTGCATTTTGTTGTTACCAGCGGGCAGATGAGGAAGGTAGGTACCCTTAGGTAAGGGTATAAGACAGGGATTGATGATTGAATTCCTCTTGTATGACCTTTCTACACTTTGGTAGCCACTCAGCTTGTGGACAAGAACGGCAGTCCAATAAATTTTAAATTAACATTAGGAATTATTTGCGAAAGATTTTTAGAATTACTTTACCTCAGTATTCCCCTTCTCCACCCTAAGTGGTGGATAAATGCAGTGGAAAAGATGTGTTTACAATATTTTTTTAGCAGTTTTGCATCTCCACAGGGAGACAATCTGCTTGAACAAACGAGACAACCAACTATGTGCAACTTCAACAAACTGCTCACAGGCAAACAGTGAGAGCTACAGTAATATTTGCACATGTTCCAAACTTTCAAACAGCTGAGATATCCTGAGTTGCACAGGTTTATGCTCCTAACTGGTTAGTAGATGACTTTTTACACCATGGATAGCATTTTCAACTCTTAGGTTGCAGTGCTATGGTGAGATATGAAGTATTCAGGAGAATGCAAACAACTGAAATTGCCCAGCTATACTTTATTTCTTATAATATATATTTACTTTAATGTAAAATGGGGAGAGAGAAAGATCTACAAGGTCTTATTTTATCCCATGCTTTTTAATTTTACCAAATTCCATCCCCACACACCTCTAAAAAAAAAAAATGTTCTTAAACTTTGCTGTACCATACATGCAGCAACAAAAATCATGGACCTAAACAATTTATGAATAAGAACTACCAGTATCTAAATATAAATCAAATAGCCCTTTTCTACATTGCTCATTTTACTCTGCCCTAAACAAATTTAAAAGTTGATTTCTTTTCTTTACAGTCCTCAACAGGCTTGGGCTGTTTGATCACCATAATTTAGGAGAGATTGAATGAGACATCCTAATGAGGAATTCTGCAATGGCTGCTTGCCAAGGAATCAATCAAGTGATCTCTTTCAAAGTCTATCACTAACCTCATTAAACTAGTGAGAAATGAAGCTGTGAGTTTCTCAACTTCATTCCCTACAGGCTTCTGACACACTGAAGGGCTGCCAGGGAGGGACACTGACTGCATCCCCCAGAGCAGACTGGCCACTGGCTCGGGGAAGAGATACTATGGATCTAATAAGGTCACGGAGACAAAAATGGCTATAGAGGTGATGCCCCTTTAAAGACTTACTTTATTTGCATGTAGTTTGGTATGTAAAAACTGAGTGAACTTAGGACAATGTCAGCTTCACCCTTGTGGCTCCCAGTCTTTTATCTGGCTGCTGGTTATTACCATGGTGATTCATCCTAATGAGTAGCAAACGACTGTTAGTAGGTGCTCTGAATCAGTACAGCAAGAAGCAAACAGACTGGCAGGAGCCTTTGTTTAAAGCACAGGTGCTCTGAAGATAAGAAAGCCCAAAGGAAGTGATAAGAAAGTGATGCATGTGGTGCCTTGCACTTGTGTTCTGTTCACCTGGCTGCTGCAAGCAGACATATATAATGCTTCCTACTACCTCACCCATATTTGGTACCATTCTCTGATCGGCTCCTATTCTGTCCCACTTGATCACACGGATATGACTTCTCTTTAAAATGTCACACGTGGTGCCACACTTCCAAGAGGAATAAGAGATTTTATTTTCTAATAATAGCATTAAACTTCCAAATTACAGAAGGAATTGTCAAACCATTGGCATATACAAGAACAATCCCAAAGACCACCTTTCCTGAACTGTATAGCACCACAAGTCTGCTAAAATTCCTGCAGCTCTCCAAACTGAAAGATTTTTCAATACATATGTTATAAAATATTTGTCCGCTCACCAGCTCTTAATCTTCTGGAAAAGTTCCCTAACCTCTAGAGTCTTAATAAATTCAGAATTCGTGGGACTTGATTAAAGACTGTCTAGCATGAAAAAGGTGGGGTTTTTTTGTGATTGTAATGTTCATGCAATATGACATTCACTCACAAGCTGAGGTCCAGTCCAAGACCAAAGCTCTGCTTAAAATATACTCAATCCCACAGGGCTCTCCTTGCATAAATCACCATGTTCTCCACATCTTGCAGCACTAAATAATGACTGAACAATGTTATCAAGAGTGAGAATTAGACATCAATTCACTTAATGGAAGCATCTAAACATCAGTCAGAGAAATATTACCATATTACCAACCTATGGCATATACAATATATCATGAATCATATTTAAGATTTGAAGGTTTCAAGTATACACTCCCTGAGCAACAAATTCTTGACACACTTCCCAATGTTCTGAATATAAATATAGGCAAGATAATAAGAATCTGCACACTTAACTGTGCTGTTATCCTGAGAAGAATATGTTACATTCAGTATGTTTCAGAGAAGCACTCTTACAAAAAAAGTTTGATCTTTCAATAGGAATACTTCCTACTTAGGAGAACTATTGTTTTTAATTAGTCTGGAAAACAGGCATTTCTTTAAGGTACATTTAGAAAAACCACATCTCACCATAAAGAAACACTACATGAGATTCATCAGTGTTAATCCCACACAATGAAATTAAGCAAATTAAAGTATAATCTGACAGATTCATATTTTGCTGTACATTTGGTTTAACTAAACCCAGGCAGCAGTTCTGACCATTCCAGTTATGATACAATATTTCACAAGTGAGGGATGTAGGTGTAAGTCAGTCCCAAAACTCTTCCTATACTGATAGAAGAGATATGGCTTTAGGAGCAGGTGAGAATTTCATTTCCTCAGCACATGTACTCCAGGAAACCTCCATGAGAACAACTACTATTTAAGGCTCAGTCTTAAGCATTAAAAATGGGGATGTGTGGGGATGTGTGTTATAGTCTCTTTCTTATCAGTTATTCAGTAATAATCAGCATACTTAGTTTTCTGGTTCAAAATCAACCTCATGGGACAACTCTGCATTATTTTTAATTAGTTCAGCAGTATGACTTTAAAAATCTCTTTCTCTTTTAAATAAAGTAACTCTTTTAACCTAGAAGTAACAGTACAAAAATATTCTATACATAATTGCAGTTGCAGGAATTTGGATTCAGAAATCTTTACCATAGCTGAGGTAGAGGATGATAGGCTGTGTTCTACCTCCCAGTGAAGCTAAAAACAGAACTCTCACAGATTTCACAGTGTAGATTCCTCTGTCCTTACCGGCATTACAGTTGAAAAAAGAGAGGCAAGGTTCAAGAAAAGCAACTGCAGAAATATTTACATTAAAACTGGGAGCCCAGCTCCCAAATTATCCTGAAATCTCTACAGAAGTTTCCTTTAACATTGAAGGTGCTCATACTAGACAGAAACATCAGTTTTTCATTGTACAGGCCTCCAAAGATTTGAATACCTAAATGTAACTTAGTTTCAGTAGCATTGCTCAGCAGCTTTTCACATACGAAAAGCAAAGCTTTTCAAGCCTTGCTTGAATTAATTTTCATAAGCTGTTCCTAGTTTGCATTCATTTTCATAATGCTGTTCCAAGGGATATGAAAGGATTAGACATGATTAGAAGCATTTCTAAAAATGTTAAATTCCTGGGTTTGGCCTTCAATTTTTTGTTGTACCACCACTAGGTATGTATCACTATTTGGGGAACAATTTCAACAGCATGAAAGATTCCTCACCTTCTCACTTGCTCCTTTTTCTCTATCCCATCATGATGGTTCAGGTACCCTCAAGAACCACATACTAGGCAGATGAATATCTTCAGTCAAAACTGAAAAATGAACCTGGACTTCTCATATCAAAATTAGTTGCCATAATATCATAGTTACCACTCCAAGAAAGGAAAACTTGGTTTCCCCAGGACAAAGTTCAGGTTCTCTATCAATCCCCACACAGTGAAAAGCGAAGTTTAACCCGTACCAACAAGACTTGAACATTTAGAAAGTGAGGGCTGCTGCTGGTGTGAGGACAACATGACTTCAATCCACCATTGATATTCAAATTTATTTTCTCTGGAAACCAGAATGCAGGTGTAAGAGGAGAGGAGATGAAGACCAGTGAACAGGTGAGAATCTAGTGTTACAGATTGCATTAGAACTTGGAATGCCATCAGGAGCTGGGAGCCTCAGAAGCCACGAAGCACTGTGAAGTTTCCCAGTCTAAGCAGTGTCTCCCACCAGCTCTCAGACAGAAGTCTACCATGATCTGGTGCCCCACTGAAAGACATTAGCTCACCTCACCTGTTCAAGTACCTGATGTGCTTCTCACTATACCTAAAAGCACTTTTTTACAACACCCCACATCCCAGTGTCTGTCTTTTTTAGGAATAAGTCTCAACAGAAGCAAGAAAGGCTGAAGGAGAGATCACAGAATGACACAAAAGTGGTGTGATTATACCAGAGAGCACACCAAGCAATGATCTCTCCTACTGAACTACTACCACTGCCAAGCTTTTGGTAAGCACTAAGGCAGAGACAATCTCTAACACAGGACAGACCTTCCTAGTAGTGTATAAAAGTGGCTAGCAAGTCACAGGAAAATTCAACTAAATATGTGACAGGTTTTCCAATGAACAAGTCCTGTCCAATTTAAATATTACATTTCTACTCCTGCTGTACTTGTGTTCTTTCAAAATAGTTAATTTGTCCTAAATGCTTACAGATACAGAGGATATTTTGTAAGATTTCAGATTATTTCCTGTCCAACATAAGCTTTATTTCCTAAAATAAGCACAACTAGAGAAACAGGTGGTTTAGAAAACAAATCAGAGCCAGTGCAATTACAGCAAGACTTGACTTGCCTTCACAATGTAGCCTGGCTGTCTGCAAATCAGATTCTAATTTAAATCCTAGTGGGAAACTCAGAATTAGAATGCTTATCACTAACATGGTGTTCCTGTGTGTTATTTCACTTGGATTTGGACATGCAGCATTAGAATATAACCGGGTGAAAGAATACAAATATCGTACCTACCTTTGTTTTACTTTTGCAGATTCTTGCACATGCTTAACTTTACTTATGCAAATATACTGAAATAAAAAGGGACTACAACTGTGATTAAGGTTAAGCAGATGCTAATGTGATTTACAAAACTGGAGCCCTGAAAATCAAATGGTTTCAAATTGAAAGGGGTAAACCCAGTCATCTCTGATTTCTCTCTCCTCCCCTGATTTTTTCAACTTTTTTTCACTTTCACAATCTTTTGTAACAGCCTCCATGCTGCATGCCAGCACTGCAGCCTTTTACGTTATTTTCTTTTTGCAGGCCTACTGATTAAAATACGGGTTGAACTTAATATTACATGTTAGGAATCACAGTTGAATGTGTTTCATTTCTGTAATGGTGAAAACAGCTGTTACACATGGATAACTGTGTGTATGTCTGAGCAGTCATATCTTCATTTCACAAGGAATATACAACCCTGGGCAAGACAGCTATGCATCACCTTTATGAACAACTGCAAAAAGAAGTGAAGCACCTTGTGGCCTCTCAGTGCCCTGCTCCCAGAACGTGCCTCATCAGAAGTCTGTAGCTAGTACTGTTACCAGCTTCAGTGGTCAGGCTGGGCAAGCAGCCTGTTCTCAACATCTTATCCTTCGCCCTGTACAAGCCACCAGTCCCACCAGCAGCCAATGACCCCTCATCAGCAATACCAAGCACAGGCAAACCATTTCGAGATAAACTCTTCTCCAACTTGATGACCCTGCCACCTGAACCTTAATAAAAACCCAGCTCTAATCACTTATGTGTAGTTCAGTGATATTTTTTCACCGCAGCCTAAAAAGTTGTTTTCAAGTAGCACATGCCACCTTCAGGTCTTAGATTAGTGTAATAGCCCCTTTCTGAATTCTCACCTTATTCTAGCTCATTTTTATCTGCAGGTCAACATTCATATATTAAATCTATTCCAGACACTCTTTCTTAGCCTGGCAGCACCTTTTGAATCTATGGCTTACTCTGAATTATATCCATATCCCATGCAGTACCTTGCACTGCTTTACACCAGCACTTCCTTACCTCACTTCATCTGTCAGCACCTTGCATGAATTAAAAGATGCATATGAGCATTTTAAGATCTGCTGATGCAGCCTCAACCTTTCCACTAAAATTAGCACTTTTTGACCCACCACCTAGAAGTCATATAGAAAATTAATAAACTTATCTAAATTATTTTCTAACTTAAAAGAACTGTGTTTTATCATGGGGGGATAGGGGAAATTAAACTCTCTTTTACTTTTATTTGAGAGGCAGCATCCTACAGAACACTGACATATTGCTCTGCCACTTTCAAACAGGAACATCATTTCAACCTGCTCCATTCTGCTGCTTTTCTTGAAATCAAATAAAATTATTCCAGTAAGAGAGGGAGCATATGCTGTCACAGCGCATCTGAAAATAGTGTGTGCATCGGCCAGCACTGTGACAGCTGAAATGCAGTAGAGGTGTTTCTTTTGAAGACATTTGCCAAGGAACAAGTCTTAAAGCCTCTCCTTGATTTCCTGAAAGAAAATTGCATCAGCAGGCATACTGCTCCTGAAGTTTGCAGTCACAGGCTGGCCTGACTTTTGGAACTATCCAATACTTTACCATAGTTCTGAGTGCAAGTGCCTATGCTTATTAATTGTAGTCAGTCCTGGAAATGCACAGGATGAATTTTCTTGCCAGTAATTCCCCTTCTTCTCCTCCAGTATCCTTGGGGTATCGATGTGTACATTGATATGTATTGTCACTACTTGCTCAGTTTGAGGGTGGCCCCTCTTGTTCCCATACCAAACTCTAATTCTCTATATATTTGAAGAAGCGGGACAAGCTGAGCCTCTAGTAACCAAAACATGTTTAATAATGATGTGGTTTCATCCTGGTTCAATTCTAATATAAAAAATATCCTACATTTGGACTTTATAGATTAGGCAAGAATCTTACAGATTTACATGACTCCATGGCTATTAGTGAAGTTTTGTACTATGCATCTTAGAATCTGCCACTTTGGATGGTTATAAAATGCATATATTATAATTTTTTAAAATGCTGAGTATACATTTCACCCAAAATATAAATTCACTATCATATCTGGTATGAAAATATGTAGATAGCTGCAGAATAAACAAAACATAAAATGAAACCTGAATTAAAGTAAAACTCTCTTGTGGACTAATACATATCTTTTTATTATGATAGGAGAAAAAAAGGTTGACATGATGGTGTTTTAAAATCAGAAACACTGACACTGCATTATAAATTATTCTCTCTCTCTTTGTACTTTATATTCATATAGTCTTAAGCGTTTGTGATTTCTCACCTCCAGGTATCCTTAAGTATGCTTGAGAACCAGAATAAATGCAAACTCAGAAGCCTTCTTGAACTGTAAGATGAAGGCCACTATGAATTTACTAGAAAATTCCATTAAATTCCTCATGCACATTATCTACTGTCATTTCAGCACATTTATGATAAGAATGTGGAACTGCCTGCTTTGAGTAACTCTTCTACCTGCTATCTACTGGCTTGCCTGTCTCTGTTAATAGTGCTTTGGATTTCAGAAGATAATACAGTCTGGAATGAAACTATCTCAGGTTTAAAAAAATTATTCTCAGACATTAATTTTAAATATGAAGTAGAAATAGCTGTGTTTAGCTAAAAATGATTAATGGGATTGGATTTAATGTGCCAATTTAACATATTACAGTGATTTTATAAGCTGTGAATCTTCTTTCCAGAACACCTTGTTTCTATTTCATGATAAAAACATTCCCTCTTTCATTTATCTGGATGTGAACAGTATGTGAAGATAAATTACATGCCACAAGTTTCCACATACCATCACACCCCTCACCTTCTGATACAGAAAGCTCTCTTAGAACTAAATTAACAGAAAGAGCTTAACATGTTAATAAAATAAGGCAGGAACTTGGTTTTATGGGATTATGCTGAGTAGCATAATGAACCAGAGGATCCCAAGTATTTTGTCATGCATTTCATACTCAACAAGATAACCAAACAATCGTTTTCAAAAAAGGAAATCTACTGTTTTTTATTTAGAGTAACCATTTTAAAGCACTTACTTGATTTAGAGTCACAAAACCCTAATAAAACCAGTATGGTTTAACATGAGTTAAACATAATAACCTCTGATTTCAGAGGTTATTATGAACTAAGGGATGTAGATAAGTATCCAGTGGGATCTTCTAAATATCAAACTGTCTGTGTCTTATACCTGTTAATATTTTGTGTCCATGTAGGGCAGGAAAGGAGGGAAAAAGATTAGTAGGTCAGTTATATCTCAAAAATGTCACCCTATCTCAGCATAATTATATTAGCTAAAATAAAAGAATACAACTTGAATGCAGCAATATATTTGACACTAAAATAGAAAAGTAAATTAATCCCTGCAATTAATTACACGCAATCTAGATGTGTGCAAAGGATCAGGATATATGACATGATACAGGTATCTTATCACATCACACACCGTTAGTCCTTTGACTTTATTCCCTAACATGAATCTTTTTCAGGGTAAAGTAAATGTAATCCTGAAGACACTGGAAAATAACAGCTGCAGGTTACACAGGCAACACTCAAACTATACACTCAAGCGTTGTATTTTAAAATCTAAAATAACTCAGTCAACCTGATTAGACTATGCTCCATCATGTGCATAAACCCAGAACATCTAACAGATATTTTTGAGTTAAAAATGCTGTCTCTAATGATTTGACACCGATGTTTCATAAGGCTTCTTGGCTGCCAACAATCACATCCATCTGTTGTGTTGGCAGCATGCTCAATCACAAGGTGTGCTGGATTTCTTCATTTTAGGCACCATTGCCAGAGAAGTACAAAAACCTTTGAACTGAGTGCGAATGAATTCAGAAAGTACCAGTTAAAAGCTATCTGAATGGGACAACAAACTTCGGGAAGAAGATAAAAAACAGAGGAAAGAATTTAATAAATCTAACAATGGTCATATCATTGCTTGAAGTGGGCAAACATTGAAAAGAGTCAATACTATCCAACAGTCATGCTAAATGATACTTCCCAAGAGACACATATTGGAAATAACAGCACTATCTTCTATTTCTTCCACAGAGCTTAAAGACCACTTCTTGACTTCTCTCTCATACATGTGCATATATAACTATACATACATATAATATCAATACACATGTGTGTACTGAACATATACATATGTATAGCATATATATATATTATAGACAAATATATAATTACAAGATGTGCATAAAATATATATACACAGATAAATTTTACTGACAAGCCCTCTGTGGTTCATTAGAACTACAAGAAGCAAAATTTACTTGCTATAAAGTCTTCGGTTTATTCCCAGGGGAGGGAGGGAGGTAGTCACTCAATGCTTCTACATAGCAAAACACATTTTACTGCACAGTTAAGAGGGAAAAAAGCCACACAAAACAGTGTGGTTAATCCATTAAGAGAAGTTCTGTATGTTCTAGAAAAACTCTGCAGCTTCAAACTTTCTTCCTTTTTGAAGGAGAATTAGGAAGAGGTCTTCACTTGGGCAACAGTTTTTCCAGCCATCATTTCCATGCTAGCCACCAGTATATTGTTTCAGAAGTATTTAAGCAGGGAAATCTCACTGGAATTTCTAGTTGGGTTTTTTTTCTCTGCAACTATCAAGAGATCCTTAAATCAATTTATCAGCTATAAAACCTGGTATCAGCACACAAAGTAACTTTCAGATGAATGCATTTCCCTTTATTCCACTACACAAATTCAGCCCTGTTACTCCTCAAGTTCCTAAATTTTAGTTTCCTTTTTATTTCTTCCTCTGCACAGTCTGACCAAAAACGACTAAATTCATAGGAACAAAGCTTAGTATTTTAACATTCACTTCCAGATACTTGGGTTTTGCTTTCCTAGAACTGCGGTGACTATGCATATCAGGAGAGCAGAGGAGCAGTTTAGAACCCCTGCATTTGGTTCAGCTGTCGCCAAGAGCTGAGCCCTGTGGGAAGAATCCTGCTCTGTTGGCAGCATTTCTCTCTAAGTTGTTTGGCCACGGGCTGCATCGAGGAGCATCCTCACTGCCAGCCAGTTACAGTCTCTAGTGAGAATTGATCTGATTTTGGCAAGAATGGGCTTTACACCTTTGCCAAATGTGACCAGAATAGATGAAGACAGTCAGGTCCCTACACAGTCAGTGCCTGAAGTGCCACTCAATAGTACATAACTGCAAACAGAGCAGCAATGGGATATTCAGATACAAGCTTGTCAAGGAGTAGGAGGTTTTTCAGCAATCAAAAGTGCTTCATGATATTGTTTGATGAAACAACTACAACATATAGCATTAGATGTCACAAAGTGACAGCAAAATGTGAGAATGCTGATCAAACAAAAAAAAATAAAGGTCCGTACTAGAATGGAATATTTTAGCTGAAGTAGTGAAACAGTAATAACTATTTCATTTTTAATACTATTTTTGTAGGAGTGATTCTTTGAGGTTTCAATCAATAACTGCTACTTTGTAATTTCTACTTATTTGAGGAGTGTGCCACAGAATCTTCACACAAGAAGCTCAGTGTATGAAAGCCTCAGTTTACTCACCACAGAACAGCTCCATCTATAATTCTGCTGGCTTGTTGATCACCATCTTTGTGAACTTCAAATTATATGGCTCTCTTCTTAGTCTGGAGGAAGATAAAACAATTCACCTTTTGTAAACACATCTGTGAATTTTGCACACAAAAATACAAATACAGTCTGCAAGTACTTTAAGAAACAATATAGTGAATCAAAATTAAATTCAGAGCCTGACTCCATCACTTTGACTACTGAAGTAGTGTTTTCCAGCAACAAGATTGTTTTACAAATATTTTACATTAATGCCAGTATAAAATTATGTCAGTGTATGGCTGTACAGTAAGAATCTGTAACTCAGAAAACTTAACTATGTTCTTTTGTGGTGTGATAGGGAGCAATGAAGATTGATAGTAACTGAGTGACATTCAATTTCCTCAGATTTTAGACCTTTCACCTGTCACATGCAGGAACACCAAGTTCTTTTCATGTTTTATTTTCTTAAAAATTGTTTTTATTTCCTTAAATATGTAAGATTAATCTTCCACAAACATTTATATAAATTTTAATTATCAAGTTGAATTCATTTATCAGATTTTTATAATAATGAAAAATGGCAAATACATATATATAAAATACAATAATTTGTAAACTGAAATTTTTTTATTTTATTTTATTTTATTTTAGCTGCTTTCACTTGTGGGAGATGAGCCTATATCTGAATCACAGATTGGCAGTTATATCCAAAGAATCTCACGTGGAAAAACTGATAAACTTGAAACTGGTAGTTGAACAGCTCTAAGGAGGATAATGCTTTTGGCTTCAGATCTTAAAACAGTCAACATTACAGTACAGGTTAAAAGTATTATAATATGCACTAGCAGATTTTCAAGGCTTTCATCACAGAAATGGGAAAGAAAGCAGTCTTGTACGTCAGTCAGAGCATTACATCCCACAGTTTATTATTTGCCTGTGTAAAATTTTAGCCTAAATTAGCTAAACAGAATAAAATACCTTTATGACCTCTCCTGGAGTCTTCTACTGTTGACACAATATTTTGTATTTTAACAGTTAGAAAGTCAGCATTTACCATACAGAACAGACTTTTAAATACACTTACACTGAGACAAAAGATAAAATAACTTAAAGGCCTAGTTCTCTTCTGCATTATAAATCTGCTTAGCTCCATTGGCAATTCATCAATTGATAGTGATTGATCAGGTTCAAGATGATTTCAACTGTTCAGATGGGCAGACAATACAAGAGTCAGGAGTATGACATAATGTATGTCAGACAAATAAACCTACCAAAGTTTGGCATTTTTAAAAGACTCTCCTGAAGACAATCATAATGAAATACATCCAGTGCTTCTGAAGGGTCCAGATTTCTGCAACACTCATGCTAACTGCAAGCCTCTGTACTCTTTTTGTCTCAAGAATATAGATGCTGCCCACCACTCCAGCAAGCTAGTACAAGGTATGCCTAAGCAAAGACAGGCCAGAGCCAAAATGATAACTTCTTTGTTATTACATGAACATGAGTTCATTGAGAAGTAAAAATATCTCTTCCAGTTTTTCTTCCAATAGATCATTCAAAAGTCACCCGTATCATTATCAAACACATGAAGTCACATTCATCTGTAGTGACACTCGTGGAGCTCTTGATACAAGTTCTGGCTCTGAGAGAACGGCATAATTTTATATCCATATAAATCAGGGAAGTACTTCTCCCAGGGCTTTTCATACTATTCCTGCTACACCTCAGGCAAATTACATTCTTTTCAAGAGTAGTTCATAGAACAATTTTTCCAGAAAGCAATCAATAAAATCTCCCCTCATGCCCTTCCATCTCTTTCTGCTTTCCTGAGAAATAAAGCCACCAGCTGTGCTGGCATCTTTGATAGATGACTGGAGTGAATTTTTCTGGACATACTCCCTCTCTCTTAAGCATATAAGTTGCAAAACTGTTGTTCTGCTGACCTTACACCATTGAGGTGGGTTCAACCATTCAGTAATCCTGGAGACACACTGACTGATTTCAATCTTGCAATGAAAGGAAACCAGCCCAGCTGGAAACCTAAAAATGTATGACAAAAGTCACACTGACTGCTCAGAAAGAGCGAAAAAATTTCACCAAAGTTAAGCAGTGTTTTCTCTAAATGAATAATAAAAACTGCATTATTGCTACGCAACAAACAGAGATGCAACAAAGCCTCTTCAGGCTTTAGGAGACTATATATATTTTTCTTCCTGAATTTACTAATTATATTATATATTTTTAAAATACTCTATATTCCCATCAAATTATTAACCTATCAATTATTTTAAAATAAGGCATAGATACACGTGCAATAATTTCCTCAGGGGTATGTCATATTATATAATTCACCTATTTCTAATCATAAGCAGTAATAAAGACTTGTAATGACAAGTAGTATTTTATCACTGGTTATGGTTAACATACAATTTTGTGCTAAAGTAAGGATACATTTCATTTTTCTCCTACTCCTTAACATAAAATGGCAATGATCTTAATTTAACTTAGAAGTAAAACAAGAGCTAATTCAGCTACAAGGAAAGTAAGTCTAGTTATGTAAGCCTTGGGATGAAACTTCACTGCAAATGAAACATTTGAAATGAAAATCAGCCTGTTACACTTGCCTTTTTACTGGGCCTAGAAGCAATACAGTTACAGCTCATCCATTCAATCACTTCTGATTTCCAGAGCTTTTTTTCCAGAGGGATGTTTAAATGAGATACCTAAATGTATTTTATGCCAAACAGTCCAAGTATTAACAGAACTGACTTTGGGTCTTATACCTAAGAATAATTACAGAAATCATTTCATCTGTCATGTGAAGAACCCAGAATAAAATAAGCTGCCACAAAGCATTGTGTCATGTCACCATACACATGCACACACACACATTTTATACATGGAATATTGCAGTTGTTCGCTTTCCCTCCTACAGGGACACAGTCTAAGGTGGCAGCTTTCCTTGGGGAATATGCTATCATTAGATTTCCCATTAGGGCCTTTTCCGTGGAGAAAGGTTTTTCCTGTATCACAGGTTAAATCATGCTAATTTCAAACTAGAGGAAGTCACATCAAATTGATTTTTAGAAGCTGAAGAGAGATAAGGTGGATGGTGTGAGAGGAAGCAGCAATGAGCGTTTTCAAAATCGTGCTTGCATATTCTGTGTTTCAGAAGCCCTTGAGATTTGCACTGCTCTGTTTACCTCAGGTCTACTAATTCCCACTCTCATACCCACTGGCAGAACATCACCAACAGCACTAGATTTCTGTGTTCTAAGAAGAGTTATGGCTCCTTTTTGAACTTATGCAGCTTAATGTCACTGTTTCCTAGAATTAATCCAAAAGTATAAATATCAGACAGCTGTTATATCTTTGTGTCTGACAGACAGTAATTTCTCCAAACTGAACTGAGAAAGCATAACTAATACAAATAGTAATAAGGTATCTCTGACAACAGGAAGAGTCATCCTAAGAGTCCCATTTCACCTACAGGAAAATGAAAACCTCATTAGATATCAGAAGACCGTCTGAAGGAAGATTTGGGACCTTCATTCAAGAAAAGACAAAACTGGATTTAGGAAGTGTCAGATTCTGAGGTGTGAAGCAGTCAGGGATGCTGTCATCGCTGGGAAGATGCAGAGTGAGCTACTCCTGCTTGTCATGGATAGACTACTGTACATTCCAAGGAAAGCAAGTGGTGGGGGCAAGCAAGAGAAGAATGGGGGCCTTCTGAAAGTCTGCGAGATTTTTAGAATTTGCTGTCTCAGATAGGATGGCTATACTCATACAAAGAATTGAAAAAATCAGTCTTATTAAAGTATTTCTGCATAGTTTAAAATTACCCTCTTTTAACCTAGTTTATATAAATACATGCATTTGTGTGTAGATATACATATCGATTATACACTGGATCTCATCTTACAGCTTGAAAAGCTACTGTGTGAACTGTGTTCATCAGAAAACTGCAGGCTAGCTATTAGGCAACCATCTATTGCTGTTTAACTAATGAAGATTTATGCAAGCCAAAAAAGTTCAAAACCCACCTTCGTAATTCTTCAGGAAGAAAATACATAGCGTTTTTTTTTTTTTGTTGTTGTTGTTCTTGCTTTTAATAAAATTCAAAAGCTACAAATAGGAAAAATGACAAATTAAGGAAAAAAAAAAAAGAAGTGTAAAATTCGTCTTCCACCTACTAAAGCACACAATGTACCACCTTCCACAGTATCCAAGATGGGAAAAGGTTATTTCTCAAGCATCCAAACATATTTAACCATTAATCTCTCTCTCTACCTCTCCAAAACAATTCCCAAGTAATTACATTTTTTTCCATTTTTTTGAAAAGTCATTCCTCCCTTTCCTTAGGAAAGATGGAAAATTCATATTACCTATTACCACTAACGAGCATGCCTTGCTTTAGAGTTGGGATCATAGGTCTTCTTCTCCTGTTAGCTGTTAGTTTAACAACCCTACAGCCAAGAAAAAAATTTCACAAACTCTACAAACTCCACTACATTACACAGAGAAGTGGAAAACCATGAGAATTATGTTGGGTGAGAGCAATAGTCATGCATTTATATTCAGGACAACATGGTCCTGTGACTACAATGGGAATACTGATTAACATGTCAGGATGTATACTTGGTCCCAATAAACGAATCCCTGAGGAATTTCTGGAATTTCCAAGTTCACCAGTATATATATATATATATATATATACCTGAAGACTTTGCTTTAACTCCACAGGTAAATTTAATCTCCTCTAACATCAGGCAGGGATCAGGCAGCTTTCCTCCCCAGCTTGGAAGGTTCTCATCACAGTCAGTGGTGAGAACTTCCTCTGGGCAATGACACAGTCTGCTTGTGACAGGCACCTTAGACTGGTGGAGTAACACCTAAAGCAACTCAAAACCTCACAGGTTCTCCTAAGCACTTAGTTCTGACTAGATGTCACTGTAAATCAAAACTGTTCAAAATGTTCTCCAGACTCTCCTCTTCCAGTAGCAAACAATGATCAGTTTCTGGAGCATTACTTCAGGTGTTCACTGCCACCTATTTAAAGAAATTCAGCATCCTTGACGTTGAAGAAGTTAATAAAATAAAAACTAGAAAAATCCTTATTAGGACCTTTTAGAACTCTCGTTCTTCTGAGTTGGAATGAAAGTTCAAAACTGGATTGATAATTTCAGACAAAATGATTTGGACTGGTTTTAGCTCCTACTGTTACAGAGTATACAAAAGTCAGGTTATCTCAGAAATATTTGATTATTTTAACTTTTAAATGGGAAATCTCTCTCTGTTGAGAGTAGAAAATCTAACCACTTCTATATGTATGTTAAATTGCCATGCTTTTCAGTAAATTCCAATTGCAAAGATGCAATTAACTGAAATAGTTTTTCCCCCCCCAGGTAGATCAGTACTTTAAAAGCACGTTTCTACCAAGCTTCATTAATTGCTGTTTTGCAGCAGATGATCACATACTAACTGTTGTAGGACTTGCACAGGAGTGCAGATGATCACATACTAACTTGTAGGAGAATGTGTTTGTAACAGTTGTCCATTCACTTTCAATCTTATTTTCCCCAGTGTAATTTCATTGACTTTTCTCCATGAAAAGTTTTGCCCCATAAATGCTAGCTGTGATTATACTTGAATTCTACCTTAACTAGCAAACACAAAGCTAGGTAGCATCTAAAAAGGATTATTTTAATAAATAAAAGTCTAAAACAGTAGGTCAAAATCATCTTTCACTTATACTGAGATAAATCCTGAGCAGAGAGTAGGCTTCACTAGTCATGCCAGGTTTCTTTTTGTGTGAAGTATTTTTGTGACAGTAAAATTTTTCCCATATACCCACATTCCTCAGGATAAGCGGTTACTACAGCAGGCCATATCAAAGCTTTCACAGCTGAAAATATTAGGAAAGTGTCACAAACAAACCATTTGTAATGGATGAGTTGTCCCTATATGGCAAACATCCAGAAATAAGATATCCTTCTGTCAAAGGAGCTGAGTTCCCAGACATAACAGCAGTTATTGCTCAAATGCTGGAGACATGAGTTATTTAATGACTAATCATCAGATTATAACATAGGTTACACCACAAAAAGCTTTCCTTTTTCATGAAGTCACCCCAGGTTAGTCCCACTGGCAGAGATACTGCTATTTATTTTAAACTCAACCAAAACAACAATTTTCTGTTTCCCACACATTTTCATTCTCCAATATGTTGCAAAATTCTGAATTCAAATCATATTATTGCCTCATAGAATCATTTAAAAGAAAGCATAGGTTTGTAAGAGCTGATTAATAGACATTGAGGATTCCTGGCATCTTGGAGAAAACCACGATGAAATAGCAACCAAAAGAGACACACCACTCAGTGTATCTGTAGAAGTGAACTAACAAGACACTGAAAAGCTTACAGAATGGATTTTTGCAAAAACTGAAGGCAACTGTATTTTAGTTTAGTTACAGTTTACTCCATACAGTGAAAATTGGTACAGTTGACAAAACATGCCTGTTCCTCAAAATCCTTCAGCAATTTGAGATGTATTACTCCATATTCTTTTGATTTTTCTTTTTTACTATTCCTCAGAAAATTCAGATTTTAATAAAGGAAAAAGCATTTAAAGTTCCTATTTCAGCTATTATGCACTGCTTTCAAAAAGCTGCTTGCATATGCTAAGTGGAATACTAAAAATGGACCAGTACAATGTAAAGTTTGTTTAAAACTTTCTGAGAAATTATTTTCTGGTAGGGTTGAGAGAGCTATTAATTGTCAATTCAGTATTGCTTTTGATTTCCTTAGACTAGATTTAGCAATAGAACTGAATGAATCAAGGCACATGGGAAGATATCTGCAACATAAGCCTCCCAGGCTTTTATGTTTAGATCAAAGGGTATTGATTTACAATTCTGAGGAAGAAAACAGTGGTGAAGAAAGCCAGGCAGCTTTAAGTAAAGTGTTGAGATCACTGACAGATCTGATTTTAGCTACAAGTTCCATCAAATAAAAACAAGGCCAATGGCCTTGTCATAAACATGCCTTCCTTTCCCCAGCCTGGTTCTAACACTAGCAACTATGTTAATGCAAACAAAGTAAAATAAAGTTATGCAGAGGAAAAAAACAAACAACTTGTCCCAGGTCAATCACAGAATGAATGCAAGTGAGAAGCTGGAAGACCGCAAGAGAAACAGCAGTAAAAATTGGTGTAAAAAAAGACCAATCTCCCCTGTACAGAACAGTGTACACTGCTGCCTCAGCAATGAGGGAACACACATTCTTCCTTTTAAAGATGCAGTCCAGAGGCAGGGGGACAGCCAGTACTAAAAGCTCTGCAGATCACATCTATGCTTTGTTTTGATTTAGGGTGAGTAGTTATTTTTTTAATCTTCTAGTCATTTTTAGTGTTACCATTCCTAAGTGTCATTTTACCAACAAAGAGAAAAGCTTTCTGAAGAAAAGTGGAATTATTTTTCTTTTTTTGTGACTATCAATTTAATATCATTCACACAGGTGCAAAACCCTCCATTCTGTTAGTCAGCTGATGTTCTGATTTTCTTTTTTAAACCTCATTAAGGCAGCAACAAAGTCCATAATCCTAAATACATTAATACTAAACAAGAAGAAGCAAACAGTGCAGCAGCTGTTACATTTGCCCTGGGAGGTGGCAGAACACGGTGGAGACTGTAAAGCAGAACAGCAGGGGTAGGAGAAATTGATTGTTTAATAGCACGACAATACAGCTTTGTTTTCAGAAACGGCACTAAGACAATAAATAGAAATTGATTTAAATACACTCAGTGCAATCCCTAAACTTTAGCAAGAACTTCAGCAGAATAGTATTATTTCTTCAGAAATCTAAGACTGAATGGATATGGGGAGTACATATAACTAAACTTAGGAGCTCTTAGACAATGGTATTTCAGCTGGATGCTCACATAGTAGTATAGTTCTTCTTATTCCTACTAAATCCAAACAAAAAGCATTTTTTTCTTGTCATCACTGTCTGAAAAATAGCAGGCCTTTAATCAGAAAGTGGGTATACTGACTTTATTTTATGAAAATCAAGGCAAAAAAATATTAGCTTTCATCCATGAGAATATTTTTGGTAGACCATTAAATGTTAGTAAAATTTTTTTTTCTAAAATGACTAAAAGTAAAAAATGGATTAATGTCTTTGTTTATAATGAATTCGCATAACCACATTTTCATTCCTTGTCCTCAGTATTCATTTATTTGTCACTTGGGCTTTACGAAGAACCAAGTAATTGCTAATAATAAATTTAACCTGACCAAGCACAGACATCACCAGATTTTGTACCTTCTTACAGAAGGTTCTTTTCTTCTCAGTGGCATGGTTTTTTCAGGGAGATAGTCTCTTGAGCAAACCTGTTACCACGTACTTCACTGAACCTAATAGAAATAATAACACATAATTTCTCAAGCAACAATGCCCATCATCAGTTCAAAGCTCAGAGGACATGAAAGCATCTCGATAGCTAGCTAAGGGTGAGATACACCACTGTCCCAGAGAGCCCAAAAAACTGCTCTACAGAGAGCACATGTGCAGAGGGAGGATATCTGAATTCCCCCTTAAAACCCAGGGCAGAAGTGCTGCTTTAGTCATTTAGATCAATGACACAGTTACTGGATCACATCTCAGGGCCCCATATGGTCTCCCCAGACAGTTCTATCTGCACCACATTTTTTCCTATATATAAAAGCAGTCTTCCTCATCAAGCCATAGGATCTCTTGCCCCCTCTACATCCAGTGAGCATAAAGACTTTGTACCAACCTTCCATCTCAAGGTAAAATCACTCTGTACATATCCTGGGATAAGACATAAAAAAATACAGAGAGCAATCCTAAGACATAAAAATATCACAGAAAATATATTAAATGCATTGTAGGGTCCAAGGGTTTAAAATTGTATGGTTCCCTGTCCTATTTGAAACATTTCAGGACATTAAAAGAAAGCATGGTAGGTCATGGATAGGGCTCAGGAACCTCCAATTCCAATACCTCTTCTGTCACTGAATTTCCCTCAGAATGAATGCATAAGCTTAAACTGAGACCGTGAACATGTACACTAGCAAAAGAGGAAGGCATAAAAATAAGAGCAATGTACAGAGGAAAGGGATGTCAATAAACAAATCAAATTACTCTCACGATATTGCAGTGACAGCAACTATCCAACAATATTTAGCGCGTTGCTTTTTAAAAATTAATTACTGCGCTGTGAATTGTTAAATTATTTCATTTAATCATTTAGAGTTATCTGAACATCACCCTGCAGAACAGACTTCACAGTAAAGTAGAGGCCAGTCTGATTCATGTGTAGACATGGGAAATAGAATTAATACCCTTTGGCAGGCTGGAGGGAGTAGGCAGAAAAAGGAAAAAGTGTCAACAATAAAAAAGAGGATCTTTTTTGTTACAAACACAGTATCTTAGGTAAATATTAAGCAATTTTTTTCATTTATGTGCTATTTTTCCTAATATGAAAGATAATGGTCCTGAGTTAGGGGAAAAAAATTGCATTAACTGAATCAATTGTTTTTCTAAGCACTTGCATAGTGCAAGTGATGCAAAAAGAGCAAAAGTGGCATAGAAAGGGATTTTATCTTCATCCATCAATTCCAATGAATTTTACAGTCATTTTTGTAAATACAAGTACATTGACCAATTTTTTCATGGCACTGTTTCTCTCTAGAAGAATCAGAAATAAGAAATGTGAGGTGTTTCAGTAAATCCCATGACTGTCCACAGCAGGAAGCGAGAAATGGGATTGATCAATCAGAACCTGGTTTTAATTAGAGTCAGTTTTTAATCAGAACCTGTCATAGTGCATTGCACTTATTGCAACAAGTGTTAGGCAACTCTGCTATTAAAGCAGGTTTTGTTGCAATTTTATCATTTCAATATTATAGATTAATGATTATTCTTTTTGACAGTATTACAGACACATAAAATGACACTTCTGTTATCAAGTACAATCCATTTCACCTTGGAAAACAACCACTTTCCAGAAAGGGACAACTGAAGAGAAACTCGCTTTGACTACTGAGGGATGACTGAAGCTCACAGAGGTGAACAGCTGCACTAATTAAAAGTTATTGTACTTAATATATTGCAATTTTATTTCAAGAATAATCTAGTTCTTAAATGTACTTACTTATTTCATCTACTTAGGTCAACAAATATGAAGTCTAAGCTCAGCATGATTAAGAAGAAAAAAATGAATTTATAACAAAATACAATCCATATTGTCTTACAGTCACTAAATTTATAACTATTTTCTAATTTAGATTTTATACAAAGAAGGACCAAAGACTGGAAGATGCTACAGAAAATACGTTTTCAAAGACATATAGAATACTAATCATTTCATGACAGGATAATAATAGCACTCATAAAATATTTAAATACACAAGTATCTATTGCAGAACAACATCCATAAATAGGATTGGCATTAAAGTGACAAAAGAAAATGTAAAGCAAAATAATTCATGCAAAGTATTTGAAATACTGAATTTGCTTAAAACATTATCTTTGCAAACTGTATTGACACATGCAAAGGTAGGAAAAATTTATTTAAGAAGAGGACACAGTTTGGAGACTATTACATCACAAATATTTAATGACACTTTATCCAGTCTCTACCAGAAAAACTAGTCATCACATATGAAACTGTTTGACAAACAGAGCTTCCTGAGTAGAGAAGAATGCAAGGCATCTCTGCAAAGGCCTTCTGAAACAGCTCACTGAAGTCATCCAAATAAGAACGCTCTGCTGTGACCTCAGTGACTGAAATATTATAGTTTGCAACTATTTTTCACCAATAGCCATTTAAAAGACTAAAACCTACATTCATAGTATTTGTTAATGCAAGAGGTCCTGCTTTCTACAGCAACCCAACCTCACCAAAATAGAGCCTAAAATACCAGCATATTAGTTGGCCCATGGAGCCTTCAAAGACAATTTTAGATCTCGACCATCACTATACACTTGTAAAAACAGCTTGTAGAAAAGCTCTCACAAAGACTGCCAAAGACTACACAAATCACATTAAATAATTTCCTGTTTAAGTTACAAATCTAATGCTTAAATTACCTATAAACCATTAGCCTGAATAATCTCAGGGGAATGTAATTACATATACAAAGTCTTTCATCTCAATTAGACTGAATATAGAAACAGTAAGTAGTGAATAACTTTTCATAAACAAAAATCTGCTGCCATTAAAGAGATCAAGATTTGTTATTGTTACACAGTGGGGCAAAGAAATAATTACAAAACGAAGATTCATCTAACCAGGATTCAGCAGCATTCAGACTTAGAATGTTTAACTCATAATGGGTCTGCAGGGCAATCACAGTAATGGAATCAGAAACAGATCCAAACATCTCCATGAATCATAAGCTGGTCTAGATTTCACTAAAGCAAATTTAAGTAGCTAAGAAATCAGCACATACTATGAGAAGAGGAACCAGCTGTCATCTGGCTTCAGGGCTGCCCAGGCATACAGCCACTTTCTCATCACACAGCCCTCATCCCTACTGAGAAACCCACTCTGGCTTGGAACCACGTAACATCCCATTAGCGCTGTAAAGGAATACTGAGTCACCTTCATTGCACAGAGAATGAAACTAACTGCTTTTCAGAATAATCTCACATTTCCAGAATAATCTCACAAAAAAAGAAAGATCATTCCCTTTTTAATGGCAAATTAATCAAGTTTTCTGAATAAATATTTCAGTACAAGCAGTGTTTAACTCACTTATAGGCAGAAACACTGAGATCCTCTACATGAATATGCATTTTGTAGAGGGCTCAGTAAAACTTCGAAACAAGGAGTTAGCATTGTCTTGAAAAAATATTTAACATGATATACTCTTCCTATTTTTACACTAAAGAGGCAAGAATCTTCATCTCCAGATGCTGCCATGTTTCATTTGTATTAACATGCCCCCAATGAGGCAGAAAAATTCCTAACCAATATTAAGGAGTTGCTAATGTATCAAGGATATTAATTAAATAGAGTATGAATGTGCTGTGAGACCTAGTTACAAGAAAGGATAACAATAATCAACATTGTTTCTCTCCATTCCCACTTTTCTGCCAGAAAATGTCCTCCCCATTTGCTAACCCACTCTTCTACTCTATTGTTATGACACTTTCATCCAGCAGTTTGTTGTGCTTAGAACAAAATTGAGTAGAAGACAAAAAGCAGTTGCAACAAAGCATCATCTGCAATTTGAGTTTCCCTTAATTACAGCTACAGAAAGACAAGAAGTTGTCTATGAAATAAATGAAATTTTCTCTCCTCAACCCAAAATGACTTCCAGCCTTTCTATTACCTTGCCTGCAGTCTGGCTTGATGGAAGCTAATGATTCATGATAAGACAATGAAGCCCAAATAATGGATTTTTCAAACTTCGAAAAACTTCAGGACTGGGCTCTGTTCCCTGCACTTTTTTGGTCATCTCTACTTATACTCTCCCAATAAAGCTGCACAGTTAGGCAACAATTTCACAGAAGTACTAAAGTATGTGTTTAATGCATTTCTAAATCAATGCTTTATACCATGCTCAATCACTCTGACTTCTGAGTGATTCACAGCAGAATTTTACCACTTTTACTTACAATTAATGCTCTGAAAGTGTGACTGAGCCTAAAGTTTTTCCTCATTCCTCCAGCATCATCTCAGGCTCTCTCTATTCAATTTCCACACATCAAAGGTATTCTGAATGATAACTAAAGTTTTTGCTCTCCAGATAACCAGTACTAAATTCTGCTTTAAAGATGGTCGAAAATATTGCACGTTCAGTAACAATAAAATAAGAAAATGTGTTAGTTTTCTGCTGCAGTTGTTGTCTTACATGACCTATCCTCCATAACTCAGAGTGACACAGAAACGATGAATGCTTTCAGAATTACCAGGAGCATTTGGATATATTTAACTGGTGTTTCCCCAAAGAATTTTCCTGTTTCTGGAAATAGCTCAGACCTTTGGAAGGAAATTCAGTGAGATTCTAGAAGTGGACAAAAATAAGTTAAACTCTATTCACATATACATTATGTTTTAGGAGTTAAATAACATATTCTATAACTTACAAATTTAATTAATTTATCATCAATTACCTTATTGACTGCTTTCTATTCTTAAAAATTCCTTTTTATCTGCATTTTAATGCTGCATTTTTTCTCCCCATAACTACGATTCCAGGCTCTGGCCTGCAGTTAGTCAGGTAATGTTTTCTCTTTCACGCCCTTTTGAAAAAACCCAAACCCTCTTTTTATTGTCCGTGCATTACAATCCTAAGGCAAGAGTATTCCCAAGTTGACATATAAAATTTCTTTGAGTGTCTTCTAAAAGCTTTGAATGGTTTGCCCATTATTGTAGCCTTAAATCATGGCTTTGTTAAAAAATTGTTATTAGATCAAGCAATTAATATCTCCATATGACCATTTGCTTCCAGTAATCATTTGTGTCTGATTCATTAAATATAAGATTTAATTTTTGTACTACATAGAAAGATGTAATGATTTGATTTTTGGTATTATATTATGTACATACTTCTACTACACTGCAGGTTTCAAAATTATTAACAAATATAACTTGATAACATTCATGGCATGGGGATAAAAAACTATCACAAGCATTGCTGCAATGTCACATTCATTTTCCATCCTGTAATAAGTGAGCTTTAAAGAATCCTCAATCTGTTTTGCTCAGAAAATATTAAAAAGAGCGAAATTGCTCTCTATGAAATGTTTCAGTTTGAATGTGAAGTAAAACATATATGAGTAGTAGCATTACTTTTTCCAAAATTAAGCTTCTAGCAATCAAAACTGAAGCTTTTTAAATATCACTATGAAGTAAGGTACTTCATGTACCAGGGGTATTCCTATAGATTTCCATGTCTTTAGGCCATAGGCATCTGCTGATGTCCCAGAACAACCTGGATTTGAATAATCTTTGCAGTTTTGTAACTCCCAAAGGAACTGGTGGCTGTTGCAATTTCTTGAGAAGACTGCCAGGAGAATTTGTAACACACAATTCAGGAAAACGAGTTAGGTACCCAAGCTAAAAGAATGACCTTCCTTGGCTTCTACACTTTCTCAAAGAAAAACATTATCTCCCCTAAAAGACTCAGAGAAGTAACCTCATTTAAAATGTTCTGACTCATGCTCTGGAGAAGACTATTTGTCTCAATCAGCTCTCAAGAAAAGCACCTTATGAGTTGTTCTGATTGCATTTTGAGGAATAAAAACTACTAGCAAACTTGCACTCCTTTTACAGAATAAAATGGCAGATTTTGCAAAAGCTTTATGTTACAGATTTCTTCATTAAAAACAAAAAAAAAACAAAACAAGCAAACAAAAATAGAAACATGAAATTCCTTGACAGTCAAAATCTCCAACTGAAAAAAAAAAACAAAACAAAACAACAAAACCCCATGAAAATCTAAGTAGAAAAATATAAATATTGATAGATGCCCATACAGAAAGTCATAATTTTATATTACATAAAGACCTTCCAACTCTTCACATGACTCTCTTGAAACAGTAATAAAGAGAAACAAGAAGATATTATTCAGGTTAGTCCTGTATTAGTTTGAATTAACTTGATTCAGGAAAAGGTAGTTTATTATCATCCATGTGGCATCTTTCAATCCAACACTCTCTTAAAGACAATCAAATTACCCCGAACCTTCTTCTTGGTGACTGCTAATTACAGGTTTCCTTTCAAATGTGGCTGAGTGCAAGAGGCTGATGAGTAATTCAGTGATGCTGAGAGCTGCCCACAAACACAGACATTTTTTATGGTTTTTATCATGAGATCTGAGACACACAGATCATGAAAATTAATTAAATAAATGGAATCCAAGAAGTAAGGTATGGAAGAACTAGGTATGCAAGCTAAAGCTACATTAAAAGCTTCTAGCAGGAAAAATGAATTACTCGGTAAAAGTCTCACTGGACCTATTCTAGAATAATTTCAGTATGATAACTTTACATATTCATAAATTCAAAAAAATGCAATCTGCAATGAAGAGAATGGAAAAATTGAATCACTTTTCCTTATCGGTGTCTCACAGTCTGTTCTACATGAACCTGATGAAATCTGTGCTGCAGTGTGTGCCTGCTCTACAGGAATGATTGCAGTTGTGAAAAAAATTGTTTCAAATATTCAGTGATTTCAAACATTCAGTGATTCAGGTTGTCCTTTAAGCAAATGACAGCAAAAAACATAAACTACATGCCAGAGCAGCAATCATATTATTTAAAAATTTCATTTCCATAAAGTTCCATTAAGTATCTTCTCCCAATTTTGTCCTTTCTTCCCAAAACTCCAAACCAATAACTTAAAAAGACTTTGCTAAACTACAAGACATTAGTAATTACCTAACACAAGAAAGATTAAGAACATGCCTGCCAATAACAACATAAAAACAGACTCTGCAAAAAGCCCCATTTCCATTTCTGAGACTTAAAGAATCATGACACTCTTTCCCTAACAACAGAGTGCTAAACAGTAAGGAAATGAGTTATTACAAAAATAAATTACATTCTACTTTTTAAGGTATCATAAGAGAAAGCACTATGAATGGCCTATATTAAAGCTAAGAAAATAATCTGCAAAGAAAAATTGATCTCATCTAGTTTTCAGCTTTTAAAAAAACTTAAGTGAACTCATCAGTGAGTGATTTTAGTATTCTCGATGATGATTATTCTTGAAAATATTTAGAAAATACTGTAATTGCTGTAATTCTGAATTGTTCAGAAGCATTTTTAAGAATCGATGCTGCGTCACTTAGTCTGAATCGGGTAGACAAAACCCTACAGAATTATATAAATACATTAATGAAAATACATCTATCATTAATACTTCAAAATTTGCACTTAAATTTCATTGTTTACAAATTATTGTGCTTATTTCTTTGAAATTCAATTCCCATTACTATTTGTGCAAGCAAAACTGATAAGTTTAGAACTTTATGCTGTGGGTCAAAGAGTGATTTGACAAAAATTTTAATCTTTTTACTTTTTCTTTTTAGATCCAGATAGGTACATAACTACAAAGTCCCAATTAAACTCAAATCCTCTTTTAAAAGGACAAATCCTTTTCTTTCATTCTCTCCTAAGAGCTCCAATCTATTGAATTAAGGAGGTACATTTTTATGAAAAAAACAATCAATTCACTAACTTTAATGTTATTTTCCCACAAAGAAAAATCACAGTACACAGAACCACCATCAACTTATATACTGTCATATTGCACTGGGAAAACAAACACTTGTGTAAGTAGAGTGTAAATAGAGATTAATTGACTATCCAAATCTTCTGTAAACTTCCTGATGAGGTTTCCCCACTATCTTCAAATTACATGGTACCACTTACTTACCTGGACCAAGAAAAGATGCAGCTCTGAATTCTGGACAGTAACTCATTTCAGAAAGGTAGGATTCATATTTCATTAAACTTTCCTATTAACTTGGTATCTGTACTTTAGGACATATGAATCACTGCAAGACTAAAGTCAATTTATCACTATTGTATCAGCTATAAATTACTAAACAATGAGAAGCCCATCATATGTAATACAGGAGAAGCCCTTTTTAATTTACTATGGGTTCCCTGTAGAACACTTGTATTCTCAAATTTATTTTAATGAGAAGTTCTTTGAAATAATGATTCAAAAAGCAATTTTCATTAATTAATATTGTACATTTAAATGAAGATCTGGGCAATTGAAGATAGAAGCTAGTAAAGGTTCAGACTTCAATGAAAAACTCATCCTTACATAATTCTGATGTCCTAAATAGCACCAATTTCACAGAAAGTATCTACTTGAATTCATTCCATAACTAATTTGCAGGTCAGCCCACTGAGTTCCCAAGATCACCCACAACCTCATGGCATATAGGCATGAGCCATGGCTCTTTGTTATCTGGTCAACTAATTAGCTGTAATTATTAAATTTCTGCTGTTTACGCTGGACTTGGAAGGCTCTCCAGGTATTTAAAAATCAATCCTTTCTGTCCTGTTGTGTAACACAATATTTCCCAAAGCACAGAGGAGGGAACTATACTTTCAGTTTCAAGTACATGTCTCAAATTATTGTGCCTCTATTATTAACTTCCATTGAAACCAAACTGAAGATATTAAATAGCTTGACTGCAAAACAGAAACTTCATTCCTTCTTAGTCAAGACCCACCAAACCAGCCAAAAAAGAAAAATTTCCAAGTTACAGCATCAGCCAAATTAATTCTGACCTTTTTATTTTTCTTTTTGCTTGTTTTTTTGGTTTTGGGGTTTTTTTTTAAGACTATGGTACAACAGTAGATATTAATTTGGTTCACCTGACTGGCACATAAAAACTACAGTGAAATTTTATGCAAACTTGTACCAATGAAAATGTTGTGCATTAAGCCATGATTTTAACTAAATTCCTAGAGATTGGTGATATGCCCCTTTATAGAGCAAGGGGTCCACGAATGGGAATTTGAAGTTGTTTACAAGCTGAAAACAGGAACCATTGTTTTCCATTAAGAACTTCTGGGAGTCAATTTAAGAAGCATCCAAAGGATGTGGTTCTTGTGACTGATAACATGCAAAACCCCAGATTAAGGACAAAGGCCAATGCACAAGTTTATCCCCAGGAACTTGGGGAATCATGGCAAGAGAACTTCTCATTCCAGACTTTTACAGGAATGACAGACTATGAACTCAAGCCCACAACCTGAAACACATCTGACTGTGGGAGTTAGTCTTTCTTGGACTTGGAAAACAGTTTTACCTTTCTATTCTCTCTATTCTTCTAGTAGAATGACCTGAAATACTAAAGTGACTTCAATGTTCTTTAAATTGCAAAGCACTGTAACAGTGGTGCCCTACTACTTTGTTCTTCCACTAACCTTGACCCTTTGAGTTCAAAGCTTGGTTAGAGAAACAGATTGAAGAGATGCATATAGTATATATTTCACAGAAGAAGTCCCATTTGGATTATTTTTTTTTACTAATACATACTGAAAATGGCATATATTTAATGTGAAATAGTGTATTGACAGGCCCTAGAAACATCTGCAGAACATGTCAATATAGCACTTACAAAAATAGGTATGGATTTTTTTTCTACTAAATAATGAAGACGTGAGTAAAGCTCTCATAAATTCCTAAATATAAATCACTGCTGCCTGGGGCTACAATAGATTAATCTCTTCCTTTCAAAGACAGTTTTTTGCATCCCCATCCCCACTTTTGAGCAAACAGATATATATATATATCACAGAACACATCTTGAAACCATCTTTTTTGTTAGTGGCACTGTGTAAGGAACAGATGTAGTACCTGTAGTAACTGTAATCTTTGCTCATCCAATTTAAACTGATGAAGAGGAAAGTCTTAATTATACAAGCACTGCAGCAAAGGAGGGCAGTGATCCTCAACTGCAGCATTTTACCTCAGCACCTACTAAAATTTTTTAGATAATAAGCCAGGAAAAAGGGTGACCAGCATTTCAGTAACAACAGGCAAGAAAGGAGACTACTGGAAACACCGGTAATGCCTTTGTACATGGTGGATAACTCATTGTATAGGAAATTGGAAGGTTTTGTACTCTTTCGATAGGCAAAACATTAAGTGAGAGATTTTTGAAACACTATATCCTTTTAGCCTATAAAACTGAAGTAAATCACTGAAATATAAGCTTTGCCAATATTCTCATTGTGTCATATCTTATCCTCAAAATTAAGGCAGAACAAAATACATCATGAGAGAAAGGAATAAAGGTGACTAAACTGTGAGGCAGGAATGTCCTCAGGCCAACATCCCTTGGTTTAGAAGAAAAGAGTAGAAAATAAAATTTATTGCCAGCATTCAGTCTATTAGGGATCAATCCAGCGGGAATTTGGAGCAGTCTGACCAAAATTTTACTTGAATACAGCTTACCATGCATCAAAGAAACACCATCATGGTCTACTTAGCTAGCTCCCAGTCATCTGCAAAAAAATAAACTAATTTGATAAGATTACAGAAGTAGTCCTCCAATTCTTCCATTCAACATTAAAAAGTAGTGTCAAACACAAAGCAAATTTGCAAAAAGAGGCTTCAGTCTACATGAGATAACTGATATATTGATGTTTCTGTTTCATTTTTCCCTGTTACCATTGCCAGCTCTGCCAGTGTAACTCTTTGCATAACATTCCTGCTTGAAGTTGCCCTGAGTCATTATGAAGATGGTGATTTCTTTGAATATCAGAACCTGCATCCCTACCTAAGGGAGACATCTTGGTGTCATTCTCATAAGATCATCAAAGCTGTACTCTTGCTCCCTATCCACATCAGTAGAGAACATCAGGAAAGCCCTGAGAGAAACTCAGCAGTGGATCCTGTCACATTTGTCTAAGGTTCAGCTGGCAGAATGGGCCACAGGCAGTGTGGGGAACTCAGTGAATTTGTGCTGACCATTTCACTCCAGTGCAGATATTTGAAAATTGTAGGAGCCTAAGATTTGTGATGTTTACTTCCATTAACTGTGTAGGTGAAAAAACTCTTTGTAAAGCTAAGCAAAGCTCCCCTTACTTTCTGAATTCATTTGGAAGACAAAAGTTACTCTACAACCTGTTGGCTGTAGAGTTGATTGTAATTTTTCCTCACCATTACACTGAATTTTAAATTTTCTTGATGTATGACTCTCTTTGGACTACTAACTTCAAACACAAGAAAGCATAAGGCTTTAACTGTCACACTATTAAAAGTATTTTAATATGTAGAAAAGCTATTTATGTCTCATGCTTGGGAAAATAAGGAAGTTTGGGTGTTTGGGTTTTTTTGAGCAGATACCACTGATCAGGTAGATAGTAAAAGAAATTACTTACATGCCTGGGAAAAAACCAAAAGGTGGAAACTTAAAGGAATTAGTAATATTAAAATGTGTATGTCTCTATCTAGCCACTTGTATCTAGGGATCTACGTACTGAACCAAAGCAATACTTCCTAAAACAATGATAAAAGAATAAAATTAGCAAAGACAAATATCCAATACTTACTGCAGAACAATGCCATGGAAAAATCAACAAGGTAGTAACAGGTCCAAGAATATTTGTGTATCTATGTGTCCTGGTAAACCCATACCAATACCTTTCCAAATACACATAACTAAAACTTAGACTTCTGTGAGCAATTTCTTTCTCTGGGAATTATGATACTGATGGAAAAAAAAAAAACCACATGCAAATTCTCTAACATATTATGAATTAAAAAGAAAATTTAGAAAATTAAATACTTTAGCTGAAAAAGTATCTTATTTTATTCAAAGTAAGTGACTTTGTTCAAAAAGTGACTTTTGCAAGAAACTATTTTTGTTTATTATTATTTTCCCTTCTTTCACTCAACCTTTATTTTAGCTAACATTTCTCAGATAATTTTATTAAAAAATTATAATAATGTATGCATTTTTCAGGATAAAAATGTTTTACTCAAAATTTTATCTGCTCCTACTGAAAATTCAGTAGGACGTGAGTGACAAAGTGATTTTGTAATTATTCACTGTAGTCCAGGATAACTAAGATACTCCCCCACTAGAACTGTGTTCAGCTAACGAGCTTCACTGACTTCAAGGACCTTTGGTAAGGTCTGGGTTGCTCCTGTGTGCAATAAAAGACCCTAGCAAGGAAGCTGCACTGTATTTCTTGCAGTGTGATACATATGTCCAGGAATTTAAAAGTGCTGCATAAACATCCATAAATTAAACCTCAATATGTCACTGTAGTCAGAAATCCAATGTCTTCTCATTTGCAAACAGGTATTGAACAGGCCTGTTCCCTTGGTGGCACTGAAATTTCCATTGCACAAAGTACCACGACATGAGTCCTGCCTCCTCAGCTATAAAAATGAATGGAATTGATTCAGAAAGTATTTCTAAAATGACAAAGGACATGTAAGAAAATTTAGGTGTGGAAAACCACGCCTAGCATTCAGTAGTGCAAGTAAATGTATATGCCTGATCTGCACAGCGACAGTAGTTGAGCTGCAGGGCAGACACAAGGCATGGTGAGGTCGTGCTGGTTTAGGCACAGTTCAGTGAATACACATGAACTTTAGAGTCTCCCCATCATCTCACTCCTTCTGCCTCCCTGGAGTATTGCTTTGTCCAAGTATTTGGAGAGCTGACCTTAACAGAAAGTGTGAGCTGAGGCTGTCACATGGATTAGCCATAGAGACAGAAATCCTTTTCTGACAGATCTGAAAAAAAGCTCTTGCTGCTCCTGCACAACATTTCATAATGAATGCAGGGCACAGCTCCCCTGCCAGATCACCAGTCTATCTTCCTGCTAACTCTGACCTCTTTATCAAATCCCCTCTTGTACTTCAGTATGCTTTCTCCCACACACACCTTCCATTGCAACATCAAGTTCAGTGACTGTCAGGGTATTTACTTCTTCTTACCCCACATCCCTTTGATCTTGACGTAAAGTCATGCTTAAAATAATGTTGATGAGATTCTAATCAAACTGATAGCAAGAAAGGAGAAAGTTACAGTCAAAGTAAAATTTCTTTTCATTAAAGGAGCAACAATGAACTATTTTTGCAAATTCAAAGATTTTTACGTCTGTAAAGGAAAGAACAAAGCACAGTGGTACATTTCCATTTGGACACTTCTGTACTACCAAGTAAGCCCCAGTTTGAAGTCACTCAGCTTTCTATCCCTTTCCCTATATAAAGTCAAACAAATTCTTGCTACATTAGTGAGTACTGCAAAATAACTGATTCTCAGGTGGCAAATTATGAATTAAGATTCAGCTTAAAGCACATTTTTCATAGCAGAAATGTAGCCTCTGGAAAATAGGGCATTTGAAATAGCCAGATTCTCTCATAAATAGCATAAAAGGTGATGCTATAGTAATTTAATAATTCTTTTTATTAATTGAATCTCAAAATTTCAAACTCAACCAAGATGTATGAGTCATATATACATGCTCACAGCACTGAGATACTTGTTATCTATCATCCTGAATGCTGACAGAGAGAAAAAATTAAGACTTTCTTTAACCAGATTGAAATTACATAAAAGTAACCCCATGCTACCTGGCTCCTTCCTCCTATTACCATGGTTTATATTATCCTTCCATATTCTCAGGAGAACTGAACTTTCTATGAAGATTAATGCTACACTCACTTCACTGCACATTAGTGTAGAAGACATTATTACTTTGAGCTCCAGGAATTCCCACTGGCAAACAATATTAAATCCATGCATTGTCTCTCCAGGTATCCTGACATGTTGGCTTTAGAACTGCTGTAAATTTAGCCATGGTTGATAGTAGGACTTCATGCTAGAATTTTGATTAAGGTATTCAACCACTTTAAAAAAAATTTTATATATATATATATAGTTCGGAAGAAAGTACATACTGGTACAAAACTACAATTGTTTCTTCCTATGCCATAGAAACCACAATGGTTTCTATGTGAACACTGGAGAAGTTGCAAAGTCTTACTTTGAAATATCAATATTTTTATGGAATTATAAGACCTTCATTTCTTGACATATTAATTATATCGTTTAATGTAATGTATTAATTTGTAAAGATGTGTCTTTAAGAGCACTAATATTCTTACAGATTTACCTCTACTTTTTTTAAAGGAAATATCCTTGAAATTGCCCTAAGGAAAATTTATGGGATAAAAAAAACATATTGCTTATATATTCTCTATGTCTTCTTGCTCAAATAAATAAGGAAACACAGAGAAATCTTGATGTCCTATGTTGTCCTTATTCTTTAGCATTAAGTGAATATAGTCTGTGCAGAGACTTAACAGGTCCTCTCCAATTAGAGATTTATTTCAGCACTTATCAAACTTAACTTCCCTTTCAACTGTTACGAAACTTGGGTTTACAAAAGGAAAATATGTTCAAGTTGCTGGGCTGTGAAAACCATAGATGCTTTCTTTCTTGGATGCATCCATAACTGGTATTGTAGGAATTACATGCACAGATTGAAAATATACGTGTAAACTTTGGTGCAGAAGAGAAAACTAGAGGAAGGAGTGTGTTCCTGAAGAACTCCTGTAAATCTTTCAAATTCTTGGAAAACAGGATCTTATTCAGCAGTCCCTCACCCAGCAAAATGCCAGGCATAAAACAGGTGTCACTGAAGATGAAGGTACACTTATGGTATTAAATCCCACAGCTCTGCATACTCCCACCTTTATACCTGAAGTAGCAAAACTAGCAATTATGAAACAGGCCAAGAAGAATCTACAATCTAAAGGTCCTTTTTAACCTTAGTAGGAATATTTGGAGTTAGAAGCAAGACTTGAGGTATTTACCATTTCTGTATAGCTTTATGGGTGGTAACAACTCAAAGGTAGTAACCTTCTGTTTTCATATTACATATTTGTTTTCAAGTCATAGAGTCAAGGTTCCATTCTTGAGGACTCCCCAGGGAACAGAGGCAGGCAGCACACAAACACAGCAAAGGGAATAAGGCTGATCAAAGTAATGCAGCTGAAAACACTGGCACTTACCACACATACTAAGAACAACCACCTTTTTTTTAAATTTTATACCGTTTTAAATAAATATCATGAGGACTTTACTAACCACAACCCTCCTCTTCGATAATGCGCTTTTATCATACTTCTTACACAGTGAAACTCTTTCTGTTACAGGAAATAGAACCCTGCAGACTTCTCTGTAGGTTAAACAGTTTCAGGTAAAGCAGCCCTTTGGGACAAAAATGCCCTATCAGTTACACGCCCTCATCCCAAGAGGATCCACTTCTTCCAAGTCATGCCAGTTTCAAGCTCCCTGTTTACGGATGCACTCAACTTGGACTAAAGCATTCTGATTTGCAAAAGCTGAATTTGGATGCTAAAGGCTTCTCATAAGATTTTAGGATTCTAAACTAAATGTCGAATGAGAAGTGTGGCTTATTTTGATAAGCTTTACATTTTAAGTCATACAAAATGGCATTATGGAGTAAGCAGCTCCTTTTTTATTTTCACTTCTCATAGCAGCATAGATTTTGCACCCAAAACACAACAGAAGACGTCACACTATTTCCCTTGAAATATTTTTTTTAAATTGTTTGACTTTAGAAAGGATGAACTTGAACTTATACACTTCATTCATAACTCTGCACCATGGATTACCAAGTCTTTAATTTATAGCCTTCTCTGTTTTTCCACTTGTTCAAAACACTAATAGTGCCAACATTTCCACAAAGCATTCAGAAACAAAACATGGCCAGATTCACAGATGCTTCTGTCTCTCTCTCTGACTGTGGTCCATATATAAACCTCTAGTGAACATGCATGGCTTAGACCCTGTAAGCCTGTCAAGTGTATTAACAGTAATACTCTCTCCCTGGTTAATCTTTTTGCATTATTATTTTTGCTTTCATTTTTAAGTGGAAAGAAAAAATATAACGTAAGAGATCTAGTGCAATTTACTAACTTTGATGCCTTTGGGAGTCAGAGAGAGTAACTCACTTAACACAGCCATGATGCTTTGGTGACTTCTTCCACCTGATGGAAGAAATCATGAAACTGACTCCCTCTCTACAAACCCACATGGGCCTCAGTGTTCACTGTGTCAGGAGGAAGGGACTGCAATTGTCATGTTTCTTTTTTTTTTCATTCTTATCTAACTTTTAAATAATTTTCATGCTGTCCTAATTGTGTTTATCAGAGAATTAGACTTCTTGTGAAACAAATACTTACACTGCATAACTTGTTTCAGGGATAGCACTGCTGTTTCCTCCAAACTCCGCCATTTCCCAAAAAGCCAAATTGTGCCCTATGGCTAAAATATAGCTACTCCCTTGTCTTTCTGGAATAACTCACATATCAGAAACAACTCTTTGTTCAGTAATCGCTCACATGCCTGGACAGCTCAGAGTAGTCAGCTAATGCTGATTGTATTTGCTGTTGACTGAGACTGTGCCCTGTGGCAGTTCCTTCAGATCAGCAGCCAGCCCTAACCTGTCACTCCAAAGCAACATTTGTGTGACTGTGCTCTAATTACTCATTCTCCTTGTTCAGATGACCATGTGACTTTATGACTTGTTAATCTGTGGAGATACTACATCTCCTAAAGCATTTAAGACCAACTGACAGTATTTCAAACAATTCCCACTGTGGCTACTCATAGTGCAACAGCTGGCCTGCTCTAAGGCTCTACCTGTTGGGGGATGGTTCTTGAAGAGAACTTGCAGAACAGGCTAAATTAAGTCTTTTTGAAAATTTCTAGACAGATAAAGCCCATTTTAATAAGCCAAGGTTATCCTTATTCTCTGGATAAATAAACCATATCTCTTCACTACACTCAGCATGTGAAGGTTCTCCCTGGATTTTACTCCTGTTTCTATCAGTTTCCTGTTGCACAGATGAACTACGTGAGTTTTCCTTAAAACCACCCCAATATGGCCATTGATATAACAATGAGCTAATGATCTTTTGTTTCAAGACAAAAGGGAGTGGTCCTTCCAAGCTGCTGTTCTGTGGGGAAGGAGCACACACAGACTTTTAGCTGTCTGATCAAAGCACACCTATTGATTAAATTACAATGAAAACAAAAACGTCAGGTCTAGATTTTGGAACTACATGAAAGTAAATGCCAGTTTATGAGCACAGCCTCTTTATGTCTCAAAAATACCTTTCTCCTTCATAAGCAGTGCCATTGATTGAGATGCTATTCAGGCAAATGTCTAAGAACATTTTGTTCAGTAATTATTGTAGGCTTGAGCACACAGATTATAGAAGAAAAATCTATTTTAAGCCCAAAACCCAGTGTGCCCTTCACTGCAGGCATGGCTGTGACTAACAGAGATGTCATGCTTATTATTTTACCAGATGCAAAAGCTCAAAACAAGCTATTGAGCTCATTAAAGACACAAAGCATGGGATAGCATCCAACAGTCATAGCAACAAATTACTGGGCTCCAGGCAAACTAGCTAACTACAAATTGAAGTGGGAAAAAAGAGTGAGCATAAGATATATAGTAATCATACACAGCAAACACAGAAGTCAAACCAACAGGTCTTTGAGCTGTCAAGAAGGAATATACTAAATTCTAGCATATCTTGGTGACTAACAGATGAAAAACTGATTTTTATTAAAAAATTGATAAAAAAAACCCCAAACATAAAATAAGGAAGTACTGCAGCCTGGGTTCTGATTAATACTCTTGCCAGGTCAAACATCATACAGCTAGAGAACATATTTCTTTAAAAACACTTTCACGTCAGTGAGGTTATGTACCCCCTCCCTTCAAGCATGCCTGCTGCACTTCTGTGACTTTAGCAGAGTTCTAACTTCAGAAGAGCTCTAAGCAGACTGGAAATCCTATTGGCATTGTTGCTACTCTTGAACAAAGACATCATATTTTTCACCTCCTCTGTTAGATGGCTATAAGTCATTGTTAAAAATGTGGAATTAAAGCAACCTCTCTGAATCCAATTAGCAAAACAGAATAAAAAAACATCAACTTCTTTCATCCATAAAGATGAAACAACTGTGCTGGTCAAAGTGCTAAGTTTCATGTAGACTTCTTGTGAAACTTTAAGCTACCAAAGAAATAGAATCTTCATTATGAAAAAGTCGTCAGCTTAAGAGGTCTGTCAACAGATACGAAGGGTCATCTTCAATGCACACTCCAGTATCTGCTTTTGCAGAAGTGTCAGGAAAAAGAAAGTCATTAAAGAGAAACAGCTAAGTCTAACACAAAGAATATGTTCCTTTCACACAAGATTCTAAACCTTGGAGTCGGTTTCCTGAACACAGTAAGATTTTAAAAAGAGCATTTTACAGTAGGTATTCAGAATCTCCAAAAGAAGAGGTTAAAGACTAAAATAAATTCTTCATGGAATCATTGTATTTTAAAGTATCCTACGATAATACAAAAGAGTTCGGCAACGTACTGAGTATGACTCATTTTTCATGGAACTGTCTTAAAAATAAATCACAGAAGCTCTTTACGAATTATCTCCCTTTGAAAAGACTTGAAAGACCAGACTGCAGATTGTTGACATGAAGATGTCAGATGAAAAGAAAAACTATTCAATCCATTTTACTGCACATTGGATATATTTTCCTTGAACTGGGCTATGCACTCTCATGAATCACAATTCTAAGATGCCAGGAAAAACAGACAGTTTTAAGACTTATTTAAGGGATATTTCTAACTGTTGACCACTGTGTCACTTAAAATATAGAGCACAATTTTAAAATTGTCAAATGAAAGTTATGAAATTCGATATTCATTAAATTATGATCATTTACATTTTGATGGTCCGTAGTAGCTTTAAAATTGTTACGAAAACCTTTTGCATGCCTTTTTACGCTGTGATGGCTAAATCCCTGCAGAATTATTAGGACTTGACAGCTCTACATAAAGTTGAAATAATGGGGTTTGGCATCTGAGAGATCCTTAATCCTTTTCCATCAATACTGCTGCAATAATTGCAAATGTCAGGCTAAAATGACTGTGAGCCTCAGATATCTGTCACTTACAATTACACCAATAAAATCGGTATGATTATTACACTTTATGTTCTATTACAGAACAACAATACTGAAAGCATAATTACTCCAGCATGTGCACTTCTTTTCAATATAAAGAAAAAAAAAATTACAAAAACCCTCAAAACCTGAAAAACCCCCCACCTATTTGGGCTTTCAAGTAAGTCATACTCAACTATCAGAAGAAAATTTTCCTCTTCCACAGGATGGGACAAACTGTAGTTTCTATTTCATCCATATATATGAAGAATGGCATTTATCCTGTCACTGAAAGCAACAGCTGCACCAGACATATTTTAATTAACAGAAACCAACAGTATTTAGATATACATGTGCAGTCTTATGAGCAGCCTCTTCAGAGCAGTGTCATGTGATATTTGCAATTTTATCCAAGAACTGGTTTTTGTCATGCTCTTCCTTGAGATAATCTAGCACTACTAAATATTCTCTGGTGGTTTCTAAAAAAATAATATTCAGATACATTATAAAAGATTGCTTGTCATTAGTATCATTGGATACTGTGAATTATCACTGTTATTGCAAAGGTAATGGCTTGTGAAAAGAGCTGGCAGAATGTGAGGTCAGCGTTACACAACGTTACACAGTTAAAACTATTTCTGTTAATTACAGATTCTGAGAGTGGTCATTAGATAATTTAATATACAGTATGAAATCAGTGTTTGATTTTTGATCTCTTCCACTCTCTACAACTTTAGGTGAGTTGAGTTCTAAACACTAAAAATAATCATAATAATAAAAAACACAAGCATTTTACAGTCTGTGAACTGAATGAGTAATAAATGCCCCTTATGAAAAATCATGTTCTTTTAAAGATAACTCTTCTAAATTTCCTTGGAATCACAGCTATTTGTAGCAGCATTCCAGTTAAACTTTCACCAAAAAAAAATTAATCTAGTCAAGGACGAAGCTTTTAGAAAAGGGCAGTTCAGTGGTATTTTTGAGAGAGTTCAATTTTTTTATTAGGATTCCAGTGGAGGAAGTAAATTTGAAAAAGATTGCTTAATTTGTATGAAGTTTCAATTTTTGGATTTTTCAAGTGCATACATTAAATCCTCAGTTCAAAATGTATGTAATCAGAAACATGAAAGATTCCATCCATTTCTCCCACAGAATCAAGCCTCACAGGAGAAAAAGACAGATTTCTTACATGAATCATCATATTTAAATTATACCTTCATTAAGTATAATTTATAATAAATTATAAATCTCCATTAAGTCACGACACGTAAATTGTGAGAATCAGCGGCATTTAAAATTGTGATAAGACCTGGATACTTACATGAGTTTCTTGTCTCAGATAGCCTGATGTCCACTGGAAGGAAATCTTGGCTTACAGGTTGGAAGACACGATACATACTTGTCAAGTTTGGATAACTGAAGTACCAGGACTGAAGAGCACAACTTTGAGAACCTCTGATCCACAAGTATTCTTACATAAAAAGGGAAAATAGTGACTGCTTATTTCTCTCAAATAAATGAATTGTCTATATACTGGAAATATGTGAAATAATATACATATGTCTCTGTAGGTTACATTCAAGAGTCTGGGCCATCTGAGCTCCTACACAGTATTGAAGCAGGGCTTTGAGTCTCCTTTAACTAATTTTACAGTTATAACCCCCATTGCCACAGAGTCAAGTCTAAAAAAAGATGAAACAAGTAAGATGTATGAAACAACCAGACCCAAAGCTTCTAGAATAACAGGCCATGCTAGTGCTGCATATCGAAATGATTGTTGCAAATGCATCTGATCCATCAGATATCATGCCATATATTCAGACTTCCTAATAAAACTGGCAATTTTCATCTGGGATTTAGTCTAAGTCCTATTCTAGGTGAAATAATTTTGCAGAACCTCACAGTTGTTATAAGGAAGAACAGATTATTCTTTGATTCCGATCTGACTCACAAGTGAGGGTCCTTCACACAAATGTTGCTAAGTGATTAACTGGCAACATTATTTTCCAGCTCAAAAAGTACATATTTAATAATGTGACCCCTGAAAAGACTGACTTTTTCAGCAGTCTCCATGTGTCGCAGTTTGGAGCTGGCTCCCTGCCAAGTCTCCAACACCACAGCAAAAGCTTCCCCCCAAAAAAAAACAAAGGAAATGAGAAAAAAAACCCAAGAGACCTGAAATAAGAGAGCTAAAGCAATATATAAATATATTTACACTTATATTACATTTATATACAATTACAAAGATTATGTACACATGAGAAAGAAGCCCCCAACACCCCCAAAGGAAAGGGAAAAGGGACAAAACAAAAAAACACTAAAAACAGGTATACACACTCCATAAAGAACCAGCCAAAGAAAATCTTAATACTTTTCTTGAGACAGCACGATTGTGCCAAACGCCACCGCCACACTGCCAGACCCCGCATCGGCAGAAACAACAGGCCCTGTAGGCCCGACCAAGCCTCAGCTCCCCCACAGGAGCAAGACCTGCCACGGGAGTCTGCTGGCCCCAAACCTCGCAGAACAGAAGAGAGGAAGAGGTTTCTCTCTCTGTCTATTTATATGTTTGATTACATAAAGAAATAGGATGGAATACTTCCTTCCTTCCTGGTTACCAGGAAGGAAGGTCTAGACTAAAAACCATTACACCATGGAACTCCTGATGCAAGACATTGTCCTCTTCTTCCAGTCAACCTGAGGTTACAACCTCTAGATTCCAAGCAGTGGGTGAAGGAGAGCAAGGATTTATCTGACACAACCTTGACAGTATTTCTGCCAGTACTTTTAAAATTTTCAGAATGGGAAGAAGTGATCTAGACACCGAGGAGGATAAATGTTGATCATACAGGACAGTTATTGCCATTTAAGAAATGTGCTATAATCTTCTGATAAATTTTTAATTCAGTTAATACAGAACTTCATGAAAAAGAAATATTAAGCACTAGCATTTCTCAACCTTAGAACAGCCTGAGGAAATTTTTTGGCATTCACATGGTTTTTTGTCATTTTTCTTTTGGCGTCATTCCACAAACAGCTGGTTAGTATAAGAGCTGAATGAATTTTAGATTCATTTATAGAAATCACTGTAAGGAACTGACTGAATATAGTGTTTTTCTTCTTATGCCACATTACTCTCTGTTTCCTAATTTTCCTAGAAAACAAACAGTTCACTTATGCATGCAGCATCATAATTTTTTGACTACGTATATGAGATATAAATCCATAGTTATATGTTAATCATTACATGTTACTGAAAAAAACATTTATTACTCACTAATATGCAAAGAATGTGCAACCTGTGGGACAGAACCAACTTGTGAAAACTTGTTAGTGTATCTGCTCCCAGAACTTTCTTAAATAAATGACAGTGTTTGGGTGTATAAAAACACTGATTCAGGTATCTTTGCCTAAGAATGCATTGCATCATTTACCTACACTCAGAATACTTGCAGAGTCATGTACTGTTCCAGTAAAGACAACCTGAAGAAAGAACAATCTAGTATCTTTTAGCCATCAATCTTCTGCTCTCTCAAAACTCCCTAGAGACATTGTATTGATACTGTATTTTTATTTTTATTTTAAACTCAACGTTGGGATTGTGTTGGTTAAAATTGATATGTCTTTTCTAACAGGCAGTCTTATAAACTGTCTCTGGCAGTTCATTTGCCCTGAAACATGAACACTGTTTTAAATTTTACAATGTCACCAAACTGGTTAACATTACAATAGAACATGAAAACATTTGTGTTTTCAAGACACAGATACTGTTTTATCCTGAAGGGAGAAAAATTCAATCCTTATACAATAACTGCGTTGGCTTTTATTTCTCTCTGATGACGACAATAATGAATGTCCACCCTCTTCACTTTCAGGTGTGAATTTTTGTGTTCTTTAAACAGCACCTTTTTAACTTTATAATCTAATTTTTTTCATTTCTCACCAGACAACAAGTCATTCTTTTCCTTTTTCCACAGTCCTCCAGACCATTCCTTCCTTATTAGATCACTTCCCCATTGCAGTTTCCCCAAATTCTAGCTTCTCCCTCATCTTTTCTCACTGAAGCTTTTCTGAGCTTTGGTGCAAATGAAATATTCACTTCAACCCGTTGAGTTCAAGGTTATGAAAAACATGTCATCAGAGTAACAGTGAGATAATTAATCCTAGTAGAATACTTCTTTAAAAGATCACAGTCTTCTCATAATGTATTACCTTAATACTTCATCAGAAAGTTGTTTTCCAAGACATAAAAGACAGTACCAAACTAAAAACCCATTTTATGAGAAAGAAAATAAACTTACACATTTGTCACTGATGGTTTTTCCAAAGAAACTTTATGCTTGTTTTTCGCTTGTTCAAATGGTTCATCATTTCTATTTAGGTACAATGCAAGTCTTTATCTTAACCTGCTTGTTATAACAAAATGTAACTACAGAACATTTTCAAGTTAATTAAAGTTATATTGCCTCAAGGTTTAAAAAGTCAGTGCAGCTTTTGATCTGTGTACGGCAGTTGTTACAAGAGGGAGGAAGCAGGTTATGTTACTATAGGGTACTTAGCTATTAGTTGCTCTTAGGATTATTCAGTAGTAAAAATGAAAAGTAAAAATAAGAATGTTATTGTGAAATTAGACCCCTGTCCATCCCCACAGTGTTTCATATAAATAGTAACTATGTCTCTTAGAGGAAGAGATGATGAATCACCCAGCCGTGTCCTGGTAGCGATGAGTTAGCTGTGTTATCAAAATGAAATTTTATATGCAGTAACCTGAATCAGGCACTCCAGTCTAATAAATTCAATTTTAATGAGAAAGAGAATCAGACTTCATATATGAAAGATGTTGACTCTACTCAAGATGATGCTTATTGCTATGAGTATCACCTACCATTGAAAAAGAAAATGTTCACTGTCATATACAATTTTGAAAAGGGAAGTCAGAAAAGCATTAGATTAATCTTTCAGCATCAAACATATGCTACAGGATAAAGCTGCCAGCGACTTTAAAATGATTACAGGATACACAGCAGGAAGAATTAATTGAAATCAACATGTGTTATTCACTGACTTCAATGAGACCACTATCCAACATTCTCAAAACTCACTGTTAGAATTTTGGCCCTGATAACCAAACTAACCTGATCTAACCAAGAGTAGTGTCATGTATCTAATAAGTGCCCTAACATTTGTACTTTACTGAGTACAGCATTACTGAACCAATACTTTCAAATGAAAACACTGGGAACTTGTCTATTCACTTGATTTCTGCTTCAAACTGTTTGTACAAGATCAATTCAACTTAAGCAGAAGCTGCCCTGCCTGAGCTCATCTTACCACTCTTACCACTTTATCTTAAATTTCACACTGAACTTTTCCTCCTACCCACACCATCTCAGTCTATCTTGACTTGCTGGACTGTCACAAATCTCTGTCTACTGATGAAATAATGTAATTTCTTCCCTTTTCCACTGACACTCCTTAGCATTTTTGTTCTTCCTTCTAGTTTATGGTGAGTGCAAGTTGCTGAAGGATTAGGCCTATCTAGCTCAGTCTGATCACATTATGGTAGAAAGATTGCTTAATATGGAGTATATAAGCACTTCAGTCAGCTTTGCTGAATCAGGATGATTTCAGTTAGTTCTCTTAATCTTGTTGCCTTATATTGTTTTCATATCATTTGCTCAGAGCTAAAAGTTTAGGCTACTTTTGATTATTTGGTAAATAAATGTAGTTAATTAGGTTTTTTGTTTGTTCTACAGTACAAATGTGAGGCTTTTGCACAAACTACCCATATATTCAAATTTCTGCTTCGAATTACTGCTGTTCTTATATGATTACAGTTGCTATAGAACCATTAAAAAAACTTTTTATCTGAGAAAAAAAAAAATCTCTTCATTAATTGTCTCTCCATTCTATGCATTTGGGTATGAAGGCTGAGGCACTGGCAGTCTACCAGACTTCTCAATGGATAATTTCCTCTAAATGATGAACTAAAATTATTTTTACTTCAGTATTTTTAGATGCTCTTCCAGCTTCCTTTTCGTTATTGGTATGAGGAAGTAATTTATTGCATTGTTATGGAATAGTTAGCTTATTCTCTTTCTATTTATGTCCCTCTCACTATATATATACATATATACATATATATCTGTTTACCCATTAAAGTAATTAACCACACTCATCCTGATATCAGAACTAGGAAAATCCCACCACACCATTCTTTGCTCATGCAATTTGAAGTGAAAAATTTGAAGTGAAATCTGGAGCGTTCTAACACTGAGCCTTTAGTGTTGTCAGTCAAAATAAGAAGAGAATAACAGTAATGGGCTTTGGAATCTCCCTTGGTAATTCCAGAGTATCTTAGTTAACCCTTCCATCTACTAACTTTTTTCCCATATATGTCTGAAAGCTAGAGCAAAACACTAACAAAGCAAGCTACATCTCACCCTCAGTCACAAGTGAAATGTTATCCCCTAAAACTGTATAACAAGCTAATTTGTCTGTTTATCTTCCATACAAGCAACTCCGGCTTTTCTTCCATATTCCCTCTCATGTTTGCAAGGATTTCCCTATAAATACTGTAAAGTATTAATATACCACCACCACCACCACCACCTCTAAATCCTTTATGAAAACCCAGCCTTTCTGAGAAGTCTACAAACCCCTTGATGCTGATATGCCAGGAAGCAATCTATCTTCCTAACTGGCACTATTTATTGGGTTTCTTTACTCTTCTATTTGTCATACCTACACACCATCTGATGTCTTTGACTTAATTCCTAAGCACCTGGGGCAAGGATCATTTATTAACTCTGTTTGTACAGCATCAAGAGCAACAGGGTTATGATTTATGCCAGACCTGACAAATTAAATAAATAGCCTGTCTTTCCCCTGAGAGCCTCAAACACTGGTTTTTGGAACATTAGTAAAACAAGTACTGGAACTGAATAAAATGGCTCGGATGGTGAGCTCAAACAATAAATTTTATGGACATTTCTCTCAAAGGTAGGAATGAATGCTTTTCAACTTCGCTGATTCTTCAAAAAATGTTTAGTTTCAAGAAATCTTTCAATATTTTTTTTCCAAACATAAAAACCTGAATAAAGTGAACATGAGTTTAGGTGCATGAAGAGAATACTAGAAATGACAGACCTACAGATAATAACAAGACACAAAAGTAATGTTTGTTCATTACTCTCTGGTTCCCTTGCAAGCACTCGATCACATCCTAAAGATACCCATTAATCAGAAATGAAGTAAACACATTTGAAAGCCACATATATGCACACAGATTGGGTCTTTACATTCGCAAATATTTCCTAAGGGGTTTATCTAGGGGTTCACACGACATATCTGTTTTATAAGGATTATGTGGCTATGTGCATGCAAAGCAGGTATAATGTGCCATTCCAGATTTCTGAATGTGTAATATTCCCTCTGACTCTTGAGAATAATATAAAAGAGATTTTGTAGAAATGGTTTTGATGAAAAACTGTTGCACTCTGTTTGCTGGTAAGAGTCAAGCAGATTCAGTCATGAGCATTAGCCTTATATTCTGTCACTCAAAGGCTTTGAAATCAACCCACTTAACATTTAAGAGCTTCAGCTTGCTGGATTCCGTAAATATGTGCGTGTGTGTGTGTGTGTGTGTTTAAGCTCTTGTCTCTATTTTATGATGGGTGATAGAGACAAGATGATGTCTTCTCAATCTTTTCCTCCAATCCATCTTAGCTAGTGAAAAGTTCCTACTGAAGAATAAAAATAATGTTTTTTAAAGAAAGGGAGAATAAAAGAGGAGGGAAAGAGAAAACAAAAATTAATTGTAACAACAACTGAGAGATTAATGCAAACTGGCCCATCCTAATTATCACGCTAGGACAATATCTAGATTTTGAGTGACTTAGTACAGAATATAGGTCAAATTGGACCTGACTATCATGTCAGCATTAATCTCTCATAGACCTTACAGTGACTTGCCATATGGTCCCATATATCCTGTAACTTAGTAACAGAATTCAAAGTTTTCATTTTCATCATTATGAAAGACAGTTTTCAAAATGAAAATTTTTACAACTCAGTGACCAATTAAAGCTTTTTATTCATGCAAGCAGACCTAAGAAAAAGCTGGGGTCACAGTTCCTATATATGCTAAAATAAAGCTTTTCAAAGATTCAAAGTTTCACAAAAGTTTTTTCTTCAATAAATATGGAAACAGACTGCATACTCCTAAAATTCAAGCCTGCATATTATACTGGCAAAAAAACCCCAAATGTGGTTGTAAAAGGATGCAAAAGAAAGGATTTTCACACTGTATATGTGACAAGTTGTTATTATTTAAGTACAGATGCAGTTAGTCTGATCTGTAATCACATTCAAATTGTATGTGCAAATTCTGACCTCAGTCAAAGTACAGAAAAAAAATGAAGAAATAAGCAATCTGTTCCTATAAACTGTTGAATTTTCTGAAAATCTGACCCTAGGGAGATAGATTTCCAAAACTGAAACCATGTCCAGCCCTACTATTTTTCATCATACCCTCAGATTTGTGCTATTGAAACTGAAGAGCATATGATTAACAAAGGACAAAGCAAATGCAGAATGGTGCAAGATGGAAAGGTAAAAGATGGGATATGGCAGAAAGAACAATAAGTAGAGTCTCAGAACAGGTTTCCTTTCCCAATTGGATAGAAATACAGTTGATAAAATTGGATACAAATAAAATATAAATAGATTATTACAATCTACCTTCCAATATTCTACTTAAATTTGATTTAAGGCTATTCTCAGAAGGAGCAAGTTTTGTGCTCAGGTAGACAAATCAAGGGATGAATACCAACATGCTTGAAAAACATGCTTTGAAACCATGTATCAGCAGAAAAGCATTGTTACATGGAAGAAGGGAAAGCACAAAGAAAGGATTTTTCATATGAAAGGCAGTGTTTGGCAAAAGAAGGGGCATTGGTTTCCTGAAAAAAAGAATTATTCTTCTCAAAGCAGTCTGACATGAATGCCCTGGGAGAGAAAAAGAACCAAGTCAAAAGTACTGGCATGACAATGGCTGATGGTTTTTAATCTTTGTTACCTGTGTTCCATACAACTACAGAGGCACAGCTTCTCACAAAACAAAAATTCTGTGGATTTAAGAATAAAACTGTCCTACTCTGCTCTTTTTTTAAATGGCAGGCTTTAGTCATCTTATGCTTATTTTTCTGCTTTTACTTCTGGAAGAGCAATGAATGATTTATCTTGGCAGATACAAAAGATTGCTGAGGGGGAAGATCCTCCTGGCCTATAGCAAATGAAAATTATTACAGAGAGATCTAGACTGTGAGATGTCACAGGAGTTAGAATACACAGTGGCAGAGAGGAAGCCCACTGGCTGTAGAACACCAGATACAGTATGTAGTATTATATGGCTTGATCATGAGTACCATGATACAACCATATGTTCTGCTTCTCCAGCAAGTAATCTATAATCATACCTCATACATACACATATCTACGTATATAATTTATTCTCATATGCTTCTCATTCAGCTGAACAGTGGCTCCCCTGTCTAGACATGTGAATCACTGTCATAGTCCACAGTCAAATCACCATCATTGGGCAAGAGTTACTTTGCTCTGGGATCACAACCATTATTTGCTGAAGCAGCAAGGGCATTTTGCAATTGCTTCATGTTGATTTCTCACTTGCAGCTCATCTCTGTGCACTCAGAGGACTTAAGTAATTTTGCAGTCATAGGCTATCCAACCACTTTAATATGTTATCAGAGTCACGAGAAATTCTGTGCAATATAGTCAGTGGATATTGATACAAAGCAGCTGGATAGCTAACAGACCAGGTTTTTTCTAAAGGTAAGGTCTTTGGAATTTTAAGTTGAACAGATTAATGCTAGAAACCACATATAGTATCAAAGTATGATGAGTTATTAGACCAAACCAGGTTGATCAAGGTTTTATCCTATCTGGTCTTGAAAATCTCTGAGGATGAAGACTGTACAGCTTCTCTAGACAAACTCCTTTATTGCTTAACTGTCCTCATGGTGAACAAGACTTCCCTAAACCCAAATCAAATGCTCCCCACTGAAAAAGTAATGCATTAATAAACTCCAGATAAAATTTTTAAGCACTGAAAGGTTCCATTAACAGTTTAACAGAGAGTTAAGCATGAGACCTAAATTATTGGAGTGACTCTCTAAAACGAAAGAGAAGCCCTGTATAACATCCACAAAATTTGCATTATAGCTTACTGAAATACACAGAAATTTTTAATAATTCCTGTATCCCAGCAATGAAGGCTATGTATGAATATATGGTAAGATGCAGTAATATGAACAGGATCAGTTAACAAAAATCAATATGCAGTAACAGCAACAGAAGTGAAAATAGGTCAGGATATTCAGATCAAAAATTGATGTGTGTCATTATCATATGGCCTTCTAGGGCTTGTTTTCTACTGAGTTTAATACTGCATGGGACACATCTATACTCCATTATACATTACAGACACTGTAGGGTATACTGCTAAGCTTGGTCCCTCCCAGAATTATTAAATCACTTCTCTGCTTTTGTTCTTTAGATTTATGTCATGCAGACTGAACTGTGCAAAATGACAGCCTTCCAGTGAATCAGTAATAAGCACTGCTTTGTTTCATTGTTCAAACACAAGAAAGGACACTTGTCTGAAGAACTGCATTTGCATTTAAATACTTCTTTATAAAAAGTACCTTCTAGAAGTATTAATTAGGCTACAATAATAAAATACTGTCAAGAATGTGCTTAGTTTAATAATAGAATGTAGTAAAAATGTATTTAATGCAAAAACAGTACAGTGCAGAATTACGATTGTTTTACATTACTGAACACCATTCATATATAAACAACAGGTTTACATCTCTCCAAAATTTCTTTCACACAAGAACACCATATAAATCTTCTGTGGAGAATTAAGCAGCCACGCAATGCTTTTATAAATGGAAGATGCTGCACAGGTTATCAGTCTGATATCAATTCACCTGACTGCCAGGAGCTGAATCAAGCAAGGCTGCTAAGGGAAAATTAATAGCAAAGAGCACAACGGAAGAAATAAGATATTTAGGTTGCTTCAAAGTAGTAAAAATAACATTGGCTTGAGCCATTTACCAGGTGGGAGCTAGTGGTCTGGCACCAGCCAAGTTGCTGGCTAGGTTTATTCTCTTCTGGCTGATAGCCTACAGAGGAAGAAGGAAATCCCAAAACGTAAAACTTAGGCCAGGGAAAGTAAGAAAAGCTGAATAATTATCAGGACCTTACAGTTTAAAACCATGTGAAAGAAACAGATGGATAGTTAGAGTGGTACTAAATGTATAAGACAGAGGTGAAAAGAAGCCTGGTTTGCATACTAATTAGCTAGACTTGAAGTCATTATTTTCCAGAGTTAACCACTCAGGCACTTGAAAATGCAGACATTCTCTGTAAAATACAATCCTGGGCTTTCAATTATCTACTCATTTTATGTTCCTGATTTTCCTTTTAGCTCTGCTGCTACACGCTACGTTTTCTCTGCCAGAATTCTCAGCCTCATTTAATGTTTGAAGGCTGACCCATCCTTTTCTATCTCTCTCAAAGCAAACAGAGCTTGTTCTTCTTTCAAACACCGTATAGTTTGAAGAAACTGAGATGGGTTTTGAAGACAACTCTGTCATGTTCATGCTATTAACATCTCTACACAATGCTATTTAGGAACCTTTGTTTTCTCTTCCAATTTTCAAGTACAGGTTCAGAATTTTAACAGTCATTTTAGTATCTTCTTACACTTCCATGCTCCATCCATTTTATTATTCCTACTATCATCCAGTACCTGTTCCCTTTTCTCAGGGCAGAAACATCATATTCCAGTTCTCTATTTTATATGCAACTGCAGCAAAATTTCTAACACAGAAGAAGTATTTGTTATAAAATATGTAAATTCTATTAAGCTAAGAAGAATGGACTATATCTTGTCACTACCTAAACAGTGGATAACGAAGAATTACATTAATACGAAATTCAAAAGACAAATTAGGCAAAACTAGAGAGCTACCACATTCTAGTTTCAGAGAAAATAACATTCAAAAGACACAGGTGTGAATGGCCTCAGAAGGGTGTCCTATGGGAATATGAGGAAATAGTAAGTGAAGTGAAGGAAATACTCAAAAATTCTACAGGAATACCTGTTATTCCAAAGTGTAAAGTCTTTTCAGCAGTCTAAAAATAGCTTCTTCATATGAAATCAGCATTATGAATTCCACATTTTGGAATGAAAACCACACCTGCTTCTCTTATATCTCACCATGCAAAGCACTGCACACTCAGTAAAAGAGGCATGGGACCATGTATGACCCGGCAGTGACAGCAGAGCACCATTTTGTATTATTTCTAACACAAAAGACAGATGTTGTTCAGGCTGTAAAGTTCCATCATGATGCTAAACACATGGAATATAAACAAGCATAAAGTTTTAAAGCTTTCCTCTTATAAAAGGAAAAGAACACAACTGTTCTTCCTCTCTCCATCACACTGTTTATCATATATTGAATGAAATATCTATTTCACATACAATACTTTACAGCATCTTCCATTCCATCATCTGAAGCCTATCATGAAGATCCCAAATGTCCTTTTAATGATTGACCAGACAGGGGGTCAATCATTATAGCTGAGGGGGGGGAACAGGGTTGAAAACAAGCTTTACCATCGCTTTCTTGATTAAACTTGAAGATTAGATACAACAGAGAGTTCTTAAAGGACTAAAAGCACTAAAGTACTAAGTTAGTAGTTTAAGCACTAAAGTACTATAGCACTAGCTTATTAATACAGTAGAAATTAAAAATATGTTCACACTCCATTTCATTGCAATGAAATATTCTGCAACCTACAATAGCATGTGCTTACCAAGGAGACAATCTCAGTTTGGGAGAAAAAAAAATCTGAATTCATGAAAAATTACTAGATACTTAATTGTTAGTCTCTGGGCAGGGGCAGTCTCATACCTGTCTAGTATATTTATAATGGTAAAGTCTTCTGATACATTCCTGTTCCTTACAGATATGAAGCAGAGAAAGTGCAAAATGGAGTACAGCTGGTCTTTCCCACTGAGCTGAGTAAACAATCACATTGTCCTTGTGATACCAGTGAAGCTAATGGAGCAGAAAAGAGGCCAATTCTTTACTTCTGAAATTGGGTACATCATCTGAACAACAAAGGTTAACTCCTCTGACATTCCCATTACCTTTTGAAATACCCAGGGACTAATATGAAAAGGGTAAAGAATGGGTTTACATAAGACAAAAATTGAATGACTTCCCTTGATTCACTAGGCAGTCCAGACAGTGGTTCACAACATGCTGACCATCTGCCACCAACTCCTGCACAGGACTCAGTACATCATCTCCTTTGCTATTCCTCTGCCTTTCAGAAGTAGGAAATAATTTGGGTAAATAATGAATAAAAATGATAAAATGCCCATCCACCTAGTTTGGTCTGATGCCTGTCTGGCAGTAGTTCTGTAGTTGTGCCAGACTACACTGACTGAATGATCACAGTGTTCCAGCCATGTCTTGCCCCTTTCCTGCTAAAGTATAAGACATCTTTTACTGAACTTTCACGATGGGAGGGTTCAGTGTACTTTCCTCATCTCTTTGATGAACCATGTCACAGTTCCCTCCTGTGAACTGCTACTTTTTCTCTGAAGTTCATCATGAATTTAAACAAAATATGAACAGTTCAGATAATGGCATGTATTCTGCTTGCTACATGAACACTATAATTATTTTCATCTTACAAAATTTTCCATTGTTGTGTGATGTACTTAATAGGTTCACTGCATCCTAGAAAGTAAAAATCAAATTATCATTGTTTCTGGTGCCCATGAAATTATTCAGTACTGGTTTATTGAATTCCAGACTGTGGTGTTAAAATGAGAGATAAATTGATTAAAGATAGTTCATTGTTTTTCACATTCAACTATTTTCCTCCATCAAAATCCTGAGCATCACATCACTTTCTGACATCACATTTGAAGGTCCATTTGCAGTAATTTTTATCCATACTGTAACTGCTAGCACAAACACAGGAATTTATTGTAGCCCCAAATGGCAATTCAAAGCACTTCTCTTAGGAACTGATGGGCTAAACTTTGTTTAGAAAATTTAGTCTGGCTACTGTCAGACATTCATGTAGGTAAAAAAAGAAAAAAAAAACAACAGGAAAGTAATTTGAAGTCAGCAACATCTGATTTATACTGGTATAATGCAGAGTAAAACTTCATGTGATAACTTATCATTAATCCAGTTTTAGTATGAACAACTCTGAACAGCAAAAAGCTAAATGACAAAGAAAAATCCTTTATCTACTTCAGGGATCCTAAAAGCTCTTGCTGTACGTGCTTTTGGGGAAGTAATGATACATTGAAAATAACAGGTGCAGAAAGAGCCCAACAACAACGGCAGACACTCTGAGAGCCTCTACAATTATGCCTCAGTTCTCTCTCCCCATATTTTGTAACTGGCTGTTCTGAGCTTCATTTCTCCTTTTCTCTGTCCCTATTCACTTCACTGCCACTCTACCCCTTCATACCATTCTTCTCCTTTTACTTTGTCTTCAGTGCACTTCCTTCCTCCCAGCAGTCACTCTGCCTGCAGGTACATTTCCTCACCCATACTGTGTCTGTCCCACCAGTTTGGGCTGTGAGCTGAGGCACACTTTGGTATTTACCCACTGCCCTCTCTTTGTTGGTCACCCAGCAGTCCCATCCTCTACCCAGCTAATGGTAACGGCACCAGAGTGGGCCACCCCCCACAGCAGAGTGCCTTCTGTGCCCATGTTTTAATACAAGAACCCTGACAACTAACCTTTTCACTAGTGCTATGTAAAAGCTGAGTAAGTGGTGGTAGGAGGCTGCTGAGTGGTTAATTACACACCTGGTGGATGCTGAGGGCTCTCAGGCTCCCATTTAGACTGTTAGTCTAAACAGTATTGGCGAACATTTACCATTTTGGCTAAGGTCTGTCAGCATTCATTTACGAGCGAACAAAAGTAATGCAGACTGCAGATACAAACAGAGCCATGGCCCACTTCCTTCCAAATAAAACTGTGAATTATTTCTATTGGAAAGGATTTAAAAAGAGAAGTTCAGCTGACGGTGTTTTGTGTCAAATTCCAGAAGTATACAGATCTATTCCTACTGAGCATCTGTGAGGGTTTTTCTCTTATGGGCTATGTTCCTCTAGAACAACAGGAAGACAGCAGGATCTTTAAGCTCTTGTCTGAACATGTCTGTCCATTACATTTTTGTCAAAAGCTGACATACAACCACTTATCTACTGATAATGTCAGATGCTTCACATCAGTGTAGAGAAACTATCATGGTTTATACTTACAGAAAAAAAACAAGTATCAAGGTCTTAACTTCATTTGTAGCTCTCGAAGAGTCCAGTTCTATGCACTGCTTTCAACTACTGTCGATTCTGACATTTTTAAAGGTGTAAAGGACAGAACTAAACCTAATGCAGGAATTTAGGACATAAAATGTCTCCAGACTTTCCAAGAAGAGGGTAATAAGGACATCTTCAGTAAAGGTACCGAGCCATAATCTTAAGTAATTTCAAGTGAAATTCAAGTCACAGATACGCAAAGCGCGAAATGTGAAAAATAACAGTAAATTGAACAATTCACTGTTTCGATTTGAACAGAATGCTGATCAGTTCTAAAAACTCTGAAAACCATTAAGAGGATGCACTTATATTTATTTATATATTATTTATCAGTTTGACTCTCCCAGACAAATCTTAAGGTTAGTAACCACAGAGATAAGCAAATATTTTCCATAGACTCGTATTAAATTGAATTATTTACTTTTATATGCACCCAAGAAAGCTTAACCATTCTGTTAAAATTGCTTCTTAGAATAAGACTTTCTTTTTCTCTGTGGAAGATGTGATCCACTAAGATTTACGGTACCTTTGTAAAGATGCTGTCTCCGTATCGCCTCTCTCATAGTTCAGGTAGTCAGAAAGGTCCTCATGCGTTTATTCTGGGAATTCTAACTTACACTAGCAAAGGAAAATGAGTTACTGACTCGGTCCAGTGGAACTATTTTACAGTCAGTTATCTTTTGAGATTAGGAACACCAAGAAATAATTTGTTGAAATTAGCTCTTGTGGTGCTGATGACATTTACTGCTTTGCTCATTTCAGAAAAGGGTGGAAGTTTTTAAACAGCAACCTTACAGTGAAAGGGATGTTCACTCGAAACAGTTGTTGGAATTAATCCTCTACAATGTCAGCATACAAAAGTCAAGCATTCAATTTAAACTAGCTTTTACTAGGATGTTTCTATAACAATCAGAGAGACTCCCAGTCAACTAAAATGAGACAAATCTCAGCCTAACGGACAGAAAAGGCATTGATCATCTGCCACACACAGGCACAATTTGTGCCAGCCACTGACAGGCGACATCTGGGAACGCAACCTGTACAAACATGGGTTACAGTTTTATTATATGTTGCAATTATCTGGCATAAGGTTAGGACTAATTAAACCTTGTTTAACTTCAAATTACTCCCCTGTAAGTCACCTGTTAATCACTGTGGCATTGCCAAGGCGCGTGGACCCTTCTGGAAGGACAGCTGGAGAGATTCAGCAGGTGGCAACAGGTGATCATTAGGCACCACAGGAACTTCTGCCCACTGGAATGCAGTCTTCCCTATCCACTCCCACACCTGGGGTCATGCTGGGCAGCAGAGACTGCCAGCATGCCTAAGGGCTCAGGGCCTCAGCCCTGCGCCTTCACTGAAGGATGACCCAGACGACTTTCTGTCTGGACCTGCCACCTCCTCTCTTGCAAGACAGAGAAGTCATGTTAAAAACTGTTCTGCTGACCTGCCTGCCTTCTCCCTGGACTGTGAGGTCTCTTCCACAGAGCCAGGTAGATCTGCCACTTTTTAGTGAATATTTGTGTGACTAGAAGTGTTCTGGTATTCAAGCTCAGTCTCTGTCCTGTCCATTTGGTCCCAAGCCACAATACACATTTTCCCTTTAGTGTTCTTACAATAAAATAAAAAATACCTGATATGTGAAAAATAGATGACCACTTACCTTTCTTAACAAAAATTAGGTAATCATTGTCTGTTTTAGAGAAGAGAAATGAGAATTTTGAACTAACATCAGGACTTGCTAAGGAGATTCCAGTTAATATTCCAATTAATATTTCTATTTAGTGCCAAACTTGGGCTTTCACACAGCCTACTCATACCCTACTCGGAGATGACCATCTGTTTCAGACCTCCTTGAGCACAGTCTGGATGACACTGACTGCAGCTGTTCAGACTGCTGGACTAAGAGCAGGGGAGATGTGCTTCAGAAGGCAGGCTAGAGACCAACAGATGCATTTCCTGCCAAGGGAGTGATCTTTACCCACAAACCACATTCCACTACTATGAACCCAAAATTCCAGGCACAAGTGGCTAACTCAGTAATATTCTGGACGGTCTCCACAGGGGTATTTTGAAACATTTGTCTGATTACATTTCTGTGGTACTAATAACTTTTTAGAATTATGTGCATGAGTCACACGATAGGAACAAATACTTGCTAGTACTTAGAATGCAAAACGGGACATCACTTCAAAAAGGCAATCCCAGGACTACTGATAATTTGAGTATTTGTCAAAGGGGTAAATACCATATAACAGAAAGGAAAGAAGTTTCATTTTCTGCAGGCAATAGATCCATGCAAATGAACCCAAACGTCCTTTACCTAAAAATTATCTTTGCATAAATTTGGCTGTGCTCCAGCACCACCTTGGATCACATGTATGAATTTAAGTTGATAATTAGTCCTATTAAAATCAATGCTTTTTTAAAAAAATTGGTGTTATGGCAGAAAATGAAAAGACACATACTGAAGTTTTTAAAAGAATCCTCTGAAACAGAAGTTTTACTAAAAATCTAGAGACTTTTTACATATTTATATAAAAAATACCTGTAAAAGTTAATACACATATGGTGTATTTATAATCTCCCCTAAACAAAGATTACAAGTGTAGTATAAAAAACTAAAATTACATTAGCAAAATACTACTTTGCATCTCTGAACAAAAGCAATCAGTATTTATTCCTGGCTTTATTTCTTTATCATTCAATAACTGCTTGTCTATGGATTAATAACATTTGCATGTTGGCTTTCATCAGCACATTAAGAGGCACACCAGTCAACCACCTCAAAGCAACCTCAGTATAAACAGTGCACAGCTCTCCAGCCAAAGCAAAACTTGAGCTGGCACAACCTGACATTGCCACGGCCACCAACTTGGGACTCCAGCTCTGCTGGTGGGAAAGCAAGCTGAGCTATTATTTGGCATAACATGAAAACTGTATTTAAAAAAATGGGGAGATTAACACATATCTCACACACATACTACCACAGTTTACTGTTTATGCAATCATTCTGTTCTGTTATTAATGATCTTTATTCTGCACAGTATTTTCAGATGTACTGCTACAGTTCTGAAACTGGTATTTTTCATCCAGCTTGCTTTCTAAATATACTAGCATGAATCTGGTTTTCCCAGATGGATGTACTAAAGTAAATAAGAATGTAAATTTTTTATGGATCTACTTTTTTTCTACTAACTTGCTCCATTTATCCCTTTTAAAACTTTGAGAGTGGAATACAAAATCTTGATAAGTGCCTTTACAAACAGTAACCTGAGTTGATACCATTTTGGATATTGCAGCTACATCTCTACTCTGCTTCCAGTAGGGTTTTTTTAAATTATTGTTATTCTGGTTTGGCCAGCTAGAAAAGCAAACCTTTATATCCACAGGCAATATGCCCGGTAAAAAGGGAGATACACAGAATTCTCTCTTTTTAATTTTTTTTTTAAAGAAATAGAGATGCTAAAACCAGGGTTACTTTGACAACACCGTTGTCATCCTTATCAGCCAAGTGACTAAGAAACCAAATTGCTTAGAAATCAGCTCACATCACTTGGAATGGTTTCAAACTGAAAGAGGGCAGGTTTAGATTAGATATTAGGAAGACATTCTTCACTGTGAGGGTTGTGAGGCACTGGAACAGGTTGCCCAAAGAAGTTGTGGATACCCCACCCTTGGAAGTGGGACCTACATTTCCTAAATGCATGAAAATAAGATTAATACTTTCTTATGAATAAGGCATTTAGCCATTATAAACTTGAGCGACTCTTTCAGGCGTGACTGTCGGTCTGACCCAGTAATTCCCTACATTAGCATTACTACCAGGCTACCTTAGAGGATAAAACTCCTTTCAGAACAAACTGTCAACTCACTTTTAGGACACTGCAATGAATTATAGGCTCTGACATTGATTTGTAGATCTTTAAGCTGGTCAGTGATTTGCTGCATTCGATGGCTCTGGCTGCAGAGTGCAAAAACAGAACATCTCTCACAACACTGAGTATCTGACTCAATATTTTCCCATAACTGCAATTCTTTTTATGGTGAGGATATGGACTATGATTCATATCATCTCCCACAATCCTTTCTTCATAATACATTGTTTGAACAAGCACAAATTATTTGTAGGTTGTCACTGCCATATCAACTTCAGTGACAGCGTTGCAATATTCTAAAACAAACAAAAAACAACACACCCATCTATAAACATGGTTATCTATAACACAACATAATACAGTGGGAAATACATTGGTCAGAAATATCATATCATAAGCTGACACATTTGCCCTTGTAATGCTCTTGGTTAGCACCCTGAATTATTTGCTATTTCAGGGCATTTAACAACTCATATTCCTTACTGACATCATCATTTCTCTAAAAGGCATAAAGTTGTAATTGGAAAAGGTGCTTAAGTGAGCAGACTGCTCCAGTAACATGAGTGAGCCCTCAGGAGTTAGAAAAATAAAGTATATATTTTTCATGCTTTGACATATTTCACTTCTTGTTAAACTTCTCTTGCTCTTGGACACCACACAAATTTGGAGAAATGTATGGTCAGATTAAAATATGGAAATTCACAATCAGAACACAATGACAATGCCTGTTTGTGTTTGCAATAAAATCTGTTAGTTCCATACCTTGACATATTAGCCCAGGGAAAGAAAGAATATTATTCAGCCAGATTTGCCTGCAATAAAGTTCACTACCACGTAAGCAATGAGCTCACGGGGATGTGTTCCCTTCCCATCTTCCAGCAGGATTATCTGAGGTCATGTTAATTGAACAAGCAGAAAGTTCTAAACATCTACAGGGACATGTCGTGATAGGACAAGGGGGAATGGTTCTAAACTGAGAGCAGGCAGGTTTAGATCAGGTATGAGGAAGAAATTCTTTACTGCGAGGGTGGAGAGGCCCTAGCACAGGTTGCCCAGAGAAGTTGATACCCCAGCCTTTAAAGTGTTGAAGGTGAGGCTGGATGGGGCTTTAAGCAACTTAAAGTGGAAGGTGTCCCTGCCATGGCAGGGGAGTGAGTTAGAACAAGATGATCTTTAAGGTCCCTCCCAACCCAAACCACCCTATGGCTATGACTCTATGATCTACATACACCCACTCCATATGACTGCAACCAAGGGTGACTGAAAACAAACTGACTTTAACTGGTAAGTGGCTACCAAGTGGTCTGGTGGGGGGGGTTTCCCAAAAAAAAAAAAAAAGAAACTGAGAGTACATGAAAAAATTTTCCTTTGTGATTTCGTGGTATCTGTAGGACTGAAGAATTTTTAGGCTAGGTAAAGCACCAGGGATTTTGTTGCATCTTTATAATTTTGTCTAGATTTGTCTTTTTAAGCTTTTGGTGGTTTTAGCTTTTTTTTTTCTTTAGGATAAAATAAGCATAATTTTAAAAACCAAGAACACAATGACAGCAAAAACGAACCAAGACATTTGAGAAATTTGCTATTTAAAGGACAGTGTTAAAAATCACAATATGAGAGAGCCCAGCTGAGAAACAGAAAAATGACCAATAATTATGGGGGCAGGTAAGAAAACTAAAAACTGGGAGGAAAAGATAATGCTACAAGGATTAGTCATAGGAAGTACTGAGGTGAAGAGCTAAAAATGTGCTTAGACACAAAATTTGTGTCTGAAGGTGATATCAAAGCTGTGCTTGCTCCAGATGTCATTTAGCAATTGTCAAGCAAAGAATATAAAATGATGTCATTTTAAATTGTGATAGAGTTCAGGATACTCCATGGTTTAAAGAAGCTTTCATTTGGATACAGATGAAAAAGTCTAAGCTGAAAAAAAAATTCCTACTTTGCCTTCTCCATACTTTACCATACATTTCCATGTAAATATTTTTACAATATGCTTTAGGAGAGGTGTAAACTGAAAAAAACAAGCAGAGTTAAAACAGTTGCAGTTACAATCTTGGCAACATACAACCCAATTAAGTAAAATAAGTAATGAGTATAAGGCTAGCAGTTTTTATTTATTAAATAAGAGCACTGCTTGGGAGATACAATGAAAGATGCAATAAGGAAACAACAGCATATTTTTTCAGGGTATTAAATTATTCCACTCGAGCTGATCTTTTGAGACATCTGTATTAGAAATATATAGAGATTAAATAAGCACCTGGTTCTGAATTTTATCTCTGTATCCATAAATAAGTACTTGTTTCATGGGGAGCTCTTTTTGTATGGATCCAGGCAGGGCTTTTGCTCGCTATGGAACATATACTACAGCAGCTTCTATTATTATTCATTAGGGTATAAAGCAGTTCTTTGTTCTGTTAGTAAATAGGATTCAGATGCCAAGAGACCAGCTCATGGTGAAGTCATAGTGTCTTTGATGCTCAGAAAGCCACATACCAGCAAATTAAAGCCTTCATATAGTCCAAAACTTCAGTAGAGTAAGGCACTAAGTAGTACAAGCTCATAGAGTCTAAAAATTAAATATTTCACAGTTTAACAAGATAACAACAACTAAAAAACATGGAGAAAGAAGACAAAAAGGCCATTATTTTCTTGTGACCTACTGAACAAGGGGGTTCAGAACTGAAACTACACTGAGAAGTTAGCAGCATCCACTGACTCTCATGGCCTGAGTTTTCTCTTTTGCCCTGCCCAGTCAGCTCATCTGAACAGCCTCTTCTTACAGGGGCTAGAAAGGAGGGGAAATATCTTTTTCTGTCAGGACTGAAGCTCTTTCTCTGCTTGAACCCAGGGAATCCACATAGACCTACCATTAGGTGTTCCTCTCACTATTACAGAGGATCCTTTGGAAATCTATGCTCTTCCCAGACACTGACAAAAACTGAATAAGTACCATTTTTTCCAGAACAAGTATCTAAAAATTTTACATTAGAAAAGCTAAGACTGCAGGGACATGAAAATTTTCTCACAGACTACATTTACTATGAAAATAAATGAAGAAAAATGCTGCAATGCTGTAGCAAGAGCAGATGCTTATTGCACTCATAAAGTAGAAATACATTAGGGAGGTAATAATTATTTGCTTTTCTTGACTGCAGGCATAGGTATTCTAAATAACACAACCATACTCTGTCATCATGTATAAGCATTTTGTAACACAGCTAAGTATAACACACAATAACAAAATGGGCAAGGAATACAGAAATACCAACAGTGTGAGAGGAAAAATAGGGAAGAATGGTTTTACCCACAGTGGTTCCATCTTCCCTCAGCAAAGAGTTCTACAGCCTGATCATCTCAACCTCAGTGACTAAGACTGAGGACCAAATCCATCAGCACTATCTACAGCTCTGTGGCACTACCATTAATTTAGGATAAGCTTAATAAGTAAATAAGACTTGACTGCTCTGAAGTGGTGATAATTATTAATAAAATTTACAAACTAAGCACTGGCAAACTGTATTGTTATTAAATGTCACTCTAGTATAGTTCTGTTTGAAGCTTCAAAGTGGCCTGATTTATGAGATTCCAAATACTCTCATTGCTGCAATCTTTCACGCTCTTATTCTCTAACTTGCACATACTTATATTCACTTGCAGCTGAGCAGATAAAAAAACATTGCTGCAAAATAAATTGTGAAAATACTGAAGTTTCAGGCTCAGAAACAAATTTTCATCTCACTAAAGTTTACAAGTTTGCATTTCTAGAACTCAGAAGGAAAATACTCACTTTTTTACCAGCAGTTCTGTCAAATCTCAAAGAGTCAGTAAGAGACCTTTTTAGTAAGTTTTGATCTTCTACCTGCAATATAACTATCAACTGAATCCAAAACAGAATTCAGAAGCATCTCTTGTGCTTTGGAACTCCACACAACAGCAACAGCCACCAAGCATTCCACCAGGGTCCACAGCCAGAGGGGCTTTGTTGTAAAGCACACCTATTTCCCATCAAACAATTGTACCTCCCTCCTCAGGCATTTCTCTATCCCACTCCAGGGCACCTCTATCTCCCTTCACACCTCCCTCCAACATGCAGAGTCTAAAGCAGTGGATTCACAGTATCTGTGCTGTTATTCCCCACAGCTATTGCTTTATGGCTTAGCATAAAGTGGAAATTTTACATAAGAGTTTACATAATTGTTTCAGAAAAGCATCAATAACATTGTGGGAACAGGGTTTTTTTACCAGGCAGGTCTAAGGAATTTAAAGAGAGAAAAAATATTATTACAGATTAAAGTGTGTTAATTTAATCTCTAAAGGTCAGGTTAAACCTGCAGGATACAGGATTTCTGCTGTCTTACACCAGCTTACTTTGTTTCTGAACTGACAGAGCTTTTAACATGAAGGGAAAGGAGAATGTAAGTGCAACTGTGACAACATAGAGCAGTTTCCTTGGAGAATGAAGTCAGCCCCAGATTTGTCCTGTGGTACACCACCAGTACAGTCTTGCTGCAAATCTCTGGAAAGAATTAGCAAGTACTGCCCCTTCGCACTCTGACCCTCACACCTCTGCTCAATTCATGAGCACATTCTTCCACAGGCATGTTCCTTTCTACAGCACTCACTCCATTTGCTACAGTGGAGGAAAAGAGAACGAGAAAAGACTCCTGTCTGGGGCTACACGGTGTGGCTGCTTGTGGCTCAGAGCCAGCACACTGCCAAGAGTGCCCTCGGCGTACCTCCAGGACAGCGAGGGAAGAACACAGCAAGTAGTAAAGAGCTGAAGGACACACAGTTTCAGAAAGTTTGCTCTACTGTTTATGCTATTTCCTGTGCAGCCTGTAGTTGATCATGACCCTGTTTACCCTTCTGTGCAAATGATATTTTAATGACAACTTATGAATAGTAAGTGATTAGAAATAGAGAGAATAAATGAATAAAATAAAATAAATTAATGAAAAAATAAAGGGAAGAGAGAATTTCAGGGGAGAAAATGCAGAGCTTTGCTTACTGATGCTTTTCTCTTGCTACATCACTTGATTCATTTTTAAATGGCTCCCAAAACACTAAAGAAAAACATGCAAAAAAGCTTTACACTGCAAGTGTGGTGAGATAGTTGAGCAGATATTTATTTCTTGCACCTGTTCTTCTCCAAAAGGTCTCTTGCATATAATATACTCCATCAATGCTGTTTACAGAATGCTGTTGCTTTATTTTGAAAAATCTGCAAATGAATTCTGTTTAATTCTAATGCCAATACAAAGGTCAGCAATTTCTGCATTCCGTATTCCTTTAGAAGTAGGTTTCCTATTTGAAGCAGAGAAAAAACTGTTAAAGAGAATGCATATTTCCTGCTTTTAGAGTCCTCCCCACGCACAGCAGCAGCAATAAAAAAACAAAACCCAAACTCAAACAGGCATAAGGAACTGTTTCCAATTAAATTTGTATCAGAGTGGCATTGAGAAAGAATGTGATAGCAGCGAGAGCCCAAGGATACAGGAGGTCAACTTATACATAATTAATTTGTTAATCTTCCATGGCATTTCACTCAATTGTGTTATTTTCTCAAATATATCCAGAAGTATGACAAGCTGTCTTTCCAAGTGGCTTTATGTGCCTGTGCTCTGCATTCTGTATTTCAATAACAACTAGAAAAGGATGATGACAATTTAACCACTTTTAAACAACTCTCCTAGCATTCTGGAATTGTTTACTTTGCCATATGCTATTTAATAGCACATTTCTGTTCAATCAGAATGTTCAATCACAAGAATCTAAAAATACTAAATGGCCTGGGTTTTTTCTTCACAAAGAAATCGCAGGAAACTGACTCTTTAGAAGTAATTAATGGCAATCTCTATGTTTGATGTTACAGGTATTTTCAGTGTTTGGGGTTTAGTTAAAAGTTCAGAGGAAAGAACGCAAGCCTTTCGATTCTTTTAACAGGTCTGCATTGTTTGTTTTACTAATTATAAACTAAAATTTGTTCAAGGTGCACTTTAAAATGTAGAATTGGATAATTCCTTATTACAGTGTTAAAACTGTTTTGTGTGCTGAATACTATAAGGGAATCATCATTTACAATGTGACAGATTTTATGAGGAACACACCAATAAATGCATGCGCTCTTGGCCTGCTTTGCTATTTTGTGTGACATTTTGCTGCCTTGTGTTTCCCAAACACTCTATGAGAAAATAACAATTATCAAATGATTTTAAAAAACATATATGAAAGAGCAGTTGTATTATAAAGTGGTTTCATTTAGGTTGTAAATGGTTAAACACGTATTTAACTGAAACAATACTCCAGCTCAGAAGGCTCTTGGTCTGCAGGTAGTATCAAAAGAAAAATCTCGCTACAAATACGAGGAGCAAAACCTGTGCTTCACTGAATATGAACAATACAACAGGAAGAAACTGATGCTGACCTTGAACATATAAAAATATCTAGTGCTCTGTGTCAGTGCTGACTATTGGGATGATGTTGACCTACATTAACATTTGATTACCTTTTGGCACTGTTTTAAAGCTGAGCCAAGATAACGTTCAGGTATTACTAATTCCTTCATTGCGTCTGTTTAAGATAGAACCATCTAGGTGAAAATCAGACAAAGGAAGAAGAAATGAAATAAACAACAAAATGTACTTAAATTTAGATCGAAGACATATGCTAAATATTCATCACACAGTATTTATTTATGATAATAGCAGTTTTCTATTATCAGCTGCTCTGATCTTTTGTTATGCAAAATGTGAAGTTAAATAAAGGGTTTTTTATTACAATTCTTACCTGATAGCTATTTTCAATACTCCCTATAGCTAATACTAGATGGTGGAGATAGTATAAGCAGCATGTGAGCACAGCAAGTGAAGTGTATGTGAGAGAAAAGAAGCATGGACACACAAATTTATCACATGGCTTCTTCTCCGAAAAGGGCCAGTCCAAAAGTGTGCTTTCCCATAATCTAGTATTTCTTTATTTTATAAATGGTAACAGGAGAGTACGTGGAAAGATCTGCATTCAGAGTCAGTTCCAGTCCAATTAACAATAAAACAATATTGTAAAGCAATGTATAGTCCTGACATATGTAAAACCCTACCCTATGTGCTTCAAAAAGGGAAGGAATAAAATTGCTTCATCAAGCAGATAGATTCAAAAGCTTAAGAACTAGCTATTGGCAATCATTCCTGGATTTTCAAATAAAAGGTCAAATCTATATTTAGCCTTTCATCTTCTTCATAATATCTACCTTCTATGAATTCCAACCCTCCTTTAGTAAAACACAAAACTTGAAAGGTCTGGATTAATGTTAGTACCACAACAGTCCAATTTTCCAGAAAATGTATAAATTATAACAAGCAGCCATAGAATATTGGTACTAGTTCTCTAGGGAGGCAAAACCAGGGTGCCCTGTTCCTGCTTTCACTAATATCCTTCAGAAGCTCCATTTGCATGGTATTTGCCAACTTCAGAGTCAAAGGTATTTGGGGTTCATCTCTGTATTAGATTAGAAATTTTCCTCATCATCCTACACATCCTACAGTGAAGTATGAGTACATTTAGCAACTTTTTAATTAATCTATTGCATTTTGGAGATACCTACAAGGCTAATTTAGTATCCACATTGTCTTCATGTAGCACATTACAGTTACAACCTTTGATTTTTACTACAGTACTGGAGTTTTCATAAGCAGCTGAAGAAGATGGAAGCTTTAGTCAGGAATTACTTGGATTGTATCTCAGATGCATTTTCATAAGAATTTAATAGAAGTTCATTAATGAAAAGTAAAACTGTACTTAACATTCCCAGAAAAACAATACATTAATTCATATGAGATCTCAGCATTTAATGGTGTATTCCATCAGTGGATGCTCAGGGAGGTATCCAGGGGACAGTTATGTTGCCTAATTTTACATACTTAAATTAGGTACACTGTTTAGCAGGCCAGCTATCCAATACAAAAAGGCTCCCACAGAGGACTATACCAAAAAAATACAAAAAAATCAGACCGGCACAGATTGTTATTCCTTATGCGGATTTCCACAAGTTTGCCTTTAGTACACCTCAACTTCTGGTTACTCACTACCGAGACTCTAAATATCCATGCAGGTGTCTGTATTCCTTAAAGTGATGTTCCACCATACTGCTCACTGTAGTCCTGGGCAGTTTCCTCTTCCTATCAGTAGGGTTTCTTTCTGATCTATCAGCCACTGTACAGCTGGTCTGCTTGAAGTCTGAGTAGCAACTGACACTGCCTTGAGCATGGGTCATGAACAGAAAGCAGTGCTAGGAGGCCTACTGTGTGAGCTGCTACTAGGGAAACAATTACCAGAACTAATAATGATTGGCCCTCGGGGCAGGTATAGCTAAAAATCAACTGTAATGGCAGCTCGGGTATCTTTTATAGCTAGATTGTCTAATCTGCTGCAAGATACTGGATGTCTAAAATTCGATCAAGGGAATGAACTTTGAATATATATGTCAGATGATGTGAATAACTTTTTCTCACCCTTGGTAAAAATAAGAATGTTGTTATTGTGGGAGGATTCTTACAAGAACTCATAAAATAGAAATTTTTCACTACAGAAGGACAAGATCTCTTCTCCGTGGCTTCCTTCTTCTGTCATGAACATCAAGCATTTCAGAGTCATTGTAAGAACCAAGGATACTCTGTAGAAAAGGCAGCTACAGTGTTACTGACACCATTTCCCTCACTCAGTCCCTCTTCATCCTTTCAGAGACACCTCTTAATTCCTTTTTTTTAATAGCAGAGGCATTGTTGTGACTGTTGGTGGAATAATTGTTTCAGGAAGAACATTTGAACTTAGAAAGCCATTCTTTCTTTTAAAAAGGAGGCAGCTGGTACACTGTAACTATGCAACTAAGAATGCATGAACCTTAATTTCAATGATTCCATAATTTTAGGTAACATAAAACATACTGCTTTAAAGCAGACTGTCACTGTAATCTTTTTTTTATCTCAATCTAAAAATATACTACCTGAATCACTTCTGTTTATTCTTTACTTTTGCATTTTCATTGTGTGTATACTTATGAATGTTTGAGATAGAACATTTCCTTGCAGACAAGCAGAAGAACTGCATGGTTTTTTTCATAAAACTATACTGAAAGCACTTTCAAGCCTCTTAAAATTTTTCCTTAGAGCTGTCTTATGTCTGGACCTCCAATTACAACTGGTCTTGCATTTTGGGGAATAATTTTAATGATAATAAGCTTCTTTAATTTTTTCTACCATGTTTCTTCTTTGCTTGGGAACTATTTTTTTCTGCACAAGAAGAGATATGGGGATGAAGGAAGCAACACGACTATATTTAGATAATTGTTTGTATAAGACACTGTTAATGTTTACAGAATTATGACAAGGGGACCTTTTGAATAATGAAGTTACTCAATTAAAAATAATTGAATGTGCTGGATTAGGAGGGTGTTGGGAAAAGACTGAAACTGTTACCTGGCAATTGATCAAGGAGCCTTGTCTCACAGAACAATACTAGCATAAAAATAGCTCATAAATCGGAAAAGCTGATTACTAAAACTGTTGTGGGAGCTTTATTTTTTAGAAGAATATTGAATTAATGAGAAATAATACAAAGGGGGAGTTTAATTATTCTGAATAGAATAATTTTCTACCCTAGCCTCTCAGGATGGGTATGATTATGTAGGTCACATATCTAAAATGACTTTTATGCATATTTCATTAAAAGCCACATCTTTTCATGGAGCATAGGAAGCAATAAGCCCTCTTCAGATAGTACTCTCTCTATAGTGCCTTTAAAGAAAGCTATTTCCTTTGTGGTTATGGAGCTGTTAAAGATGAGCTGTCAATGAATACAAAACCAGGCGTATCTCTTTTCAGGTTATTGTTTTCTTACAACAATAAGTTGTTTTCTTTCCCACTCCCTCCAAACTCTCACATTTTTAATGTATAGAAATTAGAGAGTGGCCTGGATTCCTAGTCTGCTTGTACTTCTGGAAGGTTACTATCAAACTGACGATAATATTAGATAAGGATTTTCATGTTCATCCAAACAATAAGATTTTGATTCTGAGCTGATTTGTAAGAATTTTCAACAAAATTTTACAAACGCAAATGAAAATAAAGAATCAATTATGAAACTACTGATCAAATATACTGATTTCTTTTTTTTAGTTGGCACCCACTTTTGCTTTTTCAGACAGGAAACATTTTTACATTCCATTTTAGTGGTTTTCTGCTTTAATTTTTAACTGGCTTACAGACTTTTTTTCAATGTAATAAAAAATTCCTCACTAGATTTACATGTGTCAATGTTTTCAGTGAAATGTGTGCGGTCTTTTAATCACTGCTGTCACCTTTTCTTAGCTTCAAGACTGAGATTTAGTGTATTCCACAAACTTAGAAGAAATGGTGAAAGTCTTTTGGTCCATCAAGTATCAGAAAAACTAATTACAATTTAAATGATCGTTTTCTGCCTAATCTTATAAAGCTAACATGCATAGCGCAGGATCAGAAGCTTGATAAGGTACTGCCATACACAATACTGAAACCTGGGTCTCTCAGCTCAGTGACTGAATGTGTATAAAGTTCTAGTTTATCCAACACATTCTACTGCGGAACTGAGCTGTACTTCAGTGCATGTCTTCTGAACTGAAGGTTTATGCATTGACTTACATGCTACCACGTCCACTTAGAGCCCTAAGTAATTGCTTGTAATACTGCAGTTTAGGGGAAATAAATTCCCAGGTACTCCTGCCTTCATATACATTCACATCTGGATATAAAGAACAATAAAGATGAAACCGTGTTCTTGTTAAATTATGAAGCCACAGCTTCTATCACATTTTGGTATATATCTTGGCTATGGTACTTCTGTGTCTGAAATGTTCAATGGAGCTTCAGAAGTATTCTTCCAAACTTCAAATAATATCAATTCCATGGGGTTTTTTTCACAGCTGACTTATTTCAGCCTTCAATGAGCACTACTTTAAACAACGGGCAGTTGGAGTTAAATTGTTAACCAGACATGAGGGAAGACAGCATGCAAGAGAGATCATTTAGCTAAGCCAAAACATTATTAATTCAGCACTGCCTCATTTAGCATCAATCATGGTCTGGTCTCCATTGTTTCCCTTGGTGAGAGAATTGTCATCAGTCCCTTTACCTGCTGCTGACACTACACAGCTTTCCCTTGAAACTTTGTACCCAAGTCCTGTACCTAGCATCTTTTTAATGCCAGTGTGCTCTGGTGGCTTATTAAGGTTCCAGTTCCCTTCTGACCAAACTGTGTCAGCCATCTGCTTGTTACCTGATGAACTGTGGCATTCTAACCTACCTTCTCAACAGACAGGATAGTGCTTTGGTTGGTGTGAAGCTGCCAACCTGCACTAACCTGGAGATGAAGGGAAAGGTTTCCCATTCCCCAGTGAGACTAAAACACTTGAAGCTGTCAAAAAACCCAGACACACACTACAGCAAAAGGAGGAAGGTGGAAGCTGTACACTTACTGTGGGACAGAGCTCAAGCTAGGGTGTATACACAGGTTTTGTACACACTCCATCTTGTGTGCAGAAACTTAACTGTATATATCATCAATGTTATTCTGATTCTCCACACTACAAAATCCTGTCAACTCAGAGAAAACAGACTGAGAAAATGTTCCTTACCTACTTCTTACATCAATGTCCTTTATAGTCTTCTTCCTACACCTACATGCTAAAATCTTCTGCTATTTGAAACTGTAAGAGCTTCTCAGTTCCTCTTAAGGTTCCCAAGGAAGAGGTGATATCTCAAAGGAAGATATCCTCCCAGATCTCTTTCCTTCCTCCCAGAAGAATACACAGGGTAAGGATAGACACGATCTACACTTGGGTCTAATACAACCAAATAACACTGGATTCCCCACTTCTCCTGATCCATTTTTCCCCACAGGAATTCTTATGACTTAGCAGATCCCATACTAGCATATTCCTGCAGTAATTCCTATACAACACAGTTGGAACAGGTAAGAAATATGAACTGCTTCAGAGCTGCAAGTGATTCATGAGGTAAAGCTTGGCTGCCACAGGGCCATTCAATTGCTATAAGAAAGTGAAAAATTAGTTGGATTTTCACATTTGCAAACACAAAGACTCTAATGCTATATGCTTATACTTATGGATAGCTTTTGTGCTTAACTTACCATTTCGCTTGTGATGCTGCTTTTTGCTTAGTTTTCATATGCTGCTGGTATTTAGGGTATTTAATCTGGCACAGAAATTACTCCTAGTGTGTACAAGACCATATGCCACACTTGGATAGTAGAGCAGATACAAATAAGGAGCTTTCATTTAATCTCTTATTTAATTTGCAATGATCTAGACCACTGTTATCTGAAGGAGTACCATACCAACACCAATATATAAAATTAGAAAAACAGTGCTGAGAACACACCTGCTACATCAACCAGATTGTGCCTGACCTCACCCACATATAAACTGTGATGGAGCACAACGCAGATAGCTTATCACAGGGCTCATAGGAAATCAAGATTTTTCCAACAATTACTCCTCTGAAATTAATTGAAAAAAAACCCAAATTATATCCAGGATCTGTGCACTCCACTGTTTTAACTAGCAGTAACAGTTAGACTTAGCCTAAATGTTTCCAATATATTAGCTTGATAGCTACTAGTCCAAGCCTAGGAGAGAAACCAAAAGACAAAACTGCACTAGTTTTTATAAACACAATTAAAAATGGAAATAAAAAGTCATTCAGCTTGGCACCACACGTAAAAAGTAAGAACGAAGAAAACTTTGCATTGGCCAAGTAGACATGGGTAAATTCCAGCCAGTTGTACTTATTCTTTGCTACGCCCAACTGAGGTTTAGCTCATACATATTTTCTGATGCTACTCTATGCTAGCAATACAGCAGGTGTGAGTTCTTCAAGACATCTTTTCAAACAGCTTTTGTACCCTAAGAGACAGTCTTCATTCAATTCTGACTATGACTCAGATGTTGAGATATAAGAAGGACAACAAAAACACCAGCAAAAATATTTTCAAGTATAAGGAATACATCATCATCATCATCATCAGAGCAATTAAAAAAAAAAAAAGCCACAACCATATCCTAAGGGGTTGTTTTCTTCTGCTGAAAGTTAATGACATTAAATATTTCAAAGGCTCAGTGTTACTCACACAACAGATAGAGCTCTCTTAGCCATTTATGCACGTTATATATGTCATTTACACTGAATGACAGTGACTTAAATGTCGGCATACAAGCAAACCAAGACTCTTGGGAACAGCATACTGCAAACTAATGACTGTCAAAAGGTTCCTAAATTTCAACTCAGTTCACCATCTGTAATTATTAAATGCCTTAGTTTTAAAAAGAACTATGTCTGTGCAAGAGGGTTGTATCCTTGCTGATTAGGAGTTGATTAGAAACATTACAAATACAGTGCTATGGCAGTTGGGTTTTTCTGCATTATCAGTTTTAGTTAGTTGAAACTCAAAAGGTATAACATAATTCAAAATAATACAAATTCAGTAAAGTATGTGCTTTTAGGATGTGCTTAAGGTTGGGGGTTTTTAGCGTGAGCAGGTAATAAGAAGTTACGAAAATTTAAGAAATTGTTTTGGGTTTGTTCCAGTTTCTGTATTGCTTTGTCACTCTAAATTTTTTGTTTTAGTCATTTTCCCTCCTTTTATACCTCTGTTCACAGTCTTCCCCTTCTTTTACCTTTATTCCCCTTCTACTGCTATGTGTATAATTAATAAATATCTGCAGTATAAACACTGTCTAAGATAGGACTCCAAACTTTTTTTAAAAATCTGTAAATGGCCAGGTCAGAAAATATCAAGACTAACAGAAAAGATTTCCTTCTAATTCATGTCCTCTTAATTACCAAACAACACTCTTTTTCCTCACAAATACCAAAAACTGTTTACCAGAAACAGGAAAATCGTTTTAGTTAGTCGTCTCTGTGTGTATATAAGTTATAATAATTTTTTTTTAATACATGTAGAAACAGTTTCATATGCAACCTTTCAACCAACCTAACTATATATTATTCCGAAGACTACATTTTGAAGCTCTGAAAGACAAATAGGAAAATTTTATGTAAGTACTTCTAATATCTTCCTTAACTAGTCTGGAGAGTTGTGCCACCTTTACAAATCTTTGTTGACTTAGGTAAAGCTTCTTGAGAAATCATCTATTGTTTCCATCTGATTTTTGTGGCATATGAATGCCTTTGATCCTGCTTTGATCTTCTTCTTTCAGTCAGTCTCGCAGAATGGGAGAACCAAGTCAAATTAAAATCCTTAGCATGCTTTTAAAAGCTATCATTTAATACTTTGGAAAAAACAAGACCACTAAAAATCTTTTAGCAAGATTTATATAGAGCTTTGATCAAAAGAAGTAGTTTTTAATTTTTAGAGTAATGTCAATATATTTCAAAGAATTAATTTTCTCAATCTAGTTAGGCAACACATTTTCTCCATTTAAAAGGATGAACAATAAAATCAAGATCCTCTAGTTCAGTGGTTTTGAACAATCAAAATATGCAGAATGTCTGCTAATTTCATTTAGGCAAAGAATTAATCAGGAAATTACATTTCAGAACATAGCTAATCACATTCCTATAGAATCTAATAAGTGCGGAAATGTCAGTAGCAATGTCCATATGCTAGCCCAGTGAGTCTGCTCTTTCAGAGGTAATGTTACTCCTCTATCTGACACATAACACAAAAACGTTTGAACTCAAGTGTTCATTACAGGTCTATAAAATAATACAGTTTAGTACTATATCCTAATATATTTTGTTACAGACCCATATAGTATTGATCAATTTGAAAACTGGTACATTCCAGATATTCCTTTTCCAAGTATTTGCACACAGAAAGAGGATTATTTAACAACAAACTATCAAACCAATGTCATCGACTCCAACTGAAGATTTTCCTATCTGAAGATTGCATAATAAAAGATAGGAATGCTTCTCATTCCAAGTATGCTCACCCTGCTCAAGGACTTCTCAATACCAAATGCGTGAGAGATTTCTTTGGCCCGTGACTGGTTCAGAAGCAAAGATATGCTGCTCACCCAGCTAGCAAATCACACAGAACAGTCAAATCTAACATCTGTTCTCTGCAGGCAATGCTCATGCAGGGCTGTCCTCTGTACCACCACTACTAACACTTTTTTCACCAAATTCTACTATTAATTTCTTTGACACATCTCCTCTCCTTTGACACATCCTCTCTTATATTTGGTAAAATTAGCCAGTATTAAATTTCAAGAAAACAAGAGGAAGATGAAGGAGGGAGCAAGCACATTGTTTGCTTTTTTCGCTTGGTAGAAGACTGATCAAAAAACCCAAGCTAGTCAACCCAAACACTTTTCAACATAGTTCATCCCTTGTTGGTCTGTTACTGTGGAAACAGTTCTTCAAAAGTATCATTTTCTTTTTCCTCTTCTAGATAATTATTTTCAATTATTTAATATTCTCTTAAACTTAAGACTCGTACCTTAGCAACAGAAATCCCATGCATGTTCCTTGGCAGATGGAAACAGCACCTTCTCAACTAAATGATTCAGGTGTTCATCTCAACCCCTGTCAGAAGTTTGTCTGGAGCCACTGTGTGCCTTCTCTGTGATTTCTAGCATGCAGTTATTAAATTAAACCAACAGATGCCCAAAGAAAATATTTTATTAACACAGTAAGGACTTCACTAACTTTCCAAATAACTAATTCACATTTTGTAAGCCATTAAAAATTTATAGGCTGTTATCATGCTCTTCCTGGTTCACCTTGCAGTTCTGCCCACTCAGAAATTATGCCTAACTGCATTAAAGCTGCACAAAAACTGACTACAGTAATTTGGACAGTTTTGAGCATTTCTATAAGATAAACTGAATTTCCACAGTTATGGATTTACATGCAAAATATTCAGTAGTATTGCCCTAGACAGTGCCAATAATCCCTAATTTAATTGTAAGCATCTCAGCACAGCTGATTGTCAGCTATAATGGAATCAAACTGAAAGCTTACAGTGGACCAAACTGTTGGTTTTCTTGGTTGAATGAATTAACCAAAACTAATGCTTAAAGTCTTTCTATGAAAAGACTTTAAAGACTTCCTAGTCTACAGGTAATTATTTTTCTTTCTTCATCTCATTCTTGCAAACACACTGCATTTTGTAACAAGCTCAAACATAAAAAAGCAAATGTTTGCCTTTAAACACAAACAGAAGAAAAATAGATGTTATTATGTGAATAAAGCTTTCCTGTCTCCCCAGTCTCGCTCAATCAGTTAAGAAACTAATATACTTGTACAAAAAAAGGAATACTGATTCATGCATTGTATTCCCTAAATCCTGTCAAACATATTATAATAGTTTGTTCTAGACTTTTACAGAAGATCCAGCTGACTAACACTCCATATTCACTGCAGAAATCAAATGCTTGAGAAAAAGAAACACTATACCCTATATTATAGGAGTTAAATTCTCAAAGGATAGGTGTAGAAGGGAAGTCTCCACAATATGAAACACAGAATGTTAACACAATGTGATTTCTTTATGACTCTGCTGGCTTTACTGGAAACCCAGCTGAAGTTTATGCACATCCCTGTATCCCCATATAAAATTTCCAGTCTTCTCTCCATTACAGAAGTGTAAGGTCTAAAACAGTTCTGTTATACCGATTTTACCAAACTGGCAAACATTTTAATAAGACATCAAACAAAGCTTCAGAATAAAAAAGAAATCATAAAATAAAGCCTTACAATATTTGTATTGGCTGACAGTAATGTTCACAAAAATATGGCTGAAGAAATTCTCCTGCATTTTATTTGAATGGCCTGTACATCTGCTAGAGCCAACCTAAGCATTAGATTGACTGCTAGAGAAGGAGAGATGTGAATCAATGGGAAAATTACTTGAGCCACTGCACTGCCAAACTGGAACCAAGAGTGACCAAGTGGGAAAGTACATTATAGTTACAAATATCTTCTGCATACATTTTTAACACAAAAAATCTGCAACCAAAAATGGTTAGTTTAGAACTTTGTTCTGAGAGTTGGGAAGAGAAAAAAAAAAATTAAGATCTACAAACACAATTCATTTGAAATACAATAAATGCCACCACTTCACACTAATGGAAATACAGACAGGCAACATTCCTATTAACTTCACTGGCTGATATTCCTACAACCTTTATCCATGTTTATAACTATGCATATAAATCTCTCCAGGATCAGGAACTTAAGCTGCTTCAGAAAGTGCTTAAATTGCAATGAATAATTTTTTCATTAAATCAGTGACCAAAAATAGCATGTTCTTTTATTGCCAATTATCTATAACTAGATAAAAATATCTACTCGTTAGGAAATTTTCACGCAGTTTTCTGAACAAATTTTAGAAGATCTCTTGTGAGGTACACAGTACTTGGTATTACCCAGTAATATGCACTCATAACTTAATAGTAGTCTGTGTGATTGATTTTTTTTAGGTCACATGACAATGATCCTTTTTTGTTAGATGAATCTAATGTTTCATTGACCTTTTTAAATAAATGTAAGACAGTGAGATACCAATTTATCTTCATATCTACACAAATACCATCAACGGGCCTTAAAATTCTGTTCCTACAGACTCACAAAAACAGAGGAAATGCTGCTTGAACAGTTAAAAAAGAATATTTCCAATATTCATCAATAATCAAAAATCTATACCATTTTTCACCATAAGAGTTCACTTTAAGAGTCCTGGACAAAATTCAGCATAGCTGAAAAATTCAAATAGCATTCTAGATTTTTGTATTCCGTACCCCTTTCTTCCTGTTTCTGCAAGTCTGATAAGAACACTACAATGAAAAACACCACCCTTGCAATATTCTGTGTAGATTGAAAAAAACAAGGTTTTTTTCTACCTGACATGGCAATTTGTATGCCTTCATTGCTCATATTCAGGAGTTTATAATATGTCATCTACACCACATTTGATCTGCTATTAGAAACAAAACTGGCCACATTCAAATGACATCAGTATTGCTATTGAATAATCACATGCAAACATTTGCTTGGTCATGTCCTTTTTCCTTTTTTTTTTACTATCTGCATAACCTTTCATGGACTAATCCCAGGCCCTGATCCTGGTACCACTCAGATATGCATGTGTGGAAATGTTAAATTGGTATTTTAATGTTTTAAACACTGGGGTCCTCAATTGTACTCTACTGGTTTTACATGCTTTCCTTCTTTGAACACAGTTGTATTCTAGGGAGAAAATTATACAATTCCACAATTAATTCCTACCTGCTGTGACAGTGTGCCCTCAGGGTAAATATGATTTTTCATATTAACACACTGAAAGCTTCCACTGTGATTGACCTTAAAGACACTGACAAATTAATTACTCTGCTCGTCAATATGGTATGGCAGCTAAAAGATTTGAGCAGATACCCAGCCAGTCAACATGCATGCTGCCATCTGCTGAGTATGACAGCAAGGGATTTGTACCACTCTCTGAAAGAAAAGCTGTTACCAAACCCCTCATTCACAAGTCAAATAAAGACTGTTCACATTCTGTAAGAGAATGGGTAGTATTTCATGGATTTTTTCATCCTCAGGTTTAAAACTAAAAAGGAGACTATCTCAGAGAACTCATTAAAGCTTTGGTTTTGAGTCCACTGCCTAACAGCTGAAGCTAGGTTCTACCCAAAAAGATCATTAGATTTACATGAACACTCATGCAGTTCAAATGTGAGCAAGGAAGTTCACAGCTTATTTATTTCACTGTCAACCCTCAGTATTACTCTGATTTAAAGACATCTCCTCTGGCTTGAGACAAAAAAAAGTAGTAATAATGTATAAGCTGAAGTTCCTGCAAAACAATGGTCAAGGCATAGCACAGAGAAGTGACCTTTTAAAAAAGTTAATTATGAAAAAGTTTGATATCATTCACACAAACACTACAGCTAGCTTCTGGAAAAAGGCAGAGGTCTACCAAAACCACGTAATTTCTTTTCTTTCTGATTTTCAATAAAACTCCATAAGATTGGAAAATAGAGTAATTTCTACACTACTGTTCCTGTAATTAAAATTTATATCAAACTGGTCTACATAGCAATATATATATATATATGCACATAAACCCATATAATATACATCACATTGGTCAAAAAATACACACTGATGGGAAATACAGAACATCCATTTTCTCAGATATGTTGAGGGATAAGGTGGGCTGCTCCAAGTCCTGCCCACAGCTAAAGAGACAAGCCAGTTGTGCACATCACCATCATTTATACTGTTACAGGATAACAGGACAATTCAGGCTGGAAGAGACCTCAGGAGGTCTCCAGTCCAAACTGCTGCTCAAAGCTTGGTCAGCTGTGAAGTCAGACTTGGTTACTCAGAGTTTTATTCAATCTGGTCCAGAAAACCTCCAAAGATGCAGATGGTGCTGCCTTGGCTGGGCAACCTGTTACACTACTTGACTGTCCTAATAGGGAAAAAGGGTTTTCTTAGGTCTTAAAATGTGTGGTATTTATAGTTTTCATGCTTCCTGAATGTCAGATATTGTAGGTATGATTCACTTTTTAGACACTCTAGTTATAAATGAGGGATAGCCTTCCAAAAGATCAACAAAATTACTGGAATGTAAAGCAGAGTATGAGAGAAAACAAGCCATTTTGCTCCAGAACACAGTTTTATTACAATTATGGATGATTTAATCCAGTTATTCCCTCTACAGTTTACAAAGGGGCTGATATCCTACAGAAAATTGAAGAAAACCTTTATAAACTCTCTTCTCTAAAGAAGAGACCCTGTATTTATTTTGACCAAGTATCACAGCCAAAGCTATGAATGAGTGGAATTATTTCATCTGTCCCTTTGTTGCTGTTTTGCAACAGGATAGGAATAAAATCAAAACAATACTAGAGCCCACTCTCAAGCATTTGGGGTAACTCTGGGCAAATGGAATAGGATAAAAAATGGATAATATGTTGGACACGCAAGTTAGAGACTCCCAAATTTGATATTGTAATGAGAAAATAGAAAACAAATGACACTGTACAAGGTGGAATGCAGAAGTAGCTGAGCTGTTAAGTGCAGCCAGCGTAACTCTTAGTCAGCACACCTGTACTGCTTTGAGACCTGGGTGGAGCTATTTTGGAGGTCTTGTCACTCATGATAATCAGTGCATAACCTGAATAATCTTCTCAGAGATTAAGAAGAGCAGATACCACACCTGATAATTGCCAAGAGACCTATCAATTTACTTTTTAGAAACACTTTAGAACATAATAAATACTGTATGCAGTAAATCAAAACACCTTCTTAAAACATTTCTCTTCCTAACATTTACCTTTTAAAAAGCTTCCTCCCTGCTTGACCTGATCTCAGAGAACATTCCAACAAACTTCTTTCACAGTTACGAACCTACATCAGTATTTAAAATGTAATCCTAAAGAAGCACCTGGAGAATTCCAGTAAGCATCATCCTAAACAATTACTTTTTCAGATAAGTTATATTCTAACATCCAGTTGGAATTAAAATATCAAATATGTGTCAATTTATAAAAAAATATCCTAACAGTGCCTGCATTTATGTCATGAGCTGTAACAAGCCCTTGGCTATATGAGACAGAACCATGAATATTGCAATAGTACCACAAATAGCAGCACACTGCCAGGTTCATTTAAAAACTGAAACTTTTTAAAAATCAAAGCAATTAACTACTGTATTACAGAAAACACCCACCTCTTAAACTCATTTGTCTTTGTGACAAGCTCTTATGCAAACTTTTCTTTCTTCATTCCAGCAGAAATTTCTGCACGGAAGACAGAGAAACAGTGATTCTTCATTTGGGGAAAAATATCAGGTGTGATGGTAACATGCAAAACCTTAAAATGGAACAGAACATAAAATCCATCAGAATGTTAGCATCATCATTTACAATCACGACCTAATCTTTCTTCTAATACCTGTGACCTTAACTGATTATGACAAAGACTGGTATTGCAATTGAGCTTTTAGTAATGATGCCTCATTATTTTATTATTTTGAGACCCAGTCCTGCAAGATGCTGAGCCCTGAGAACTCACCAATGATCAGTAGATGAGGATACCCTGGTCCTTTCAATTCCCATAAGCATCATATTATTACACTGGACTATTGCAGGCAGCCTCTTTACTATGACATTTTGGTCAATATTCATATATATGCTATCAGACACAAACTAGTTTTGCCTGCATATAAATGTTTAGAAAATTACTATCAAAGTAAATTCATACATTTGTCATCATACAGCATACTGCTCTTTGTTGCTTCTGCAGTATGTATTTGCAAAGTACATTAAAAATACATAAATTAGAAGAAATATTTAATATTAAACACTCCACAGATTCCTAAGATTTACCTGAGGATGTAATCCGCTACTTAGCCCAACTTCAATTGTGACTTGACAGGCTGCAAATTATGTATTTTAAGAGGTAAAAGTCTATTTCAAATATGTCCAACTGAGTATTTTACTGTTTAAAAATCATATTATTCATACTGAGAAATCATACCTTCTTGATTTTAAAAATCTGTCAGACAACCCCAATTTCTATCAAACAATTGACTAGATTTTATTATCTGCACTAGAATTCTGAAATAAAGCATATTTCAACCTTAATTCTCCAAGTTTCACTTATTCTATGTGATCGTGCAATTTTAAGAACACCAGGAAGTTCATCAAGAATAAACTTACTTTCTTTTCAATCTTGCAGAAGAGAATCTTAATCCTTAAGTTTTATGATATTTAAAATTATAAAAGTCTCACATAACCAAAAATACACTTAAAGGCTACCCTGCTGCGTTTGTGTTGTAATGTACTGTCCAGATTGGCAGTGGAAAATACAGAAAGCTTGTGAGCAGAGTTCCATAATCTTCTATGAAAAGTATCCTTGGTAGATAAGCATTATTTATAGATGCTGTCACTTTTACAAGGTGACATTCCTACGTTTTCCCATTTCTATTTAGACAGTGATTTAAATATAAATATAACTGAATGTAAATCTGAAAATACTATAGCTATATTATGCGCTAAAAATTACGTTAGCATCTAGAAGGCCAAAAGTAGCCCTGAACTTTGGCCCACGTGAGCAATATTCCTGTATTTCATTAAACATCTACACACCCTTCAAATGGCTAAATTAATTTAATTAGTATTCTACTGATTTTTCTATTCATCTGGTTTAACAACACTAGAAGTGTTTTGTTTCTCTCATGTTCTTTACAAATGTAATCAAATACAACACATATCATAAAAGTTAGCTTCCGTATTATTGACAGTTTAATTTTGGTTCTATCTTTTCCTCTCTCTTTAGTCTCAATGAGACATCAAAATCTTTTCTGTAATGAAAGACACATTTATCTCCTTCAAGGACATTTCAGCTCTGTAAATGTCAGCAAGGGTCTTTCTCTCTTTCCAATTCCCTAAACTTTTCGTCCTGATAATCAGGAGAATGCCTAGAATTCCAAATCTGGACCACTCTCCTAACTTAGTAGAAAATTCAGCACCCATGAAATATTAAGTGTAAGTATAAGACTGATTTCATGAAAAGTTTTCTTGTCTAGAAAAAATACTTGATAGCACTGCAATTAAAAAGTTTTCACATGTCACCTGCTACAAATAAAGATTATCTTTCTACAGATCCATATGTATGTTGTCCTTCTTCATAACTCCCATCAGTATTTTCGAGCTGTCAAACTCAGATTGCAAAACTTTGAACTTATTTATATATAATGTGGTACCTACATCCAATATATCAACTTCTGTGTATCCAAGTGAACGAGTATCTGTCTTATTCCAAGTGCCAGCAATACATCTTGCAATACGGTGTGAAAAAATATAGTTGTAACTTCAGCCACACACTGAGAATACCCTGTATTCAGTGTGTGCCACCATTTTGCTAATACTCTGTCACTGATGCCTGCAGGAAAGATTTTGATATCCCTTCTCCTTTCTATCACAACCAAGTATTTACCCTGACTGCAGCCATCTCCATACAAAGAATTCAAGAAATGCAACTCACATAGAATTTCATAGGTTTTAAGGATGATTAAAAGCTTTGTTAGAGAGAGATCTTCACAATCAGGTATTTCCTTGCAACTTCAGGGCATACAGCAGAAATAAAAACTTCTCATGAGGACTTGATTTTTTTTTATTTTTTCAGATACACTTTAACAAACACAATTATTTCAGATACTAATTGCTAGTGATTCTCAGCAGTCTTCAGATAGTCTTTTCTGGCAAAGAAAATATTACTTGTCAGGTTGCTAGAGGGGGGAGGAATAAATCTATAACATATTTTTGTTTTCTTCTTGATAGATTGTTAAAATAAAGTAGAAAATAATTAGGTCATCTTATGCTATCCTTTTGAAATATATTTTGGTACCTTTTCATATATCAAACAAATTATTAATTTGTAACACATAAAAGTATCTGATGAGTTCAGGAGATCTGAAGGCTCATGTTTTTAGGGGCCTAGGGAATCACTGGTTTTATTTTTAACTGTACTCTTCGTATTTCACTGATTTCAAAGACAAATATTCCAAGCAGCATCAGGAAGTGGAAAAACATACTGCATCACTGAAGCTCCTCAAAAAGTTTGCATTCTATGATTAATTTAATGTTTCATACACATATATCTATGACAGACAGGAAAAAAGAAGGGAAAAAAAGCATGGAGAAAATAAAGGTAAGGAAAGTTAGCAAACTAGTCACTGAGGGGCTCTAGAAAAGATCTAAATGCCATCAATCCTGCCTTTGTGCCATTAGAATCTATGTTCTTTTTTCACAGGAAATTGTTTCTTGTGAAAACACCACTCACTTTGGGGAACTTGAAGCTTTCAGTGCTTTGGTATCCTTACTTTGTTTAATATTGAATCCATATGAATATATGCAGCTTTTTTTTAGTGTTATTTCATAGAAAATTGAACTTTTACATGTTTTCTACAGAAAAAAAATACTAACAAATCTCCTTTCTGTATCTTTTATATTTTCTTTGTAGAAGCCAATTCAATAGAGTCTGTATCAGAGGGGATTCTCTTTCAATTGTTGATCCTGAAATGTCAATGCAAGCTTATTGATAAATTCTATAATTTCCTTTCCATGTCATAAAGGACCATACTTTGTAGATCTACCTTCCACGGAAATGAAAGACTGTATCTTTGTAAAAGATACTGATGACCAAAAGGGGATGTCTAAGGTATCTTAGCATAAAATATAAATTTTAATCCACTCACAAAAGCAAATCTAGTTATTTTAATCTAAGAAGAAATTCAAATATATAATAAAACACTATAAGAAAAATCAGCAATTTTGATCTGGGAACACTATGCCAAGGACATGCAATGTTTTCAGATAGCCTGAAAGCAGAACAGTTTCTGCTCCATTTGTCTTTCAGCAGTGGTCTTAGCTCTTTAAGTCAAAAGAAACCAATCTTGTAGACCCAGAGACAGTGAGAAAACCATGCCCTGTCCACACTTATCCTAGTAAGACACTCAATGAAAACACCCTCTCAAGATTGGGGTTTGGTTTGGTTTTGTTTGGGGGTTGTTTCCTCACACTTATGTTTTGCTTTTTAAGGATACTTTTAGCTCATTTTTCTCTTTGTTAACATTACATAGCACCTAAAAAAAAAGCACAAGTGTGTTGGCATTTCTGTGCTAACTGCTGAAAAAGCATATAACCTAGACCCCAGAGAATCTAGTTAAGACCAAAAAAATCGCTAACTGAAAAGCTAAAATCACTTTCATATTAATCTTGACTATGCCATAAGCAAGATTACCCTGCCCATAGATCTTGAGCTTGAGTCTTCTAAGGGAAAAATAACTGAAACATTAACATAGTTTGCCCGTGTTAACACAATAGTTCTGTTATTTTCACTTGGGCCATACTCAGCTGTGCTGAATGTGCATCCCTGAGACAGCCAACTCACACTCCTGCCTGTACTGGGGAACTGACCAGCACAGGCAGAGGAGCTCACCCCGAGCCTCGGCTGGCAAAGCAGCATTGTCTGACTGCAAAGGTGCTGGCTGTCTAGAGAAAAGGAAACTTGATTGCATGTTACATGTCCTTGGGAAGGCTTTCAAGGGACTCCTCAACCAATGACCTCCACCAGCCTGCATCTACACAGGCTTTCCCACCTCAGCCAAACCAAGGAGACGTGCTGGCCCACGGTCCAGCTAGGGAGCAGAGAGCTGGCTCTCCCCTCACCAGGGCTCAGTCAAGCCCTGACTTAACTTTCTAGGTGGGGGAGCGAGCCGGCGGGATCCCCCTGAGGAAAGCCCTCTCCCCGAGGCTCCCCCCCTCAGCTCACCCTCGCCCCTT